>NC_133111.1:13540987-14140987 GCF_022965805.1 Primulina eburnea
GCCGGACTGGAGTTGGATATTGAAATAAATTTTAATATTAAGAAAACATTCCTAAAATTTATTTAAGATAAATAATAAGTTTTTTGAATATAAAAGAATGTTTAAGGATTTATTTAATTAACTTGAGATAAGTAGTAAATAAATTCTTTATGTCCAACAATTTAATTAAAAGCCTAAAATAAAATATGTGACCAATTAAGATAAGTTCATCTAGGCTTATTTTATTTAAGAAATTGTAACTTAACATGCTAGTAATTTATTTTAAAGATTTAGCCATGCATGCAAGATAATGCCTATCCTAAACTAATTTATTAATTCACTAAAATACATAACTAATGTTTAAAACTTTAAGGAGATAAAATTCAATAATTTAGCAATATTCCTACCATATTTATCAATCAATTTTCGGCCACCCCATTGTAGGATTTATTTTGTGTTGGCAACTCACCATTTTTGAATCCCTTCCATATCCATTTTTGGTAGATAATCCCTTCATTTTAATCACCAATAATTATTGAATTAAGCAATATCTCCCTTCATTTTATTTGTAGATTTCGGCCACTCTTATGATTAATTTAAAAATATTTGTCAACTCTCCATCTTTAATTCATTTCCTTATCTTTCCTTGGGAGATAATTCCATCACATTTAACCTTGAATAATTAATAATTAAGCAATCTTCCTACCTTATTTTGAATGAGATTTTCGGCCATCTCACGTCCAATATATCCCTCAAATCCCATAATATATTATATCATTTCCTAACTAACCAACAACTAGGATAGCAAGATTCATTTTACCATTCAAATTTCCATTTATCTTGTAGACTTCCCTTCGTCTCCTAGCCATTTCCCTCCCCATTATTATCGAAAATTCAGAAGGAATACTAGAGAAAATCATGAGTCTCCAAGGAAGAAAACAAGAGAGAAAAGTAGAAACAAAAGAAGAACACTCCGTCTCCTCCGCGCCGCGTAGTCGTATTGATTTGTTTTCGTTTCAAACAAATCCAAGGCATGTTTATATTATTTCTTTGCTCTTCAATCAAGTTATATAAATATTTTAAAACATTACATGATCATGATTTCTATGGCAAAACCGAATTTGGACAGAAACTTTCAAAGAAAAATATGCACAGAATTTCGGTCCCCACTTGTTCTTCACCGTTTTGATGTGTTTGCGGTTTCAGGGTTGGCTCGATTTCCATGGGCTCAAGACTGCATCTAGGATTGTTATAGGGTGTGCTAGCAAGGTGTTATTCCAATGGTTTCACTCCCTTCCCCCCCCGCCCAGCAACGCGTTTGGACAGCAACCCTCCAAAACGTCATTTTGTGTCTCGAATTGCATGGTTTCTTCCCTAAGGTGTGGGTTCTGATCTTGGATGCCATAGAGGCTGTAGCCATGGTTAGAATCCCTCCTTGACATGTCTAGGATGTGAACAAGATTCCCTTTCATGGCTTGGTCCATGGTTCCATCAGTTTTAAAAAAATAAAACAAAGAACAGCGCCCCTTTGGTTTTAAAATTCTGGTTTTGTTGAGTGTGTTGAGTTTCGGTTTTGAGGTGTTAGATGGGTTGTGGTTGGCTTCTAGCCCATAGCCATGACTCATACAATACCTTACCATGTCTATTATGGACCATGGTTAACCTCATAACCATTGGATCCTTCATTTGACAGCAAAATAAGCTACACTCCCCCACGGTGCAGCATGTGTTCTCGGGTGGAGCTTCGGGTTTGTCTTGGGTTTTGGATTGGATTGTTGCTGGCCTAGGGCCCTTAGCCATGGTTCAAATCATACCTTAGGATTTTGGTAAGAGGCTCTGGTTTGTGGTTCAAGCCCCAATGGCCATTAGCCTTGCAAACGATGCAAGGAAGCGCAACAGCTGCTGCTGTAATCTTCTTGACAACAACTTTTTGCTTCGGTTCAGAGGCTCGTTTGAGTTCTTGGTTTGCTTTTAGCCTATGACTTTGGACTGGACAGTGCTTTATTGAGTTAGGAAGGTCATGTTTTTGGCTGTTTTGTGATTTGGTTAAGTTTAGAGGTCGTACGAGAATTTATGGTACAAGATGCCAAAGTGACTCTCGAAAGACCGTTTCATGATTTTGGCCTCCATGCATAATTTTCGTGTATTACATACCCTTGGTAACTATTTTCCTGTATTTTAGGTGTATTTTAATCATGACTAAATGATTGTTTGATGTCGGTTTGGGTTGGTATGGAGTCATGGTTAAATATTAAGTTTGTTGGGCGTAATAGTCTCGTTTTTAGTTCGATTTTTGATATGTTGGTCAAGTCAAGTTTATTTGCATATTCCTCATGTTAGAATTAGGTTGCAGTGAGCCTGGGAACGATCCAACCCCATTAGTAAAATAACACAGGAATTTAATTATATTATGTGCATAAAACATACAATGTTCTTGAGATATCTGCGATATTGCTTGTGGCCACTTCACGTTCATGGGATTGCAGCTTATCATGGGATTATTACTTCATCCGGTGGTCACTGACCGGTTCGGTTCATGTTCATGTATGGGTACGGATATCCAATCCAAGGGGTGTGATGATCTCTACCGCCTAGTATACTGTGGTTTAGTCTGATCAGACGATTCATTTCAAGTTATTGGCCACTTGCGTAGAACATATTCTCAACAGAAAAATTATGATACACTAGTTTATGACAGGGCTCTATCGAACAAAATTTCAAGTATGATTTTCATTTCAATTATGCACGTATTTATAATTACTCATGACAAGATATTTTCACGTCATGCTTTACTATATGATATCTTTACACGCATGAAATTTTTATGATATATTTACTTGTTATTTACGATATATGCATGCTGAGTTTTTAGACTCACTAGACTTTATTGTTGTAGGTACTGATGAGGTCAGGACCGAGGGCACTGTAACGCCCCAGATTTGACGAATGTCCTCACTGTACCAAGACATTTCTTTCCAGCATGCTTATGTCCTCACTCACACGCACCCTAGGAAACTTTCCAGGAGGTCACCCATCCCGAAATTGCCCCAAGTCAAGCATGCTTAACTTTGGAGTTCTTATGTGATGAGCTACTGAAAAGAAGATGCACCTTCGTGATATGAGTAGTACATATCAAATCTTTTAGGCCCTCTTCAACTGTACAGTCCATTACATTGAACAGTCTCGGAATCCCTCTCATTCCGGTGTGGGATCGGTTCATTCATGTTCCCTCCACCTAGAAGCCTGCCAGGAGCCGGTCAGTGTCCGTGCAACCTCATGGCACCTGCGATCACCCGACGCCCTCTTCGGTCTCGGGCCTCACATGCCCACCAGCTTCTGCTTGGTTCGTCCCCAACTATAACGCCTCAAATTCGACGACTGTCCTCACTGTACCAAGACGTGTCTTTCTAGCGTGCTTATGTCCTCACTCACACGCACCCTGAGAAACTTCCCAGGAGGTCACCCATCCCAAAATTGCCACAAGTCAAGCACGCTTCACTTTGGAGTTCTTATGTGATGAGCTATCGAAAAAAAGATGCACCTTCGTGATATGAGTAGTACCAATCAAATCTTATAAGCCCTCCTCAACTGTACAGTCCATTACATTTAACGGTATCGGAATCCCTCTCATTCCGGTGTAGGATCGGTTCATTCATATTCCCTCCACCTAGAAGCCTGCCAGGAGCCGCTCATTTTCCGTGCAACCTCATGGCACCGGCGATCACCCCCCGCCCTCTTCGGCCCTGGGCCTCATATGCCCACCAGCTTCTGCTTGGTTCGTCCCCAACTGTAACGCCTCAAATTCGACGACTGTCCTCACTGTACCAAGACGTGTGTCACACCCTTACTCTATACTTGACATGATTAATGATACTTATACTTGTAATCAAAATAAGGTTTGAATGATATAACTATAGTATGAAGTAAATCAAAACAAGAGGCATCACTTTGATGGTTTATAAAAATTTTGGCATGATGTCCCTATATTTTGTATACACCAAAACTCAAGCAATACTATTCATACACATTTATAAACATATTCTCATATACCAACATACTTTGTATCATCATACATAACATGGAACTTGTTTCAAACCCTCATATAAAATTTACTACAATTTATATGCGGAAGCTATACAATAAGAAGTCCCGGTTCTTGTCGAGGTAGGGCACGTCACAAGCATCCATTGGTGAACCGGCATCCTATGTCTCTTCACTACCTGATCCTGTAATACATGAGCTACGTGAGTTTATAAAACTCAATAAGTTGGCACTTGTACGTATCAATATGCTTCGAAGGAACATACATATCAAGTCGTGATCAATAATGAATCTTAAAAACATGTCATACCGTAGCATATATTCAATGTTCATTTTTGTACTTGAGCCTCATTAGTTGACCTGTACTACCGTGCTTGCTTTATTATATAGCTACTACTGTGTTGGACGTCAGGGAGCAACCTTTGGCATCCCCACACCCCATGAACATATATTGGCCAATAGCTTTGGTGGACTTAAAACCACCCATGATGTCAACAAGCTCTATATCATGTAAAAATCAGTCATTTTCCTTTCATGTTCATGTTCTTGTTCTTGACATAGCACCCGTCTTCAATATTCATGAGTTCCTTACATATTTAATACATAACAATGGAATATGGTGCTATGTTTCAACAATAAATATACTAACAATGTACATATATCAATAATCAATGAGAATCATTTGAAATCATAATATTACTCATGTATTACTTCAAGAACATGCCAACTTACTGTCCAAGCGTACGAATACTTGTTTCAGACGATGTATCTCGCTCCTATACTGTAAAATATATCAAAATCCCATCACTATATAAATACTAGATGAAAATCACTCCTATACATGTAGGATAACTAAAAGAGATGAAAACTTACACCCTTATGAAGTTCTTGTGATGGAGAACTAAAATCTAACTTCAAATTGATGATGAAGAAGAAGAGATGAGCTTTTGGAGGAAGGGTTTCTTGGTTTACTTCGAGTTTTTGCTGATAAAGGAGGTGAAGAACTAAAGAAATGGCTTAGAAACTCGATACTTATCTTCTTATATACTGGGCGGCGCTCGAGCGGTCATAAATTACCGCTCGAGCGCGGCACTTTCTGTCCAAAACCAAAAATCCAGAACCATTGGCGCTCGGGCGGTAATTTATTACCGCTCGGGCGCCACCTATTCTGCTTCTGCGCACTACTTCGTCAAAGATCGCTCCGGAAACGTATCTTCCGTCCGTAATCTGAAAGAATGGTAAACTAGGAAGTTGTAGCTCTATGTCTTGGCTTGAATCTCCCACTGGTTTCAGGTCATTTGGAGGTCTGAGTAAAAGGTTATGCCAATTCTCCTAACATGTGTCAGTGTAGGAGTGACGATACACACGACCCACTTCGGGGCGCTTTTGGCTTGATTATGATAAAACCCATAAAAACTGCCATATTTGCATCTCATTTCCTACCAACTTCATAACACTACTTCTACCTACACATCTTACTATCACTATTTTAACACATATTCATTCTCAAGATACCATGGACGATATAAAAGTCATGTTCAATCTCAATATTGATACTTCAATCATCACGTGAAATCTAACGAGCTAAATAACTACATAATAAACGACATAAACGCATTATTATCATTTGTACGAGTAACCGGGCATTACAATTCTCCCCTCCTTCAAAGAATTTCGTCCTCGAAATTTGACGTACTATATAGTTCAGGATATCTCTGTTGGATCTCGTCTTCTCGCTCCCATGTTGCTTCTTCAATCGCATGATTGCGCCATAATAATTTCACCAAGCGTATTTCCTTGCCTCGTAACACTTTTGATTTCCTATCGAGGATTTGGACCGGTCGTTCTTCATATGAGAGATTCGATGCAAGCTCCAATGGTTCATAGTGAAGAACGTGAGAAGGATTGGCCAAATACTTTCGTAGCAAGGAAACGTGAAATACATGGTGAACATTTGACAAGTTCGGAGGTAAAGTAACTCGGTAGGCTCTGTCTCCTATTCTTTCCAAGATTTCAAATGGACGATATATCTTGGACTTAATTTTCCCTTCTTACCAAAACGCAAAATGCCCTTCTATGGTGATATCTTTACAAATACATGGTCACCAACCTGAAATTCCAATCGACGACGTCGCACATCAGCATAGCTTTTCTGTCGACTCTGGGCCGTATGCATTCTTTCTCTGATCTTGGTTACCAATTCAGCTGTCTGTTGTACCAATTCAGGGCCTAACAATTTCCTTTCTCCTATTTCATCCCAATGTACTGGAGATCGACATTTTCTACCATATAATGCAGTATATGGTGCCATTCCAATGCTTGACTGATAGCTATTGTTATATGTAAACTCAGCCAACGGTAGTTTACTGTCCCAACTACCTGGGAAGTCAATAGTACATGTCCTCAACATATCTTCTAAGATCTGATTCACTCGTTCTGATTGTCCATCAGTTTGAGGGTGGAATGCTGTGCTGAATGACAATCGAGTTCCCATAGCATGATGCAAGCTTTTCCAAAATGCAGATGTAAATTTTGGATCTCTATCTGATACAATGGACACTGGGATACCATGAAGCCTCACTATCTCCTTGATGTATTCTTCAGCATATTGATTCATCGTGTATGTGGTCTTCACCGGAAGAAAGTGAGCTGATTTTGCAAGTCGATCCACAATAACCCATATAGCATTGAATCCTCTTTGTGTTCTTGGCAAACCAAGGATGAAATCCATCGTGATGTGTTCCCATTTCCATTCAGGAATGGGTAGTGGTTTCAGGAGTCCTGCTGGTCTTTGATGTTCAGTTTTGACCTGTTGACAAGTAAGACATTGTGCAACAAATTGAGCAATGTCCCTTTTCATACCTGGCCACCAAAATAATGGTTTCAAATCCTTGTACATTTTTGTGCCTCCTGGATGGATCGAATAGGGAGTAGCATGAGCATCAATAAGAATGTCGTTCCTGATCGTTCCTTGTTTTGGCACACACAATCTACCCCGATATGTCCATATTCCTTCCCCATTCAATTCAAAGTTCGAATGTCCTTTATCCTCATCTCGCTGTCTCAATTGCTGGAATTCAATATCTGTATTTTGTTCGACCTTGATCCTGTCTGCAAGTGTTGGTCGAACCATGAGAGATGATAATTTGATTGCAGATCCCTTTGGAATAACATCAAGCTTCAAGTTCTGCAAATCCCATAAAATTTGTTCTTGTACTTGCATTGCAGCAATAGAACTGGACTTTCGACTTAACGCATCTGCAACAACATTGGCTTTGCCTGGATGATAATTAATAATACAATCGTAATCCTTCACCAATTCCAACCAACGTCGTTGTCTCATATTCAATTCTTTTTGCGTGAACAAATATTTCAAGCTCTTGTGGTCCGTGTATATTTCACACTGTTCGCCATACAGATAATGGCGCCATATTTTCAAAGCAAATACCACTGCTGCCAATTCTAAGTCATGTGTGGGATAGTTCTTTTCATATTCCTTTAACTGTCTTGAGGCATAAGCAATGACCTTCCCGTGTTGCATCAAGACTGCTCCTAAACCTTGTTTTGAAGCATCACTGTATACTACAAAATCTCCTGATCCTTCTGGTATAGCAAGGACTGGTGCTGATGTCAATTTTGCCTTTAACTCTTGGAAACTACGATCACATGCTTCGTCCCATATAAATTTCACATTCTTTCGGGTTAAAGCAGTCAAAGGCAATGCTATCTTAGAAAATCCCGCTATAAACCGCCGGTAATAACCAGCTAGCCCAAGGAAACTATGTACCTCGGTAACAGTGGTAGGTCGTAGCCAGTTATTAACAGCTTCAATCTTACTTGGATCCACTGATATGCCTTCTTTTGAGATAATATGACCCAAGAATGATACTTGTTCAAGCCAAAATTCACATTTCTTCCATTTGGCATATAAATGTTTATCCTTCAAAGTCTGCAAAACTAATTGCAAATGTTCTCGATGCTCCTCTACAGTTCGTGAGTAGCTTAAAATATCATCTATAAACACAATCACGAACTTGTCTAGGAATGGCTTGAAAATTCTGTTCATTAGATCCATAAATGCAGCTGGTGCATTCGTTAGTCCAAATGGCATTACAAGAAATTCATAATGCCTGTACCTGGTTCGGAAGACAGTCTTAGAAATATCATCTGACTTCACTTTTAATTGATGATAGCCTGATCGTAAATCAATCTTCGAAAAGATAGCAGCTCCTTGTAGTTGATCAAACAAATCATCAATTCTAGGGAGTGGATACTTATTTTTGATTGTCACTTTGTTCAACTCCCGATAATCAATGCATAGACGAAGGGTACCGTCTTTCTTTTTCACAAACAAAACAGGTGCACCCCACGGTGAAAAGCTCGGTCTAATAAACCCTTTATCAAGCAACTCCTGTAACTGTTCTTTCAGTTCTTTCATTTCTGTAGGAGCTAATCGATAAGGAGCTTTGGAGATCGGATGAGTTCCTGTCACAACATCAATTACAAATTCGATCTCTCTATCTGGGGGTAAGCCTGTTACATCATCAGGAAATACTTCTGGAAATTCACAAACGACATCTGTATCTTTTAGTTCACGAACCGGTGGATCAATAACTAAAACAGATGCTAAATATCCTTGACACCCCTTCTGTAATAATTTACAAGCCTTCATACAAGAGATTATCCGAAGAGGCAAGGATATACCTGCACTTGCTAGTGTGAATGGTTCAGCTCCTACTGGTGCAAACTTGATCATCTTCAAGCCACAGTCAATATTAACTCTGTACTTCGAGAGCCAATCCATTCCCAATATCACATCAAAATCGTTCATTTTCAAAACAATCAATTCAGCATACATCTGATGGCCTTGGACATATATTGGACATCCGCGCACAATCTGATCTGTCTGTAATTCTTGCCCGGAAGGTAAGGCTATGGCGAGTTGTGTCTCTAGTGTACTTGCTGTAATGCCCAATCTCTTTACAAATGATTCCGAAATAAAGGAATGTGTGGCTCCTGAATCTAGTAAAACAATAGCAGTAATACCAGAAATCAAGAACATACCGGTGATCATCGATGTATCCGCATCCACTTCTTCTTTGGTCATGGAGAAAAGGCGTCCATGTACTTTCTCAGAACTTCCTGGACAATTCTTGGCGAGATGTCCTGGCTTCTTGCAACGATAACAGACATTAGAACCCTGCATACACTCCTCGCCATGGAGTTTGCCACATTTAGGACAAGGTGGCCTGTCTTGTTCTTTACGTGGAGGAGGACCCTTGCCACGGGGTTCCTCTGGTCGAGTACCTCTGCTATCAGTCTTTTTGCCTTGTCCTGGTCCTTGGCTCTTCTGAAAGTACTGCTGCCTTCGTTGTTGTCTGTCTCTGTCAATATCATGTTCATCTTGTTCTGCCATAAGTGCTCTTTCCACTATCTCCCCATAGGTAACAACTTTCGCCATCCGTACATCTCGTTTAATTTCAGAGCGAAGTCCCCGCATGAAATGTTCGCCCTTACTTGTGTCATCCTGTGCAATATATGGTACATATTGAACTCCAGCTTCAAATTGTTGTATGTATTCAGTCATTGACATGTTTCCTTGCTTCAAATTCAGGAAGTCACTAGCTTTCTTGGCTCGTACATCTTTGCTAAAGTATTTGTTGTAAAACATGGATTTAAATGTTTCCCGTGTCAATGGCATCGCAGGTAATGCCACCCTTGCACTCTCCCACCATAACCTTGCATGCTTTGTTAACAAAAATATGGCACAAGTTACTTTGTCTGCATCCTCCATATGAAGGTAAGAGAAGATGGACTCCAATGACTTAATCCACTCTTCTGCTACTGCTGGATCGGTGCTTCCCATGAATTCCGGAGGATTCAAATGTCTAAAACGATCATATACGTCTATCTGAACAGGCACATGTCTGTGTACTATGGCTTGAGCTTGTCCTTGTTCATGAGTAGTCTGTTGCATCTCCAGTAGCTGCTGGATTTTTTCACCATGGACTTTTGCTTGTTGTTGGAGTAATTGAGCGAAGTCATCTACAGGTCGTGGCGCACTGCCCTCACCTTCGACTACGGGGGCCTTGCCCTTAGATGACTCTCCTTCCTGTACTTTACGTTTCGGTGGCATCGTCGCTTATCTTAACCTACATATAGATCACATAGACACATAACTTAGCATAAACTATGGGATACAAAGATACTTACTTGCCGAGTTCTCCATGTGGATGAAGTGAAGTGTCTTTCCTGTCGAAGAACCGTGGGCTCTGATACCATAAAAATGTCACACCCTTACTCTATACTTGACATGATTAATGATACTTATACTTGTAATCAAAATAAGGTTTGAATGATATAACTATAGTATGAAGTAAATCAAAACAAGAGGCATCACTTTGATGGTTTATAAAAATTTTGGAATGATGTCCCTATATTTTGTATACACCAAAACTCAAGCAATACTATTCATACACATTTATAAACATATTCTCATATACCAACATACTTTGTATCATCATACATAACATGGAACTTGTTTCAAACCCTCATATAAAATTTACTACAATACATATGCGGAAGCTATACAATAAGAAGTCCCGGTTCTTGTCGAGGTAGGGCACGTCACAAGCATCCATTGGTGAACCGGCATCTTATGTCTCTTCACTACCTGATCCTGTAACACATGAGCTACGTGAGTTTATAAAACTCAATAAGTTGGCACTTGTACGTTTCAATATGCTTCGAAGGAACATACATATCAAGTCGTGATCAATAATGAATCTTAAAAACATGTCATACCGTAGCATATATTCAATGTTCATTTTTGTACTTGAGCCTCATTAGTTGACCTGTACTACCGTGCTTGCTTTATTATATAGCTACTACTGTGTTGGACGTCAGGGAGCAACCTTTGGCATCCCCACGCCCCATGAACATATATTGGCCAATAGCTTTGGTGGACTTAAAACCACCCATGATTTCAACAAGCTCTATATCATGTAAAAATCAGTCATTTTCCTTTCATGTTCATGTTCTTGTTCTTGACATAGCACCCGTCTTCAATATTCATGAGTTCCTTACATATTTAATACATAACAATGGAATATGGTGCTATGTTTCAACAATAAATATACTAACAATGTACATATATCAATAATCAATGAGAATCATTTGAAATCATAATATTACTCATGTATTACTTCAAGAACATGCCAACTTACTGTCCAAGCGTACGAATACTTGTTTCAGACGATGTATCTCGCTCCTATACTGTAAAATATATCAAAATCCCATCACTATATAAATACTAGATGAAAATCACTCCTATACATGTAGGATAACTAAAAGAGATGAAAACTTACACCCTTATGAAGTTCTTGTGATGGAGAACTAAAATCTAACTTCAAATTGATGATGAAGAAGAAGAGATGAGCTTTTGGAGGAAGGGTTTCTTGGTTTACTTCGAGTTTTTGCTGATAAAGGAGGTGAAGAACTAAAGAAATGGCTTAGAAACTCGATACTTATCTTCTTATATACTGGGCGGCGCTCGAGCGGTCATAAATTACCGCTCGAGCGCGGCACTTTCTGTCCAAAACCAAAAATCCAGAACCATTGGCGCTCGGGCGGTAATTTATTACCGCTCGGGCGCCACCTATTCTGCTTCTGCGCACTACTTCGTCAAAGATCGCTCCGGAAACGTATCTTCCGTTCGTAATCTGAAAAAATGGTAAACTAGGAAGTTGTAGCTCTATGTCTTGGCTTGAATCTCCCACTGGTTTCAGGTCATTTGGAGGTCTGAGTAAAACGTTATGCCAATTCTCCTAACATGTGTCAGTGTAGGAGTGACGATACACACGACCCACTTCGGGGCGCTTTTGGCTTGTCTTCCACAATGATTTGGACAAAACCCAAAACGTGAAAGTTGTAACCTTACATCTTAGCTTTCTAGAGGTTATGGCCTAACACAATTTGGATCAATACTCAAATGATTATGCTAAAACCCGTAAAAACTGCCATATTTGCATCTCATTTCCTACCAACTTCATAACACTACTTCTACCTACACATCTTACTATCACTATTTTAACACATATTCATTCTCAAGATACCATGGACGATATAAAAGTCATGTTCAATCTCAATATTGATACCTCAATCATCACGTGAAATCTAACGAGCTAAATAACTACATAATAAACGACATAAACGCATTATTATCATTTGTACGAGTAACCGGGCATTACAACGTGTCTTTACAGTGTGCTTATGTCCTCACTCACATGCACCCTGAGAAACTTCCCAGGTGGTCACCCATCCCAAAATTGCCCCAAGTCAAGCACGCTTAACTTTGGAGTTCTTATGTGATGAGCTACCGAAAAGAAGATGCACCTTCGTGATATGAGTAGTACCAATCAAATCTTATAAGCCCTCTTCAACTGTACAGTCCATTACATTGAACAGTCTCAGAATCCCTCTCATTCCGATGTGGGATCGGTTCATTCATGTTCCCTCCACCTAGAAGCCTATCAGGAGCCGCTCATTGTCCGTGCAACCTCATGGCACCGGCGATCACCCCCCGCCCTCTTCGGCCCCGGGCCTCACATGCATACAGAGGTTTGATCTAGAGACTTATCCTCGAGGTAAAGTTCCCTTTCTATCTTCTTTGACGATTCAGTCTTCTCTTCTAGACCGTATTCACAGTGGTCAGTCAGCAGATGAGCAGTTGACAAAGTGGAAGCAGAGAGATTAGGCCAAGGTCAGTGTCTTGTGCACATTTAGCGACGGTATTGTGAGATACCGAGACAGAATGTGGGTTCCTAGCAGTGATTCTATTCGAGCAGATATTCTATTAGAGGCCCATACGTTGTCGTACTCTATACATCCTGGGACTACTAAGATTTACAAAGATCTGCAGTTGTTGTATTGGTGGCCATGAATGAATAAGGATATCAGACGTTTTGTATCCGAGTGTCTGACATGCCAGCTAGTGAAAGCGGAGCATCAGAGACCAGCAGGCTTGCCCAAGCCTCTTCCTATTCCCGAGTGGAAGTGGGAGAATGTTACCATGGACTTCGTGACCGGGTTGCCGAAGTCAGTCAGAGGATCGAATGCTATCTGGGTGATTGTTAATCGTCTTAACAAATCAGCGCACTTCTTGCCTATCAAGACGACTTTCACCATGATTCAGTATGTGGAGTTGTATATCCGAGAGATAGTCAGACTTCATGGTATTCCCGTTTCCATAGTGTCTGACAGAGATCCTCGATTCACTTCCACATTTTGGAAGAGTCTGCATTCAGCAGTGGGTACAAAGTTGTTGTTTAGCACAGCTTTCCACCCTCAGACAGATGGGCAGTTAGAGAGAGTTATCCAGATTTTGGAGGATCATCTCCGTGCTTGTGTCATCGACTTTTCAGGGAGTTGGGAGTCGAATTTGCAACCAGTAGAGTTCACCTATAACAACAGCTTTCAGTCGTCTATAGGTATGGCTCCGTTTGAAACACTGTATGTCCGTTTGAAACACTGTATGGCCGTAAGTTCAGATCTCCTGTTCATTGGGATGAAGTAGGGGAAAGAGCAGAATTGGGTCCGGAGATTATTCAGCAGGCTGCCGATGTAGTAGTCAAGATCCGTGATAGGATGAGGACTGCTCAGAGCCGATAGAAGAGCTATGCGGATCAGAGGAGGAGAGATCTAGAGTTTGCCGTTGGCGACCATGTTTTTGTGAAGGTAGCACCTATGAAAGGTGTCATACGGTTCGGGAAGAAAAGAAAGCTCAGTCCGAGATTCATCGGACCCTTTGAGATCCTCGACAGAGTTGGGACGTCAGCTTATCGTGTTGTTCTTCCGTCGAATCTGGCCGGAGTACACAATGTGTTCCACGTCTCTATGCTGAGGAAGTATATGGCGAATCCTTCGCATGTCTTGCACTTCGAGCCGTTGCAGCTCACTCCGGACCTGTCTTTTGAAGAGAGACCGGTGCAGATCTTGGACAGACAGGAGAAGAAACTTCGGAACAAGCTGGTTAAGCGAGTGGAAGTCAAATGGCTTAATCATTCAGAGGAGGAAGCTACGTGGGAGTCTGAGCCAGAGATGAGAAGTCGGTATCCCGAGTTATTCGGTAAGTTTAATTTCGAGGATGCAATTTCTTTTTAGGGGGGAGAGTTGTAGAACCCAGTAAATCAGACTACGTATAAGCCATGCATAATTTCTAATATTTAAATTAAAATGATTTTTATGCATGAGGATTTAAATTCTTTTCTTTAAATTAATTATTTTATACAGTAGTTTATTTGTTATCTTTTCAGTTAATTAAGTGAGGCCGGACTGGAGTCGGAGTTTTGAGATAAAATTTAATATTAAGAAAACATTCCCAGAATTTAATTAAGATAAATAACAAGTTAATTTAATGTAAAATAATGTTTAAAGGATTTATTTAAGTAATTTGAGGTAAGTAATAAATAAGTTCATTTGGGTTCAATAATTAATTTATTAATTCACCAAAATATTTAAGCAATATCCTACCCCATTTTGAGAGAAGAATTCGGCCACCTCATGAAAGAGTTGATATGTATTTGGCAACTCACCATTTTGATTCTTCCCTTAATCTTTTTCTTGGTATGATAATCCCTTCTTTTAATCACCAAAATTATTAAATAAACAATATTTCTACCCTTGTTTTGATAGCTAATTTTCGGCCATTCAATCCTCCAATATATTCCTCAAATTAAATAATATCATATCATTTCCTATCTAACCAACTAAAA
Source organism: Primulina eburnea (assembly GCF_022965805.1). Taxonomy (NCBI): domain Eukaryota; kingdom Viridiplantae; phylum Streptophyta; class Magnoliopsida; order Lamiales; family Gesneriaceae; genus Primulina; species Primulina eburnea. The sequence continues at coordinate 13,555,780 of NC_133111.1, forward strand.
GGATAGAAAGATTTTTACCTTGCCTTTCAAATCCCATTTAATTAGTAAACTTCTCATTCATTCCCATAACCATTCTCCTCCCATCCCATTCGAAATTTCTGAGTAAAAACCTCTCAAAAGTGAGTCCTTTAGAGAAAATAAGAGAGAAAAACAAGAAATTGAAGCACTATGTCTCCTCCGCGCCGCGTCGTTGTTTAATTTGTTTTTATTTCAAACAAATCCAAGCATGTTTATATTTCCCTTCACTATTCAATCAAGCCATATTAGTATTTTAAAACATCATATTCATGATTTTATTGAACAAAAATCGAAATACATGACAGAATTTTCGAATAAAACATGCACAGATTTTCGGCCCTCTTCTTTGCTACTTCACGGTTTGCTTGTTTCGTGAGTACAGGTGGTTGGCTCGACCCTAGGCTCCCAATGCTGCACCTAGACATGTACTAGGGTGTATTAGGATCATTTTGGTCCATTTGTTCAAGCCCATGCACGCAAGGAAGGGAATTGACAGCAACTTCCCATAATACCATTTTGAATCTCGAAATTTTTGGTTTTGTTGTCTAGGGGGATGATTCTTATCTTGGCTGCCCTAGGAGCTGTAGCCATGGTTAGAAAACCTCCTTGTTATCTCTAAGACGAGACCAAGTTTGCCTTTCAAGGCTTGGTCCATGGATGGATCGGTTTTCAAACAAAACAAGACAAGCCCCTTCGATCCTTTTTCATTTCCTGCATGTGTACTTTCGGCTTTGGTGGTTTGGTATGGATCTTGGTTGGCTTTTTAGCCCTTAGCCATGATTCATACCATACCTCATTATGTCTAAATCATGCCATGGTCAATCAATTGACCACTAGAATGGTCCATGACGGCAAGCGAAGTAATTCTCTCCACACGCGCGTGGCTCTCGGGTAGGGAGTGTGAGTTGTTGCTGGTGTCGCTTGGATTGTGGCTGGCCTAGGGCCCTTAGTCATGGTTCAAGCCACACCTTAGAATGTTGGTAAGAGGCTCTGGTTGTTGTTCAAGCCCCAATGGCCAATAGCCTCGCAAACAACGCATGCAAGCGCAAGCGCTGCTGCTGTATTTTTGGGACAGCAAGTTGTGCTTCGGTTCAGAGGCTCGTTTGAGTTCTTGGTTGGATTTTAGCCTATGGCCTTGGATTAGACAGTGCCTCATCGAGTTAGGAAGGTCATGTTTTTGGCCATTCGTGATTCGGTTAAGTTTAGATGTCGTACGAGAATTTACGGTGCAATGTGTTAAAATGACTCTCGAAAGAGCGTTTCATGTTTTTGGCCTCCATTCCACAAATTTTGAAGTACTGAAATTTTAGAAGCATTATTTCATCATTTTAGGTGAATTTTAATCATGACTAAATGATGGTTTGGTGTTGGTTCGGGTTGGCACAGAGTCATGATTAAATACTAAGTCATTGGGCGTAATTGTCTCGCTTTTAGATTCAATTACGAAGTTTTGGACAAGTTAAATCATTCACATATTTTTCATGCTAGAATTAGGTCGCAGATAGCCTGAGAACGATCCAACCCTTTTGGTGAAATAATACAGGACATTTAATTATATTATGTACATAAAAATATAAAATGTTCATTTTTTTAGATATATGCGATATTGCTTGTGGCCACTTCACGTTCATGGGATTTCAGCTTATCATGGGATTATCACTTCATCCGGTAGTCACTGACCGGTTCATGTTCATGTACTGGTAGATCTCTACCGCCCAGCATACTGTGGTTTAGTCTGATCAGACGATTCATTTCACGTTATGGGCCACTTGCGTAGAACATATTCTCAACAGAAAACTATTATATGCTATTTCATGACAGGGCTCTATCGAGCAAACATTTCACTTACAATTTTCAGTTCAGTTATGCACATATTTATAATTATTCATGACAAGATATTTTCACGTTACGCTTTACGAGATGATATCTTTACACGTCATGAAATTTTATGATATATTTACTTGTTATCTACGATATATGCATGCTGAGTCTTTAAACTCACTAGACTTGATTGTTGTAGGTACTGATGAGGTCGGGACCGAGGGCGGGGAACAGTGAGCTAGCTTGGGTCGGCAGTAGTAGGAACCTGAGGACCTCATTTTCAGCACTTACATTTTTATTTCAAACTCATATTTTATTTTGTTGAATTATTTTAAATTGTTTCTTTGAAACAAACATTTACTTCCGCTGCTACTTTAAACGTTGAATATTTTTTTATAAGTTTATTTATGAATGAGGTATTTTATTTATTTTTAAAGAAATTTTTTAGTTTTTCCACAAATTTTCAAATACGAATTTCAGACCTCGTTGTAGAACCTGTAAATCAGACTACGTATAAGCCATGCATAATTTCTAGTATTTAAATTAAAAGTGATTTTTCATGCATGAGGATTAAAATTCTTTTCTTTAAATTTAATTACTTTATGCAATAGTTTAGTTATTATCTTTTCAGCTAATTAAGTGAGGTCGGACTGGAGTTGGAGTTTTGAGATAAAATTTAATATTTAGAAAACATTCCTATAATTTATTTAAGATAAATAATAAATTAATTTAATGTAAAAGAATGTTTAAAGAAAGTTTAAGAATTTCATTAATTAGTTGGAAGATAAATAGTAAATAAATTCGTTTAAGTTCAATAATTAATTTAAAAGCCTAAATTAAAATATGTGACCAATTGAGATAAATTAATGTAGGCTTATTTTAATTAAGAAATTTCAACTTAACATGTTAGAAATTTAATTTAAATATTTAGCCATGCAGGTAAGATAATGTTATTACTTAATTAATTTATTAATTCACTAAAATATTTAATGGGTAGATAAAATTCTAAAGAATTAAAATACAAGATTTAAGAAATATTTTCCCTCCCATTATCATATAATTTTCGGCCATTTCACTTTGAAGGGATTCAAATTTTGACAACTCATTTCCTTTGATATTTTTCTTTACCCTTTTTCTTGATAGATAATTCCCTAAATTTTATTCACCACTAATTATCATTTAAGCAATATTTCTACCATGTTTATCTAGCAATATTCCATCCCCATTTATCATATAAAAAATCGGCCACCTTGATTTGGATTGGATTTGCAACTCACCATTTGATATCATTCCTTAATCTTTTCTTGGTAGATAATTTCCCCCACTTTTAAATCACCAACAATTAAATAATTAAGAAATCTCCAACCTTGTTCCTAGACTAAAAATCGACCATGTGCACTCCTAATTATCCCTCAAATCTTTTGATATCACATATCATTTTCTATCTAACTAATAACTAGGATAGCAAGATTATTCTCTTCCTTTTATCTTGCAACCTACCATTTTTTTTCCTAGACTTCCCTCCCTCACCATATCACCGAAATTCAGTAGAGAAATCGAGATTTAGCTAGAGGAAAATAAGAGAGAAAAAGTAGAAACAAGAAAGTGAAGCACTCCGTCTCCTCCGCGCCGCGTCGCCGTTTCATTTGTTTTTCTTTCAAAACAAGTCCAGGCATGTATATACGTCCCATTTTTCTTCAATCAAGTCATATAAGTATTTTAAAACATCATACTCATGATTTTAATAAGCAAGGACCGAAATATTTGACAGCATGTGTTCGAAACTTGTACAGAATTTTTTTGACACTTCTTTGTGCCTTCACGGTTTGCTTGTTTTTGTGAGTACAGGTGGTTGGCTCGACCCTAGGCTCCCAAGGCTTCACCTTGACACGTACTAGGATGTGTTAGGATCATGTTGGTCCATTAGTTCAAGCCCCATGCACGCAAGAAGATGAAAATTACAGCAACTCTTCCCTAGTGTCATATGGAGTCTCGATTTCTTTGTTTTGTTGTCAAGTGGGATGTTTCTGATCTTGGCAGCCCTAAGGGATATAGCCATGGTCCGAACATCTCCTTGGCATGTCTAAGACGAGACCAAGTCGGCCTTTCAAGGCTTGGTCCATGGTTGCATCGGTTTTCAAACAAAATAAGAACAGCCCCTTCGGTTTTCAAAATTATGGTTGTTGTTGTGTGTGTTGTGTTTCGAATTTATGGTGCCAAGTGGGTTGTGGTTGGATTCTAGCCATTAGCCATAACTCATGCAACACCTTAGAATGTCTAGCATGGACCATGGTTAACCCTAAAGCCATTGGATTCTGCGTCTGACAGCAAACAAGCAAGACACCCCGCACGCGCATATTTGGTTCTCGGGTGGAACGTGTGGCTGGTTTCGGTTGTTGCTTGGATTCTGGCTGGACTAGGGCCCTTAGCTATGGTTCACGCCAAACCTTATGATGTTGGTAAGAGGCTCTGGTCGGTGGTTAAAGCCGGAATGGCCAATAGTCTCGGAAACGAAGCAAGGAAACGCACTAACAGCTGCTGTATTTTTGACAGCAACTTTACCTGCGGTTCAGAGGTGTGTTTCGAGTTCTTGTTTGGCTTTTAGCCGATGGCCTTGGACTGGACAGTACCTCATCGAGTTAGGAAGGTCATGTTTTTGGCCGTTTGTGATTCGGTTAAGTTTAGAGGTCGTACGATAATTTAAGGTGCAATGTGCCAAAATGACTCTCGAAAGAGCGTTTCATGTTTTTGGCCTCCATTCCACAAATTTCGAAGTACTTAAATTTTTGGAGCATTATTTCATCATTTTAGGTGCATTTTAATCATGACTAAATGATAGTTCGGTGTTGGTTCGTGTTGGCACGGAGTCATGAATTAAACACTAAGTCATTGGGCGTAATTGTCTCGTTTTGGGTTCAATTACGAAGTTTTGGTCAAGTTAAGCTAGTTGCATGTTTTTCATGCTAGAATTAGGTCACAGCGAGCATGGGAACGATCCAACCCTTTCGGTAAAATAATACAGGACATTTAATTATATTACGTGCATAAAAATATAAAATGTTCATTTTTTAGTTATATGCGATATTGCTTGTGGCCACTTCACGTTCATGTGATTGCAGCTTATCATGGGATTATCACTTCATCCGGTGGTCACTGACCGGTTCATGTTCATGTATTGGTAGATCTCTACCGTCCAGTATACTGTGGTTTAGTCTGATCGGACGATTCATTTCACGTTATGGGCCACTTGCGTAGAACATATTCTCAACAGAAAATTATTATATGCTATTTCATGACAGGGCTCTATCGAGCAAACATTTCACTTACGATTTTCAGTTCAGTTATGCACGTATTTATAATTACTCATGACAAGATTTTTCACATTACGTTTTACGACATGATATTTTACATGGCATGAAATTTTATGATATATTTACCTGTTATCTATGATATATGCATGATGAGTATTTAGACTCACTAGACTTGATTGTTGTAGGTACTGATGAGGTCGGGACCGAGGGCGGGGACCAGTGAGCTAGCTTGGGTCGGTAGTAGTAGGAACTCGATGACCTCATTATCAGTTTATTTATCATTTTTATGCAAACTCATTTTTATCACAATGAATTATTTTAAGTTGTTGTTTTGAAACAGATATTTACTTCCGCTGCTATTCCGACATTTAAAAACTTTTATTCCGCTGTTACATTAAACATTAAAACTTTTATTCAGTTTATTTTATGAATGAGGCAAGTTATTTACCTTTAAAAAAAGAAAAATTCAAATTTTCCGCAAATTTTCAAGTACAGATTTCGGGCCTCTACAGTCTCCAAGGAAGAAAATAAGAGAGAAAAAGTATAAACAAGAAAGTGAAGCACTCCGTCTCCTCCGCGCCGCGTCGTCGTTTCATTTGTTTTTCTTTCAAAACAAGTCCAGGCATGTATATACGTCCCCTTTCTCTTAAATCAAGCCATATAAGTATTTTAAAACATCATACTCATGATTTTAATAAGCAAGGACCGAAATATTTGACAGCATGTGTTCGAAACTTGTACAGAATTTTTTTGACACTTCTTTGTGCCTTCACGGTTTGCTTGTTTTTGTGAATACAGGTGGCTGGCTCAACCCTAGGCTCCAAGGGCTGCACCTAGCCGCGTACTAGGGTGTGTTAGGATCATGTTGGCCCATTAGTTCAAGCCCCATGCACGCAAGGAAGGGAAATGACAGCAACCTTCCATAATACCATTTTGAACCTCGAAATTTTCTGTTTTGCTGTCAAGAGGGATGATTCTGAACTTGGCTGCCCTAGGGGCTATAGCCATGGTTAGAACATCTCCTTGTTATTTCTAAGACGTGACCAAGTCGGCCTTTCAAGGCTTGGTCCATGGCTTCCTCGGTTTTCAAAATAAAACAATACAAGTTTCCCTTCGGTTTTCAAGTTTCTGGTTTGTGTGTGAGTTGGGTTTCGAATTCTAGAGTGTTGTGTGGATCTTTTTTGGCTTCTAGCCCTTAGCCAAGGTTCACACAATACCTCATGATGTCTAGATCATGCCATGGTAAATCAAATTGCCACTGAAATGGTCCATGACACCAAGCGAAATAATCCTCCCCACACACGCAGCGTGACTTCTCGGGTAGGAGTTTCGAGTCGTTCTTGGTGTTGCTTGGATTGTGGCTGGTCTAGGGACCTTAGCCATGGTTCATGCGACACCTTAGGATGTTGGTAAGAGGCTCTGCTTGGTGGTTCAAGCCCCAATGGCCAATAGCCTTGCAAACAAAGCAAGGAAACGCAACAGCTGCTGCTGTAATTTTTGACAGCAACTTGGTGCTTCGGTTCAGAGGCTCGTTTGAGTTCTTGGTTGGCTTTTAGTCTATGGCCTTGGACTGGACAGTACCTCATCAAGTTAGGAAGGTCATGTTTTTGGCCGTTTGTGATTCGGTTAAGTTTTGAAGTCGTACGAGATTTTGCGGTGCAATGTGCCAAAGTGACTCTCGAAAGAGCGTTTCATATTTTTGGCCTCCATTCACCAAATTTCGAGTACTGAAATTTTAGGAACACTATTTCCTCATTTTAGGTGTATTTTAATCATGGCTAAATGATGGTTTGACGTTGGTTCGTGTTGGTAAGAAGCCATGGTTAAATACTAAGTTAGTTGGGCGTAATTGTTGTTAGAGTAGATGCCCTGCTAGCCAACGGTTGGTTAGGGAATTTATTGACTCAAGTGAAATAAACAATCTTTATTTTAATATAATTAAACTTTTAATGGTTTCGTTATACTTTATCTGTATATCCATGCAATCAGCATAGATAAAGTCATTGATTATGCTTTAGTACAAATGAATCGTAATTCGATGTTGAAACTCATTTGTAAACACTGTATAATCTAAATTCGTTCCTAGTCGATTCAGCCGCCTAAAACATGGATAAATGTCGCTTGAGCTTGAGACTAGCATATGTGATGTTGTGTACTGCGTTTCTTGGTAAGGGCATGGAGATGTCCAAACATGCAGATGGGTAGTCATATGATGATTATACCGAACAACCCTCCCTCGGACTTTCCAAGTGGTTTTCATTCATCGAGAAGATAAGTCCGTGGTTATGATTGTACGCCATTAGTCCTTACGACCCGGGACAACACTGAGGCTCTATATGCTAGGGCTGTGCTTTGACTCGTTTACCGGCTCCATGAGAGTCATCAGGTGGCGAGGTTGGGTACAGTTGCGACACATATAGGAGCCAGTGCATTGTAGTCGGGGATTCACCGCTCACCTACAGGTGTGGATATCCTATGTGATCTGATGTAATAATAGTGCATGGAATCTCTGGCCAAAGTATGAGATGTATATTGGAGAAGGTATTCTCCAATAGTACACGCGATGCCACTATTATATGTAACACATAGTTATCGAATTAATATGCAACCCTTGATGAACCAATGGTTGCAGATTCGATCGGGATATATGAGATGAAGGAACCGTACTGTATGCTAATCATAATCGACTGGTTCTTGCAGGCACTATCAGTGATACCTAGGGGATCATGGGGCGATGCTACTAGACGCTCTTACCATGATCCGATGGGTGCAATCAGAAATGAGTTCTGACATTCTTGATCAAGGTGTTGATGAAAAGAATGGAGCTAACTAGGATAAGCCCGAATAAGAATAAATACTATTCTGAATCACAAAGAGTTGTGAACCCACGGCTAGCTGTATCCCTGAACCATTGAGGGTCACACAAACACTGGATCATTTGTTCCCGTTGAGAGAATAAATTCAAGGAGTTGAATTTATATTATGATATAGTAAATTCAAGGAGTTGAATTTATGATAAATAAATTTTGAGAAAAATAAATTCAAGGAGTTGAATTTATGAGATAGTAAATTCAAAGAGTTGAATTTATCAATTTATAAAATTTGGAGAGAATAAATTCAAAGAGTTGAATTTATAAAATTTGAATATTTAATTTATTAAACTCAAAAGTTGAGTTTATTAAATATTAAATTTTGGAGTTGGTAAATTCAAGGAGTTGAATTTGTAATATTAAATTTAAATGTTGAATTTATAATATATTTAATTTATTAAACTCAAAAGTTGAGTTTATTAAATATTAAATTAAATATATTGGGAAGTATGTTTAATAAGTTTGTAGGAGTACAAGTCCAATTTACTAAATAACTAAAATTCTTAATAGACTTTGATTAATTAATTAAACTAGTTGGACTAGTCCAATTAATTAATTAAGCTCATTAATGTTAATTATGACAAATAGGTCATGTAATTTTTTATTTTAAAATTTTGACCTAAAATCATAGCCTCCACAAAATTGGATTAGAGATTTTCGAGACTCATGGGATACAATCTTTGGAATCATTAATTAACTTAATTATTAATTTGATTAATTAAGTAAAGTAATGATTAGAAATAAAAATAATAATAATAATAAAGATTTTCTTATCCTTAAAATACGGCATGAAATCAAGAGAATGGGATTCTCAATTTTTTTTAAAATCTTTTCGGCTCTTCCAGAATAGTGGCTCTCGAAAATTCTCCAACCTTTTCTCTAAAATATTTCGGCTACCTTGAATTAATTTTTAGGGTTGAGCCGTCTCTCAAATTTTAACCTCCAACATTAAAAATTCTTCCAAATATTCTAGTGCTATTTGGAAGAGGAACAAATCTATTCAGTCGTGGACCTAATTAGAAGGTAAGAAAGGATTTCTTCGAAGAAAGTTCGTAAGGTATCAACAAGAGCTAATCCGTTTATACCGGATTAGTTGGAGCCACGTGATTAATTCACAAAGGTATAATTTCTGACATCTTATGTATGTTCTGTTAAAATCATACGAGCGTCCAAACATATTTTGATTGTCAAAATAAATAATTTTTAAATCTTCCGCTGCGTTTGAGAGTGTAGAAAACCGTGATCCAACAGTGGTATCAGAGCCAGGTTTTTCTAAATCGTATGGTTTTGATATTGAATAATTTATTTCTAACTACACAAGAAAATTTTTCAGAAAATTTAGCACCACGAAAATTAATTTTTCCAGATTTTCAAAATTAAAAAAAAAATTAAATCTGCCCGGAACTGTTCCGGCCAGTCGCCTGCGCGCACCGCGCTAGCGCAGGCGCTGGACGCCTGCGTGCACAGCGTGCGACGCGTGAGCGCCCGCGCTAGCGCAGGCATGCGACGCCTGCGTGCGGCGTCGGCGCGCCTGTGCGCGTTCTGCGCGCACAGGGCCGCTGCGGCTGCCCGAAACGTTCGGGCAGCGGGCGGCTGCCCGGGAGCGTCTCGGGAAGCGCGCTGAATAATGGGCTTGAATTGTTTGGGCCTAGGGTGCGATTTTCTGATTTTTCAAATTTTTGGGTAAAATTGATATTTTTGAAAATTGGTTCAATTTTTATTTTGGAAATTAATTTTTGAAAAATTAATAATTTTCTTGTGAAATAAATAATTAGAATATGATTTTAATTATTTATGGTAAAAATGAGTTTTTACAAGAAATCAATTATTATTGATTTAATTGGAAATTAAATAAAGGAGTTTATTTAAGGGTAAGTTTGTGAAAAATACATCTGCACATCTTTGAATTAAAATTCAGTACCTCACCACATTTTTTTAATATTTAGTACCTGACAGTGATTTAATTTTAGTTTCAACTACCTACACACCCAAAGTTACAATTTTGCCCTTTTATTATTTAAAAAATATATAATCTTATCCACCAAAATTACACATCTTTTTTCATCTAAAATATAATTTTAAAAAAATTTTGTTTTTAAATTATCATGGAATTAGAGTAAATACTTATTTTGACATACAAAGTACCTATTACGTGGTTTTGGATACTTGATTTCGCTTTTTGAATATTCAAAATATATAAGAAAATACTATATTTTCGAGTAATCGCCACAAATTTGGTTATTGTTGGTCTTTTCATGAAAAATCAATTATGATAATTTATTCATGTCATTTTATTTATATAAAAAAAAACATAATTCACCACTCATCTTAAAATAAGATTAGATATTTATTTTAACTTACAAATACCTATTTTAGAGTTATAAATGCTTAATTTGGCTCTTTGAATACTCCAAATGTGTAAGAAAATATTGGATCTTTGATCAATCACCATAAATTTTGTAATTGTTAGTATTTTCATTGAAATTGTGTTGGGTTGACTTATTCATGTCATCTAATTTTTGAAAAAAACACAGTTTCTCACTAATAATTGAATTAGGAAAAATACCTATTTTGACCGATAAAGTACTTATTTTGGGGCTACAGATATTTGATTTGGCTATTTGAATACTTCAAATGTGTAAGAAAATACTTGAGTTCAAATAATATTAAGTGACTTTTGATGACGTCATTTGTGAAGTTAAAATGTGATACCTATGTTGGTACAGAGAGTATCTAATTAGAGTCTACAAATACATGATTTTACTCCCTAAATACTCATATCCAATTATTTGAAGATATGATCAAAATATAATTTGATAATGACATTCATGAAGTAAAAATTCGATACCTAAATAAATACAAATAAGACATAATTTGAGTTAACATACTTGATTTTATCTTTTAAATACTCAAATTTGATTATTTGATTGTGTCAAAATATATAATTTAAAGTTAATATTGAGTGACTTTTGATGATGAAATTAATAAATCAAAGATGTAGTACTTAAATTGATAAAAATAGTACCTAATTTGATCATACATATACTTTATTTTACCTTTTTAAGAACCACTTTTGATTGTTTTAGTATATAAAAAAAATATAGTTTCAAGTACTATTGAGTGACTTTTGATGTGTCATTTGTTAAGTTAAAATGTGATACCTAAATTGGTACAGATATTATTAATTCGAGTGTATCAATACTTGATTTTACTCCATAAATACTAAAATTCAATTAATTTTATGTCAAAATATATAGTTTGAAGGTAATATTGAGTTGTCTTTGATGATGATATTCGTGAAGTAAAAATGTGATACCTAAATTAATACAAATAATACCTAATTCGAGTCACGAAATACTTGATTGTACCATTTAAAGACTCAAATTTGATTATTGTTCAAAAAATATAGTTTGAAGTTAATATTTTCTATGATGGCATTCATGAAATAAAAATGTGATACCTGAATTAGTATAAGGAAGACCTAATTCGAGTTACAAATAGTTGCTTTTACCCTTAAATACGCATATCCGATTATTTGGGGATTTTAAAATGAATAATTTGAAGTTAATATTGAGTGATATTTGATAATGACATCCGTGAAGTAAAAATGTGATGCTTAATTTAATAGTAATATTAGCTAATGCGACTCCATGGATATTATCGAGTGGCCTTTGGTAATGACACCAATAAAAGTTTTAACTTCAAACTATATTCTTTTACATTCCTGAAGTAAAAAAGTGATGCCAAAAAATGTGACATATTACTTATTTGATAATGATATCCGTGAATTATGAATGTGAAAATCTAAAAATGTGAAATTAAACATGTTTAATTTGACATCCCAAATAATAGAATATGAGTATTTATGAGGTAAAATCAACTATTTGTAACTCAAATTAGGTTTTCATTATACTAATTTATGTATCACATTTTTACTTCAACACCATAAAAAATATTAACTTCAAACTACATTGTTTGACATCATCAAATAATCAAATTTGAGTTTCTAAATGGTAAAATCGAGTATTTCGTGACTCGAATTAGGTATTATTTGTATTAATTTAGGTATCACCTTTTTACTTCACGAATATCATACTCAAAAACCACTCCATATTACCTTCAAACTATATATTTTGACATAAAAATAATAATTGAATTGTAGTATTTAGGGAGTAAAATCAAGAATTGTACACTCGAATTAGATACTATATATATGTACCAATTTAGGTATTACATTTTAACTTCACAAATGACACATCTAAAGTACTCAATATCACTTGGAATATTTTTTTATATGCCAAAATAATCAAAATTGAGTCTTCAAATGGTAAAATCAAGTATATGTATGCGCGAATTAGGTACTATTTGTACCAATTTAGGTACCACATCTTTAATTCACAAATCTCGTAAATCAAATATCACTCAATATTAACTTCAAACTATATATTTTGACATCCTCAAATAATCGAATTTGAGTATTTAAAGGGTAAAATCAAGTATTTGTAGACTCGTATTATGTCTTATTTTGTATAAATTTAGGTATCAATTTTTTTTTTCATGAATGTGATCATCAGTGACACTCAATATTAACTTCTAACTATATTTTGATATCTTCAAATAATTGGATATTAGTATTTAGGGAGTAAAAACATGTATTTGTAGACTCTAATTAGATACTCTTTATACCAATATAGGTATCACATTTTAACTTCACAAATGACGTCATCAAAAGTCACTTAATATTATTTGAACTCAAGTATTTTCTTACACATTTGAAGTATTCAAATAGCCAAATCAAATATCTGTAGCCCCAAAATAAGTACTTTATCGGTCAAAATAAGTATTTTTCCTAATTCAATTATTAGTGAGAAACTGTGTTTTTCTAAAAAATTAGATGACATGAATAAGTCAACCCAACACAATTTCAATGAAAATACTAACAATTGCAGAATTTATGGTGATTGATCAAAGATCCAGTATTTTCTTACACATTTGGAGTATTCAAAGAGCCAAATTAAGCATTTATAACTCCAAAATAGGTATTTTGTAAGTCAAAATAAATATCTAATCTTATTTTAAGATGAGTGGTGAATTATGTTTTTTTATATAAATAAAATGACATGAATAAATTATCATAATTGATTTTTCATGAAAAGACCAACAATAACCAAATTTGTGGTGATTACTCGAAAATATAGTATTTTCTTATATATTTTGATTATTCAAAAAGCGAAATCAAGTATCCAAAACCACGTAATAGGTACTTTGTATGTCAAAATAAGTATTTACTCTAATTCCATGATAATTGAAAAACAAATTTTTTTTAAAATTATATTTTAGATGAAAAAAGATGTGTAATTTTTGTGGATAAAATTATATATTTTTTAAATAATAAAAGGGCAAAATTGTAATTTTGGGTGTGTAGGTAGTTGAAACTAAAATTAAATCACTGTTAGGTACTAAATATTAAAAAAATGTGGTGATGTACTGAATTTTAATTCAAAGATGTGCAGATGTATTTTTCACAAATTTACCCTTTATTTAATTTATCAAATCTTTTAATAATTGTAGTGGTTAGTGATAAAATTATTAGATATATGATTTATCAATTAATTAAATCGTTTAATGAAATTGATGTTAATATTCGATATTAAATGCACGAAGGATGATCGAGAGCCTTGACCAATGTGTTAGGTGTATGTTAGGATATTTTACTGTTTTATTCGTTTTTAATATTTGATATTATTAAAGTGGGCCTGGTTTATGACCCGTTCTCACCCCATGAGATGTATCCCTTATGTGCCATGTCTATTTAAATGTAATATTAGAAATAGTGGGAGATCAAGACTGGAAGATGGTGGGCCCGATGAACGAGATGAAAACATGTAAAATATTGGAAGCTCTTGTAATAATTGCATTTGCATCCCTGCATTCACCTAGGTTTGGACCTGGATCCATGTATGGCTCACATGGATCTAATAGTGTTGGCAATCGATCATCCTTATTTATTGTTGAATGTCATATTATGATATATATGCGATATATAGTAGTATGCATGTATGTATATTATTAGATAATATAGTTGCATGAATCCGGCAAACATACAAACTCGTGGCACGCGATTTTAAATTAAAATGATGAAACATTTTTGAAAATTAAAATCTCTCATTTTGAATATGATTCAAAATTTATATCAAACCCTATAAGTAAAAATTAAAAGAGTTTAATTTTTCTTTGCCTTCCATCAACCGTGGTTGCATGTTGATCGCTACCCGCGGACAGTGTCTGGCTCATATTATTGGGGAGGCCTGTAAGCCGGAAAGTTGTGACTTCCACCGGACATATGATGTGAATTGAGTGGAACTCCCATGACTTCGGTTCATATTATTGGGGGAACTCATGGCGACCGTCTACTACAATTCAACATTAATGGGTCGGTTTGACACGCGAAAATAAACGACGTCATATTATTGTGTCCTTATTAAACGTGAGGCAAAACACGCGGAGGTTGCATATGGATGCAATTGGACTCTACCTTTTAGAAATTATAATTGGCTGATATTATTCGGGATTATAATTGGCTAATTGGACTCTACGTGCCTACTAAGGAAATACGATTTCCCTTTTTCATCAGAGGATGGTGGAAATGTCAAAATAGTGGGAGGGAGATTTATAAAATAAAAATCCATATTTTATATCTTAAAATTATTTTAAAATAATCAGCAACTATTATTCTGTTTCCATATCAGTATATTTTCGATTTCGTCACGTAATAATTTTTGTTATTAACAAGCTAACCGAATCTAATTTCAAGACTGGTTGGGAAAATTGTTCTGAGTTCGGAGAAAATGACATACACATTAATGTCAGTCTTGTTGAACTGACAATGCATGCAAGATGGTGGGACCATAGTGTGCAAGCTAAAGAGTAATGTGCTCGCTTCTATATCAAATGAACTGTAGGGACAGTTTGAGAAAATTTTGAATGCTGCTGACATTCGAATGCACGTGCAAGAGTTGCATGGTGCATGAAACTCGTACAATGATGCACATCACTTTTAAAAGCTCATGAGTACACGCATGCAAGATGGGGCTTTGGCCCATGAGCGTGGTGTATATATGATTGGGTTTAATGAGAAAGTGGTGATCCTGGAATATGTGATTCCTAACGAGTTAATTGATAACATCAATTTGTTGTCATTCTCTTTATCATTTGACGGGTTTATGTTGAAATTCAATTTGAATAAAATTGATGATAGCCTTGAAGAGCTATTCAACATGCTTATGACTTATGAAGTCATCATAATATAGGAAAATGTTGTTTCCTAGTTGGGCTTGTTGACATGAACAAAAGTGGCCCGCAATGTAAGGGAAATAAATGTTCTTCCCCTCACAAGAAAAAAAAACCCAATAAGAGGCAAACTCCGAAAGACACTTAAAAGGCCTACAAAGCCCGATAAGTCAGAACATATTTCACTGCAAGAAGTCCGGACATAAGAAGTTATATGAGCCAGAAATGTTCTGGAAATGATGAATGAATGTCCAAGTAAACAAGATTTCAACAACAAACAAAAGAAAGTTAGATGATCCAAATCCCGCACAAATATGGCACGCTAAACTAGGTCACATTTCTCAAAGAAGGATGCACAAGCTAGTGGGAGAATGCATGTTTGACTTGTCAGACATAAATTCTATACTTACCCGTGAGTCCTGTCTGAAAAGAAAAATGACCAAGACTCCATTCGATGGAAACGTGGAACGTGCGCATGATCTGTTGGATTTGATCCACACAGACATTTGTGGCCCGCTAAGTGTTAGCACATAATATGGGCAATCCTACTTCATTACCTTTACTGATGACCATTCGAGGTATGGGTATGTTTATGAAACACAAATCTGAAGCATTTGAAAGGTTCAAAGAATTCAGATCTGAAGTAGGAAAACAGCTAAAATAAAGTATTAAGACACTTCGATCTGATCGAGATGGAGAATACTTGAGTGCTGAATTTTTGGGTTATCTAAAAGAGAATGTGATTCTCACAGTGGACTCCACCAGCAACACCACAATTGAACGGTGTTTCTGAACATTGTTAGCGAACCTTGTTGGACATGGTTCGATCAATAACGAGATTCACTGAATTGCCTACATTGTTTTGGGGCTTTGAGCTTGAAACCTCGGCAATGTTGTTGAATAATGTCTATACTAGAGCAGTGGATAAAACACCATATGAGATATGGATGGGAAAAACTCCCAAATATTCTTACATGAGAATATGGAGATGTCTTGCTTACGTGAAGCAGACAGTGGGAGACAAATTGGTTAGTAGATCCACTTTGTGTTACTTTGTAGAATATCCAAAGAATTCTGTTGGGTATTATTTCTATCGTCCCAATGAAGCAAAAGTGTTTGTTTCAAGAAATGCCACTTTTTGGAAAAGGAATTTCTATTAGATAGGAAAAGGCAAGATGATAGAACTTGAAGAAATTCAAGATACTCCCTCAACTATAGTAGTTGAACCTAATCTCCAACAACCAGTAGTTGAAGTACAAGCTCCCAAGAAGTCTGATAGTGTTATTAGACCACCTGCTGGATATATGCTTCTTCATGAACAAGACCATGATAAGTCTCGTTTTGGATATGATCCAATTAACTTTAAGGAAGCAATATCTGATACTGATTCAACCGAATGGCTTGAAGCCATGCAGTCAAAAATGGACTCTATATATTCAAACCAAGTCTAGACATTGGTGGATCAACCTGAGGTAATCGTTCCTATAGGGTGCAAATGGATCTACAAAAGAAAGCTTGGGGCGAATGGGAAGGTAGCGACCTTCAAAGTAAGACTGCTTGGAAAAGGTTATACTCAAAGGCAAGGAGTTGTCTATGAGAAAATTTTTTCACCAGTTGCTATGTTTAAGTCCATTAGATTACTACTAGCCATAGCATCATGGTATGACTATGAGATATGGCAAATGGATGTAAAGATTGCATTCCTCAATGAAGACATCAAAGAGGAAATTTATATGTCTCAACCTGAGGGACACACATCAGTAGGAAGTGAGCATAAGGTATACAAACTTCAGAGATCAATATATGGTCTCAAGCAGGAGTCAAGGAGTTGGAACCTCAGATTTGATAGCACTATCAAAGAGTTTGATTTTTCTAAGAATCCTGAGGAACCGTGCGTGTACAAGAAGGTTAGTGGGAGTGTAGTGACATTCCTAGTACTTTATGTTGATGATATCCTGCTCATTGGGAATGATGTGGGATTATTGCAATCAACTAAAGTATGGTTGGCCAGTAAATTCTCCATGAAAGACATGGGTGAAGCATCCTACGTATTGGGAATACAAATCTATAGAGATAGATTAAAGAGGATGCTCGGACTCACCCAAGCCACCTATATCGATACCATTATAAAACGATTCTCTATGGAAGAGTCTAAGAGAGGATACTTACCAATATGTCATGGTATTACTCTATCTAAAGCTATGTGTCCCAAAACTGATGAAGAGATAGAGATGATGACACGTATTCCATATGCGTCAGCTATTGGTAGTATCATGTATGGTATGATATCGACACGTCTTGATGTTACTTATACTTTGAGTGTTACAAGCAAATATCAGGCGAACCCTGGTCCAATGCATTGGAAGGCCATGAAAGATATTCTTAAGTACTTGAGAAGGACTAAGAACTTGTTCATGGTCTATGAGGGTGGAGAATTGAAATTGGAAGGCTACACGGATTCTAGCTTCCAATGTGACGTAGATGATTCGAAATCGACCTCTGTTTTTTGTATTCATGCTATATGGTGCGGCTGTCTTTTGGAAAGGTTCCAAGCAAGACACCATTGCGGATTCCACCACTGAAGCTGAATACATTGTTGCATCTGATGCATCCAAAGAGGCAGTTTGGATGAGGAATTTTGTCCAAGTGTTGGGCGTTATTCCTAATGGAGTTGATCCAGTCCCGTTGTACTGGGACAAAACTGGTGCCATTGCGCAAGCAAAGGAACCAAGGTCTCATCAGCGATCCAAACATGTACTGAGGAAGTTCCACATCATACGGGAGATAGTGGGAAGATGAGACATATCAGTTGAAAGAGTCCCATTTGCAGATAATGTTGTTGATCCACTTACAAAGCCCTTGCCTGGACCATTGTTTGAAAAGCATCGCGAAGCAATGGAATTAAGGGTAGTTGGCTCTAGGGCAAGTGGGAGATTGTTAGAGTAGATGCCCTGCAAGCCAACGGTTGGTTAGGGAATTTATTGACTCAAGTGAAATAAACAATCTTTATTTTAATATAATTTAACTTTTAATGGTTTCGTTATACTTTATCTGTATACCCATGCAATCAGCATAGATAAAGTCTTTGATTATGCTTTAGTACAAATGAATCGTAATTCGATGTTGAAACTCATTTGTAAACACTGTATAATCTAAATTCGTTCCTAGTCGATTCAGCCGCCTAAAACATGGATAAAGGTCGCTTGAGCTTGAGACTAGCATCTGTGATGTTGTGTACTGCGTTTCTTGATAAGGGCATGGAGATGTCCAAACATGCAGATGGGTAGTCATATGATGATTATACCGAACAACCCTCCCTCGGACTTTCCAAGTGGTTTTCATTCATCGAGAGGATAAGTCCGTGGTTATGATTGTACACCATTAGTCCTTACGACCCGGGACAACACTGAGGCTCTATATGCTAGGGATGTGCTTTGACTCGTTTACCAGCTCCAGGAGAGTCATCAGGTGGCGAGGTTGGGTACAGTTGCGACACATATAGGAGCCAGTGCATTGTAGTCGGGGATTCATCGCTCACCTACAGGTGTGGATATCCTATGTGATCTGATGTAATAATAGTGCATGGAATCTCTGGCCAGAGTATGAGATGTACATTGGAGAAGGTGTTCTCCAATAGTACACGCGATACCACTATTATATGTAACACATAGTTATCGAATTAATATGCAACCCTCGATGAACCAATGGTTGCAGATTCGATCGGGATATATGAGATGAAGGGACCGTACAGTACGCTAATCATAATCGACTGGTTCTTGCAGGCACTATCAGTGATACCTAGGGGATCATGGGGCGATGCTACTAGACGCTCTTATCATGATCCGATGGGTGCAATCCGAAATGGGTTCTGACATTCTTGATCAAGGTGTTGATGAAAAGAATGGGGCTAACTAGGGTAAGCCCGAATAAGAATAAATATTATTCTGAATCACAAAGAGTTTTGAACCCACGGCTAGCTGTATCCCTGAACCATTGAGGGTCACACAAGCACTGGATCATTTGTTCCCGTTGAGAGAATAAATTCAAGGAGTTGAATTTATATTATGATATAGTAAATTCAAGGAGTTGAATTTATGATAAATAAATTTTGAGAAAAATAAATTCAAGGAGTTGAATTTATGAGATAGTAAATTCAAAGAGTTGAATTTATCAATTTATAAAATTTGGAGAGAATAAATTCAAAGAGTTGAATTTATAAAATTTGAATATTTAATTTATTAAACTCAAAAGTTAAGTTTATTAAATATTAAATTTTGGAGTTTAAATTTATAATATATTTAATTTATTAAACTCAAAAGTTGAGTTTATTAAATATTAAATTAAATATATTGGGAAGTATGTTTAATGGGTTTGTAGGAGTACAAGTCTAATATACTAAATAATCAAAGTTCTTAATGGACTTTGATTAATTAATTAAACTAGTTGGACTAGTCCAATTAATTTATTAAGCTCATTAATGTTAATTATGACAATTAGGTCATGTAATTTTTTATTTTAAAATTTTGACCTAAAATCATAGCCTCCACAAAATTGGATTAGAGATTTTCGAGACTCATGGGATACAATCTTTGGAATCATTAATTAACTTAATTAATTTGATTAATTAAGTAAAGTAATGATTAGAAATAAAAATAATAATAATAATAAGGATTTTCTTATCCTTAAAATACGACATGAAATCAAGAGATTGGGATTCTCAATTTTTTTAAAAATCTTTTCGGCTCTTCCAGAATAGTGGCTCTCGAAAATTCTCCAACCTTTTCTCTAAAATATTTCGGCTACCTTGAATTAATTTTTAGGGTTGAGCCGTCTCTCAAATTTTAACCTCCAACGTTAAAAGTTCTTCCAAATATTCTTGTGCCCCTGATTGCGAATGATGCGGGTGCCAAGCTGAGGCACTTTCTAGATTGTTTACGGCCGATCTTGCGCCGCGATGTTAGGGTGGCTGGCGCTACTACTTATGATGTTGTCGTCTCCAGAGCTCTAGCTGCAGAGCAGGATCAACAGGATATAGAGAGAGACCGCCAGGGCAAGCGCCCAGTCCAGATGTCACGCCGTCCTCCTCCTCAGCAGCAGCATCAGAACAAGAGGCATTTCCACGGCCCACCCAGAAACAGAGGACAGCGTCAGCAGGGATGCACAGTCCCGAGGACCTTTGAGCACCCCATCTGTCCTAAGTGCACAGCCGCCATGCTGGAGCGTGTATGTATGGCTCAGAAAAGTGTTATAAGTGTGGTAATCCAGACTACCTTTTGCAGCAGTGCCCACGGGGGAGTCTGCTTACCCAAGGCAGAGTCTTTGCTCTCCATGCAACGGAGACGAACCCAGACACCATGCTCATGACAGGTATCTTAAACCTTTAAGTTAATATTCGAAATTCAATGTTTTTGGAATTTATGATTTGGGTTGAGATTTTGAACTTAGAAATTGCGATAGGATTGCATGCTCTAATCAGTGATACTTTCGGGAATTAGGTTAGAAGAACTTTGAACTTTGCATGTCTATAAGTTAGTTCTAGTAATTATTGGGTTCAACTTGACGTTCCAAACTTTCAGGGAGAATTTTTATAGCGGGTTCAGCTACGAAAGCCTTGATAGATTCAAGGGCTACTCATTCATTCATTTCGGAGACATTTGCTAATTTTCTCAAGGTCAAGACCATTGGGTTAGATATATCCTATTCAGTAGTATTTCCTTCTGGTGATGAGATGGCAGCTACTAATGTGATCCGAGACATAGACCTCGAGCTTCATGGCAATCTTGTTTATGCGGATCTTATCGTTCTGCCGATGCCAGAGTTTGACATAAATCTGGGGATGGGCTGGCTAATAAGGAACATAGTTTTGATCGACTTCCAGCGGAGATCTATTCTAGCCCGACCGCCTGGGATGGAGCAGTTCTTATTGGAGCCAGACAGATACTTTCATTTAACGCGTTTGATATTTTGTGTCCAGGCTAGGAAGCTCATGCATAGAGGGTTTCGGGCGTTTTTAGCGACATTTATATCTGTCCCCGAGGCACCCAGTCAGTCAGCCTCGGATGTTCCAGTTGTTAGGGAATTTCTAGATGTTTTTCCTGAGGACGTCTCTGGTATGCCACCCGAGCGAGTGGTGGATTTTTGAGCTTATGCCAGGTACGGCTCCGATAACAAAAGCATCGTACCGATTAACACCGACAGAGATGGCAGAACTTAAGAAGCAGATTCAGGAACTTCTAGATAAGGATTTCATTCGCCCAAGTTTTTCACCATGGGGCGCGCCAGTCTTGTTTGTGAAGAAGAAGGATGGTACTATGAGACTTTGCATTGATTACCGGGAGTTGAACAGGATTACAGTGAAGAACAAATACCCACTTCCAAGGATTGAATATTTATTTGATCAGTTGTAGGGAGCTTCGGTATTCTCAAAGATTGATCTGCGTTCCGGTTATCAGCAGTTGAGGGAGAAAGATGTCGATGTTTCCAAGCCTGCTTTTAGGACTCTTTATGGCCACTTCGAGTTCCTTGTGATGGCGTTCGGTTTGACGAATGCGCCAGCGATCTTCATGGATCTCATGAATCGCGTATTTCAGCCGTATCTTGATCAGTTCGTGATAGTGTTCATAGACGACATTCTCGTCTACTCAAAGAATCATGAGGATCACAGCAGACATCTGACCACAGTTTTGCAGACCTTGCAAAAGCACAATTTATTTCAAAAGTTCAGTAAGTGCGAGTTCTGGTTAGAGAAGGTGGTGTTCTTAAACCACATTGTTTCTAGCAGTGGTATTGAGGTAGACCCAGCGAAAGTTGCAGCAGTCAGAGATTGGGTTGTGCCGTAGAATGCATCAGAGATCCGTAGTTTCCTTGGGCTAGCAGGATATTATCAGAAGTTTATTCAGGGATTCTCCTCTATCGCAGTTCCACTCACATCATTGACAAAGAAGAATGTTAAATTCGTGTGGAGCGATGAGTGTCAGAAGAGCTTCGATATTTTGAAGCAAGCTCTTATCTCATCGCTAGTATTGGCCATGCTGTCAGGGCCCGGAGACTTTGTTTTGTGTACCGACGCTTCGAGGCTCGGTTTAGGCGCAGTGTTGATGCAGCATGGGAAGGTGATAGCGTATGCTTCCCGACAGTTGAAAATCCATGAGAAGAACTACTCTACCCATGATCTAGAGTTGGCCGCCGTAGTTTTTGCCTTGAAGATTTGGAGGCATTATTTTTATGGAGAGAAGTGTCAGATCTCTACCGACCACAAGAGCCTCAAGTACTTCTTTACGCAGAAAGAGCTGAATAAGCGTCAGAGGCGTTGGTTAGAGCTAGTGAAGGACTATGACTGTGACATTAGCTACCACTCGGGTAAGGCTAATGTAGTTGCAGATGCACTGAGCAGGAAAGTCACAGTGATGGGTCATCTAGCGATTTCGAGGCCTCTTCAGTCTGAGATGCAGAGGTTTAATCTAGAGACTTATCCTCGAGGTAGAGTTCCCGGTCTATCTACTTTGACGATTCAGTCTTCCCTTCTAGACCGTATTCGCAGTGGTCAGCCAGCAGATGAGCAGTTGGCAAAGTGGAAGTAGAGAGATGAGGCCAAGGGCAGTGTCTTGTATACAGTTAGCGACGCGATTGTGAGATACCGAGACAGGATGTGGGTTCCTAGCAGTGATTCTATTTGAGCAGATATTCTATCCGAGGCCCATATGTCGCCGTACTCTATCCATCCTGTGAGTACAAAGATGTACAAAGATCTGCAGTTGTTGTATTGGTGGCCTGGAATGAAGAAGGATATCAGACGTTTTGTATTCGAGTTTCTGACTTGCCAGCTAGTGAAAGCAGAGCATTAGAGACCAGCAGGCTTGCTCAAGCCTCTTTCTATTCCCGAGTGGAAGTGGGAGAATGTTACAATGGACTTCGTGACCGGGTTGCCGAAGTAAGTCAGAGGATCAAATGCTATCTGGGTGATTGTTGATCGTCTTACCAAATCAGCGCACTTCTTCTCTATTAAGACGACTTTCACCCTGATTCAGTATGCAGAGTTGTATATCCGAGAGATAGTCAAACTTCATGGTATTCCCGTTTCTATATTGTCTTACCGAGATCCTAGATTCACTTCCGCATTTTGGAAGAGTCTGCATTCAGCAGTGGGTACGAAGTTGTTGTTTAGCACAACTTTCCACCCTCAGACAGATGGGCAGTCAGAGAGAGTTATCCAGATTTTGGAGGATCTTCTCCGTGCTTGTGTCATCGACTTTTCAGGGAGTTGGGAGTCGAATTTGCCATTGATAGAGTTCACCTATAACAACAGTTTCCAGTCGTCTATAGGTATGGCCCCGTTTGAGGCACTGTACCCTGTTCATTGGGATGAAGTAGGGGAAAGATCAGAGTTGGGTCCTGATATCATTCAACAGGCTGCCGATGTGGTATTCAAGATCCGTGATAGGATGAGGACTGCTCAGAGTCGACAGAAGAGCTATGCGGATCAGAGGAGGAGAGATCTAGAGTTTGCCGTTGGCGACCATGTTTTTGTGAAGGTAGCACATATGAAAGGTGTCATGCGGTTCGGAAAGAAAGGAAAGCTCAGTCTGAGGTTCATCGGACAGTTGAGATCCTCGACAGGGTTGGGACGTTAGCTTATCGTGTTGCTCTTCCGCCGAATCTGGTCGGAGTACAAAATGTGTTCCACGTCTCTATGTTGAGGAAGTATATGGCGAATCATTCGCACGTCTTGAACTTTGAGCAGTTGCAGCTCACTCCGAACCTGTCTTATGAAGAGAGACCGGTGCAGATCTTAGACAGACGGGAGAAGAAGCTTCGGAACAAGCTGGTTAAGCGAGTGAAAGTCAAATGGCTTAATCATTCAGAGGAGGAAGCTGTGTGGGAGTCTGAGCAAGAGATGATGAGTCGATATCCCGAGTTATTCGGTAAGTTCTAATTTCGAGGACGGAATTCCTTTTAAGGGAGGGAGAGTTGTAGAACCCGTGAATCAGACTACGCATAAGCCATGCATAATTACTATTATTTAAATTAAAATGATTTTTCATACATGAGGATTTAAATTCTTTTCTTTAAATTTGTTGAGTCATTTTACGCAGTATTTTAGTTATTAACTTTGCAGTTAAATAAGTGAGGCCGGACTAGAATTGGAGTATTGAAATAAATTTTAATATTAAGAAAACATTCCTAGAATTTATTTAAGATAAATAATAAATTATTTTAATATAAAATAATGTTTAAGGATTTATTTAATTAACTTGAGATAAGTAGTAAATAAATTCTTTATGTCCAATAATTTAATTAAAAACCTAAAATAAAATATGTGACCACTTGAGATAAGTTCATCTAGGCTTATTTTATTAAAGAAATTGTAACTTAACATGCTAGTAATTTATTTTAAAGATTTAACCATGCATGCAAGATAATGCCTATCCTAAACTAATTTATTAATTCACTAAAATACATAACTAATGTTTAAAACTTTAAGGAGATAAAATTCAATAATTTAGCAATATTCCTACCATATTTATCAAGCAATTTTCGGCCACCCCATTGTAGGATTTATTTTGTGTTGGCAACTCACCATTTTTGAATCTCTTCCATATCTATTCTTGGTAGATAATCCCTTCATTTTAATCACCAATAATTATTGAATTAAGCAATATCTCCCTTCATTTTATTTGTAGATTTCGGCCACTCCTATGATTAATTTAAAAATATTTGTCAACTCTCCATCTTTAATTCATTTCCTTATCTTTCCTTGGGAGATAATTCCATCACATTTAACCTTGAATAATTAATAATTAAGCAATCTTCCTACATTATTTTGAATGAGATTTTCGGCCATCTCACCTCCAATATATCCCTCAAATCCCATAATATATTATATCATTTCCTATCTAACCAACAACTAGGATACCAAGATTCATTTTACCATTCAAATTTCCATTTATCTTGTAGACTTCCCTTCGTCTCCTAGCCATTTCCCTCCCCATTATTATCGAAAATTCAGAAGGAATACTAGAGAAAATCATGAGTCTCCAAGGAAGAAAACAAGAAAGAAAAGTAGAAACAAAAGAAGAACACTCCGTCTCCTCCACGCCGCGTCGTCGTATTGATTTGTTTTCGTTTCAAACAAATCCAAGGCATGTTTATATTATTTCTTTGCTCTTCAATCAAGTTATATAAATATTTTAAAACATTACATGATCATGATTTCTATGGCAAAACCGAATTTGGACAGAAACTTTCAAAGAAAAATCTGCACAGAATTTCGGTCCCCACTTGTTTTTCACCGTTTTGATGTGTTTGTGGTTTCAGGGTTGGCTCGATTTCCAGGGGCTCAAGGCTGCATCTAGGATTGTTATAGTGTGTGCTATCAAGGTGTTATTCCAATGGTTTCACTCCCTTCCCCCCCGCCCAGCAACGCGTTTGGACAGCAACCCTCCAAAACGTCATTTTGTGTCTCGAATTGCATGGTTTCTTGCCTAAGGTGTGGGTTCTGGTCTTGGCTGCCCTAGAGGCTGTAGCCATGGTTAGAATCCCTCCTTGACATGTCTAGGACGTGACCAAGATTCCCTTTCATGGCTTGGTTCATGGTTCCATCGGTTTTAAAAAATAATACAAAGAACAGCAAAACATTATTATATGCTATTTCATGACAGGGCTCTCTTGAGCAAACATTTTATGTACGACTTTTTAGTTATGCACGTATTTATAATTATTCATGACATGATTTTCACGTTACGCTTTACAATATGAAATCTTTACATGGCATGAAATTTTATGATATATTTACTTGTTATCTATGATATATGCATGCTGAGTCTTTAGACTCACTAGAATTGATTATTGTAGGTACTGATGAGGTCGGGACTGAGGGCGGGGACCAGTGAGCAATCTTGGGCCGGCAGTAGTAGGAACCCGAGGACTTCATTTTCAGCACTTACTATTTTTATTCCAAACTCAGTTTTATTTTGTTGAATTATTTTAAGTTGTTATTTTTAAAACATTATTTACTTCCGCTGCTACTTTAAACATTGAATCTTTTTATCAGTATATTTTATGAATGAGGCATTTTATTTATTTAAAGAGAAAATTTTAAATTATTCCGCAAATTTATGTATACTTCCGCTGCTACTTTAAACATTGAATCTTTTTATCAGTATATTTTATGAATGAGGCATTTTATTTATTTAAAGAGAATTTTTAAATTATTCCGCAAATTTATTTATACGAAATACGGGCCTCTACAACATTTTTGAAAATATTGCTAGCACCCTCAAAAAGTCCTCTGAATCGATAAAATTTGCGTACCGGTTAAAAATATGACCCGGCGAGTAAAAATACTCAACCAATTGTCATTTTCTAAAATCACACTAAGTTACATAATTATTTAATAAAAACATTTTTACTGGTTATCCTCAGTTTCCATTAATCGTTCGAGCGCGATATGCAACTTAAAACCCCAATGCATGAAACTTTAACTAACCATGAAATAAAAACCAAACCATGAAATAATTATGAAATAAATGCATAAAACTATTAAACACATATTTTAAATAAAACTCTAGATTGTATGCGGTCAGGTTACGTAGTTCGAATTTCCTAGACCTTACACGTTGCATGCTTGATTTTAAAGAAATTTACGTATATGTATAATTTTTATAAGTGATGAATACGATGATATGTTTTGAAGAATGAGAGTTGATTGTGACTAATACGAACACGAACATATAAGGTCAATGCTTAGTGGACGGGTAATAATGTCACTGATGTCCTCGCCGCCTTGTACCACAGTTATATGTAGATGGATCCATTGAATCGAGCTGATACGAAGTCACAATTAATTATCTGAATTCAAATAAATAAAATGAACTCGTATATGTTGATATGATGAGATATATGATAGATAAGTTATGCTTTGACATGCTATGTTTAAGTTCATACTTTTAAAATCATGAAATGTATGTTAATTACATTATTTTTCACTGTTACATGTTTTGTATATATACTTTTTATAACGATTCAGGTATGTTGAGTCTTTAGACTCACTATGTGTGGATGATGCAGGTGAATATGATGATGTGGAGACTAGAGGCGCTGAAGACTGAGTAGGCGGAGCTGGGTGTGTGCACGTTGACCCGAGGAACTTGCATTTTTTCGCACTTTATGTTTATGAGTCATGATTGATACATTATGTTTAACGTTTCACATCGTTTTTCATGTGGAGGATTTGACATGATTTCAAATATTGCATTGAAGTTCTTTTAAAACAGTAGTCTAGGATTTGTTGATATTTAGATTTTTATTTAACTGCAGTATTTTTATTCAGTAGTTGAATGATTCTTTTTAAATGCGTGTGTTTGAGTAATTTTCGAAAATAGCTTAAAAAATAGCAGTATTTTAGTAGTAGAAGTTTCATTAACATTTTATCATAATATATGAATATGTTTATGATAAATCTGAATGTGAATATGAATATGTTGATATGAAAATGTTTATGTTTAAGTTTATGTATCTTCATGAAAATGTTATTTCACGTAAAAATATTTTCACTGTTGCATGTGATTTGTATATGTATTACTCGTTATCAAGATTATGGTGTGTTGAGTCTTTAGACTCACTAGGTGTGATCGATGCAGGTGAATATGATAATAATGATAATGGAGGTCTTGATGGTTGACTTTGCTGGAGTGAAGGTGCACATAACCCGAGGATCAGTGCTTCTAGTTTTCTGCATTTACGTTTATATTTATATTAAAGATTTTACGACAATTTATTTATGCTTTGAGTGGTTTTTGAGAGGTTAATAGTATGTGCTATACTTTTTAAAATATTTCTTTTTAGGTTTGGTAAAATGTTGGATGGTTTTATGTTTAAACTATTTCCTTTGATTTTCAAATAATAGTTGGTTGTTTTATTTTAAAAATGGTGTAAAAAAATATTTCATTTATTTTACATGGGTTCGGCCTAAATTATGAGGGTTTAAAAAATTAAAAAAATCTAATATTTTTTAAGAAAACGAGTAGTGGACGTTTAATATCATAACATGACATTCAACAATAAATATAGATGATCGATCACCCATACTATTAGATCCATATGAGCCAGACATGGATCCAGGTCCAAAACCTAGGTGAATGCAGAAATGAAAATACAACTTATCACAAGAGCTACCAATATTTTACATGTCTTCATCTTATGCATCGGTTGCACCATCTTCCAGTCTTGATCTCTCACAATTTCTAATAATTACATTTAAATCGCCGTGTCACATAAGGGATACATCTCATGGGGTGGGAATGGGCCATAAACCAGGCCTATTTTAATAATATCAAATATTAATAAAAATAATAGAATACTAAAATATCCTAACATACACATAACACATTGGTCAATGCTCTCGATCATCTTTCATACATTTAATATCAAATACTAACATCAATTAGTTAAACAATTAATTAATTGATATATCATGTATCTAATAATTTTATTACTAACCACCGCAATTATTAAACAATTTAATAAATTAAATAAACACTTTTATTTAATTTCCATTTAATAAAATAATAATTGATTTCTTCTAAAACTCACTTTTACCATAAAAAATTAAAATCATATTGTAATTATTTATTTTACAAGAAAATTATTAATTTTCCAAAAATAAATTTTTCAAAAGAGAAATTGAACTAATTTTCATAAAATATAAATTTTGTCCAAAGTTTTGAACTAATTCAAGCCCATTATTCAGCACCAAGCCTGAAACGTTCCCAGGCAGCCGCCCGCACTGCCTGATCCTATCGGGCACGGCGAACGCGCTGTGCGCACAGGCATGCTGGACGCGCGCGCACTATGCGCGGCCCTGCACGTTCCGGGCAGATTCGATTTTTTTTTAAAATTTCTGATTAAAATAAAAAAAAATTATGATGCATCAATTTTCTGAAATATTTTCTTGTGTGGTTAGAAATATTATTCAACATGATTTATAAATCATACGATAAATAGAAGCTAGCTCTGATACCACTGTCGTGAATCGTGTTCTCTCGTGCCCAAATACAGCAGAAGTTTTAAAAATTTTATTTTATTTTTACATTCAAAATATTTGGACATACGTATGATTTGGATTGAATAAACATACATAGGATGTTTGAATATTTACCTTTATTGAGTTTTCACTTGGCTTCAACTATGATAGTATAAGCGAACGTAGCTCTTGTTGTAAATCTCACGTACATTCTTCAAGTCTCTTTCTTTGATCTTCAAATCAGGTCCACGACCGGATTATTTGTTCCTCTTCTAAATAGCATTAGAATATTTAGAAAAAAAATTAACGTTGAGATCAAAAACTCGAGATGCGGCTCAAACCTTAAACTTGCTTTAGGGATTCTTGAGAGGAGAGGGGAAGGAATTTTTTAAATTTGCAAGTGTGGAGGCTAGGGTTTGCGGCCTCTCTACTATCTTTTATAGTCAAGCCATTACATAATTTCCATAAGTAACAGTAATGAGCTTGATTAATTAATTAGACTAGTCCAACTAGTTTAATTAATTAATCAAAGTCCATTAAAAACTTTAATATTTTAGTGTGTTGGACTTGTACTCCTACGAGCCTATTATACATGCTTCCCACTATATTTAATTTAATATTTAATAAACTCAAATTTTGAGTTTAATAATTAAATTTCCCAAATTTTATAAATTCAACTCCTTGAATTTATTCTCTCCAAATTTTATAAATTCATAAATTCAATTTCTTGAATTTACTATCTATAAATTCAACTCCTTGAATTATTTTTCTCAAAATTTAATTATCATAAATTCAATTTCTTGAATTTACCATATCATAATTTTATATAAATTTAACTTCTTGAATTTATTCTCTAAACCAGAACAAATGATCAAGTGCATGTGTGACTCTCAATGGTTCATGGTTACAGCTAGCGTGTATATGTACGATGTTCATACAACTATCCACATTGCGCAATGCACGCCGTTAATATTCATAGAAAAGCTAAACATTAGCGAAGGTTTTTTACAAAACTGTCGATAATCGGCGACAGATCATAACCGAAAAAACCGTCGCTATATTTTTAGTAAAAATAAAAAAAATTACTTTTCTAATTTAATAAATTTTTAAAAAAACTATAATACAACTATGATAACTAACACTTTAAAATTTAATCAAAAATTGAAACAAAAAAACTTACCGAAATCGAAACTAAAATCATATAAAAGAGAAAAAAACTAAGTGTTGTAAAGTAATGTGGAGGAAAATGGAACGGAAATCAGATATTTATAGATAATTTGTCCAATAAACCGTCGTTAATCAACCGTTGAAGGTAGCGACGGTTTTTTATCGCTGATTTGAGCAAGTTGTATTATTAGCGACGATGTTTTTATTAAACCGTCGCCGATCTTAAATCGACGACGGTGGCTTGTAAACCGTCGCTAATTATAGTGACGGTTTCTAAACGGTCGTGACCTTTATATTTAAAAATTCGAAACCATTTTCCGCAGCGTGCTTTTAATATGCATGCCGTCAATAATATTATTGACGGCGTGCGACTAATGTACGCCGTGAATATGTAAACACGATTTTTTTTAAAAAAATGAATTACTTTTAACAGCGCACATAAACATGCACGCTATTATAATACTATTAACAACGTGCCTTTATTGTACGCTTTGAAAATTGCATAGGTTATTTATTAACATCTCACATATAACTGCACGCTATCGTTTATATAATTTATTAACAGCACACATAAATGCATGCTACGGATATTACTATCAACAGCGTGCTTTTAATGCACGTCGTTCATAGTATCAAGTGCAACACTATTAACATCGCACATATGGGTGCAAGCCGTGAAAAGTAGTATTTGCAGTGTGCTTTTAATGCACGTTGTTGATGACGTGCTGCGGAAAATTATTTTTCTTGTAGTGGTAGCATCGCCCCATGATTCCCTAGGTATCACTAATAGTGCCTGCAAGAACCAGTATGTTATGATTAATGTACATTACGGTCCATTCGCCTCATATGTCCCGATCGAATCTGCAACCATTGGTTCATCGAGGGTTGCATAAGAATTCGATAACTGTGTGACACATATTTGAGAATAAATAATGGCAACGCATGTACAATTGGAGAACTCTTTCCCTAATATACATCTTATACTCTGGGGAGGGATTCCACGTACTATTATTCCATCAGATCACACAGGATATCCACACCCGTAGGTGAGCAGTGAATTCCCGACTACAATGAAATGGCTCCTACATGTGTCGTAACTGTACCCAATCTCGCCACATGATGACCCTCCTGGAGTCGGTAAATGAGTCAAAGCACAGCCCTAACATATAGAGCATCAGTGTTATCCCGGGTCGTAAGGACTGATTGTGTACAATCATAACCATAGACTTATCCTTTCAATGAATGATAACTACTTGGAAAGTCCTAGGGAGGGCAGTTAGGTATAATCATGATATGAATATCTATCTGCATGTTTGGACATCTCTATGCCCGTACCACGAAACACGGTACACTACATCACATATGTTAGTCTCGAGCTTAAGCGACTTTTATCCATGTTTTATGCAGCCGAATCGATTAGGAACGAATTTAGATTATACAGTCTTTACAAATGAGTTTCAACATCGAATTACGATTCATTTGTATTAAAGTATAATCAAGATTTTTATCTATGTTGATCGCATAGGTATACAAATAAAAAATAACAAACCATGAATAATGAATTATATTAAAAAAAGATTGTTTATTACACCTGAGTCAATAAATTCTCTAGCCAACAGTGGCTTAGAGGACATCCAGGGGCGGAGCCAGAAATATGGTTCCGCCCGGGCTAGAATTTTAATCTCTAAAATTTTTAAATATTTTAAATTGATATACCCGGGCTACTATCATATTATTCTAAAATTATACAAAATTTACCTATAAATTTTTTCAAAAAAAATTGGGCCACCCGAGCTAAAGCCCGGGTACGCCCATGAGGACATCTACTCTAATAAAAACCAAGTAAGAAAAATTCCTTAGAATATGAGATTTTTTTGTTTGATTTGTACTGCTCAGACTGATCCTCAATAGATTTTGAATGTCTCTTATATATCTGATATTCATTTCTTATAACTAAATATTTATACGTGTATTTTTTGTTTAGAGGCCTTTATCCATGATTATAGCGATATTCGAATGGGCTATGCTCAGATGACCATAATATGGGTTCGGCTATCCGAACCCTTTTTCATTTCCGAAAGGCTTCCTGAAGCGAAGTCGGTTCAGATGCTTTTAAGAGGTATCAGTCCTGGCCCCATTCACTGGTATTAAATATGGGCCAAGCCAATCTCATGGGTTCCGGTTTAAATGTGGTTCGGGTTGGACCAGGGTCGGATCGGCTATCCGAGGACATCGATATATGAATTAGTCATAAATAACAAATTAGTAAAAGATTTCAGTATGAAATTGTGTGGTTCTAAATTAGGAAAATATATTTGTTTATATCGATCGATAATATAAATTATTTTGATCGTATTTACTATTTCAATTTGAATTAAAAATTATATAACATTAACTTTATTTTATTTGCGTATTCAACCGATATTCAGTTTTCTTCATTGATTTTTACAAATTATTTAATTTTGAAATTACATTTAAAATATAATAAAAAATAGTGTTGAACGATTATTTTATTTTCATATAATATTTTATAGAGACTAATCTTTTTGCTAAATCCTATACCACTACCACTTGCAATATAGTAAATATATATTTATTTTGACAATAAAAAATAATTTTTTGTGGGCGAATAGCATTCGCAAAAATTATGAAAAATTAAAAGAGCATTAGCCCCTTGTATAAAAAATTATTAAAAATTAAAAATCAATATGCATCCCTTATCTTTCCTCTATCACATTGTCTTAGGCATGCACCAGTATCTCCTTCAATTTCACGTTTGCACAGCACTTCTCCGCCATTCGCCATCGTCCAGATGCCCGTCTCAAGGGGGTCCATTTTTCCTTTTTCGTCTCAGGTCGTTTCACACGCTCTGGATTCAAAACAAAAGTAATATATATATATATAGATAATTAGATTTGACCCTAAATAAATATGGAATTAAATCTAAATGTACTTAAATAAAATAAAAATAAAAATAATTAATGTGAGAGTAGGAGCCAAAGATGAGGTTATTTTTATAAATTACATGGGAATCGAATATAATCTACTTTAATTGTAATCTGAGCACAAATGCAAAAGAGAAATGTGATTCCCATTTTACTTACTTTATTTTCTTCTTTCCCACCTTTTAAGATAAAAGCTGATCATTTGCACCGGGGAATGTTCTCCACTTAGCTAGGTCTTTGGTGGTTCATGTACTATATATCAAAACCTAGTTTAAACTTTTGCATCAATATACGTATGTATATATCTATACGTACATATATATAATAATCCAATATTATAGAACTATATATATATATATATATAATATAATTATATTTTATGTTAAAATATAATATTCATAGACATATATAACACACATATATAAGTGTAGGTGTAAGTGTATATATTGAGTACGATAATTTTTCTTACTGGGTGGAGCGATGAAACGTGGGAGATTGAATTGTTTTACTATTTAAATATTTGAGTTGTACTATCATTACAACAAAAATTGTTTTTCGCCCGCGCAAATTCTCTTTCCACGGCGCACATTGCACGCTGCACAACTGCTAGCTGTGGAAAGTTCAAGATTATCCGCGGCGTATATGAGCACGCTGTTAATACTATTATCCACAGCGTGCTCGTTAATACAATTATCTGCAGCGTGCAATGTACGTCGTTAATATTCTTTCTAAAATTTCAAAAATTTTGAACCGTCGCTAATTTAGCGATGGTTAAAATAACCGTCGCTAAATTAGTTATGGTTGTACGTTAGCGACGGTATATCATAATCCGTCGCTACTTTTTTTTTTAAAAAAATACTTTTATAATTTAATAAATTTAAAAAAAAAAACTTACAATCTAAATATGTTAACAATACTCATGATCTTAACTAATACTTAAAAATTAAATGAATATTGAAACAAAAAAACGTACCCTAAATCGAAACTAAAACCATCTAAGAGAGAAAATTTTTAAGTGTTGTAAAATGGTGTGGAGGAAAATGGATCAAAAATACGGATATTTATAGACAATTTGCGACAGTTTACGGTGTAACCGTCGCTATTAGCGACGGTTATCAAACACCGTCGCTATTTGCGAAGGTTGGTAATATGGCTATTAGCGACGGTTTTTATCGGTTTAAATTTTGCGACGGTTTTTTGCTAAATTTAGCAACGGTTTCAACAAAATCATCGCTAATTTAAAAATTGTTTTAAATAATTGAGGCGCCATTTTTCATAGCGTGCTTAATATGCATGCCGTGAATAATAATATTGACAGCATGCTATTAATTTACACCGTTAATGTCAAGACACGATTTTTTTTAAAATGATTTACTATTAACAGCGCACATAAACAAGCACGCTGCTAATAATACTATTTACGGCGTGCCTTTATTGTGCGTTGCGAAATTGCTTAGGTTATTAACAGCTCACATATAACTACACGCTGTCGTTTATATAATTTATCAATAGCACACATAAATTATGTTAAATTATAATATTCATAGACATATATAACACACACATATAAGTGTATGTGTAAGTGTATATATTGAGTACGATAATTTTCCTTACTGGGTGGAGCGATGAAACATGAGCTTGAATTGTTGTACGATTTAAAATAATTGAGTTGTACTATATATTATCACTAACTTTAACTTTTGGTAAATTAGTAATCACTCGGTCCTAAAAGTGGTATCGGAGTCAATGTCACGTGTTCGATTTTCATTGATTGCAAAAAGTACAATTATTGAGATGGAGAATTTTAGCTGAATAATTGTGTATGCTTGGTAAAGTAATGAAACGTGGCACTTGTGTTGTTTTACGGTTTAAAATATTTTATTTGTATTACTACCACTGTAACGTCCCAAAAATCTGAAGGTGCGCGTGAACCACATGCATACAAGTTATCAAATTTCTTATGTCTTTTTAATTTAAATATTTTAATGCATTAAATGCATTATATTAACATGAATATGTGTTTATAATTCTTGGTTCATTAAGATTGTATGATATAGGGCTTTTAGCAGTATTTCACGCTCAAACGTAGAACAGAGACCGGTGACAGTTAAGGAAAAATGTTTTGTCAAATAATTATTTTTAATTATTTAATATATGGTGTAAATAAGTGTGAAAAAAATAGGCCATGTTAAGGCATTTTTACTCATCGAGTCATATTTTAAGCCGATATGCGATTTTTAGTAAAACAGATGACTTTTTGAGGGTTCGGACAATATTTTCAAAAACGTAACTAAACGAAATATTTTAGTAGTCCCTACTTTAAGATATATTAGGCCTAAAATCCTACACATCCTCATTATTTTAAATTAATGGGCCTAATATACATTTATATTATAACAAATCCTACCTCCCAAAACCCTACTCACTCACTCTCACACGCCAACCCCACCCTTTCCACCTCCAGCAGCAGCTCGTGACCCTTAGCAACCATCTTGCTAGGTTTTTTTCTCAATGGAACTCTTCCCTGTCCCTCTGGTACCTGTTCTACGCGATTGTGTCGATGTTTTCGTGCGTAAATACGTAAAGTCACACTCTATACCTCGTTTTTCTCATTATTCACATCAATATATGTTTATTTGTGTGTTATGCTTGAAAAATATCAGATCTATAATGTTGCAATCGATTTACACAATTTTGACATGAAACATTCATGTTTATTGTTATGAAGCTCATGTTTTTGGTGTGATTGAGGGGGCTGCAAGGGCTTGGATTTACAAGGGACGAATTACATCACGTCTAGAGAGGGACTAAATTTCGAGTTCAGATCTGGTGTGTACGGATTAGGTGGTGATTGGAACTTGTGTTCCTTGGGTTGTAATGGCTAATTGGCGTGGAAACAAGGGGTACGACTGCGTAGGGTTGAACTAGGCCATGGTTTAAACCTTGGTGGGTCCAAACCGTATTCTAGGGAGGCCCAAGCGTGGCTGGTCGTGACCCAAGGGCATATCGGGAGGGTTTGATTGAAGGGGAGCTCACGTAGGCGTGGGTTTGGTTGGTCCAAGAGTGAGTCCACTGCTTGATCTTGGTCTTAGGATAGTGGTTAAGGGCTGGTCACGTTGGTTTTTGGACTATGATTGATTATGGTGCCACGGGTGCAACTAGGGTTAGGGTTTATGGGTGCAGCAAATTACAGTAAAGTACATCCAAGTTTAGGGGGTTCTAAATGGCTGGGATTTGGTTGTTTAGGGGCTGATAGGGTGTGAATAAGTTATGGTTTACATTTGAGAAAATTTGGCTAAGTTTCGGATTGATTCAGATTAAAACCGGGACCCCGGTTTAGGTTTTAAAACGTATAGTAAAGGTTACTGAATGGGTTCGAGTTTTTGTCTAGGGAATTGTTATAAATATTTTTTGAGGTGTTTTAATAAGTTTGGTTGGCTTTCAGTGGAAACTTTGAGGTCCATGGATAAAATGGTCAATTATGGTTTCCGTGGGCAAAATAATCATTTTGCCCCCGGGTTGAGTTAGCAGTCCTGGCACCGCCGTGATCACAAAAATTGCATGTTTAAAAGGTGTTGGAACTTTTCAAGTTCGCAATCTTAATTTTGATGATAACAAAACTTGTTATGTTACTAATGATCTACCTTAGTTATGCGGCTTCTAGGATCACTCACGAGATTTTTACTTCGCAAAACTGAAGACCCAACTGATTGCACAAAATGAATGAGTCTAACTGGCTACGTCATTTGAGCATTACAGCTGATTGACCAGTTGAGAGGTGATTCAGCAGGAAAACCTCAGAAGCCTGGCCAGCCAAAAGAGTGTTCAACTGATGAAGAAACCTAGCTGATCAGTCCAACTGAACGAGTGTGAAATCAGTTCCACTGACGAGCCAATTGATTTAACCAGCCCAACTGAAAGATCAGTTCAAATCGACCAGTTCGAAGCATCAGTTAGAATCTTTGAGTTATAGATGAAGATAAACTCTTTCAAGTGGATTCCAGCTCTGCGAGAAGGTACAAAGCCCTTATCCAGTCAAAGGACAATAATGGACGTTGCATCAAAGCATTAAAGAAAAAACGTTTCAGAAGGACAGTCAAAAAGACGAGACACTAAGTCCAAGAAGCCGTTTCAAATGCAACGGATACAATAAATGAGTCTCAATGTACGATCAGCTTTTTCCGTCTATATAAAGGGAAGATCGGTAAAGGCTCAAACGAGAAGAGAGCGCATATACAATACTAGAGAGAAAAGGGCACGTCCAGTTGATTATCAGCTTTCAGAAGCACTTAAGCCCAGAGGGAAATCTTCATCGTTGTATCAGCTAAGTTTAGAAGCCACTGTCCCTCAGTGTGTGAGAACATCCTTGTTCAGTTCTCACACACACACTTACTCTCAAAACCACCCAAAATAGTCTTGCACAAAGACGTTAAACTTGTGTATGTAGTCTTTCTTACATAGACGTTAAACAAGTGTGGACTAGAAGTTGTTGTTTTCAGTCGTAGCTAGGAGTTCAGTTTAGGCAGTGGATAAGTCCTAGCTGAGTGGGCTTGTAAACGTAGTTGTATAAATCAAAGTCTTCTAGTGGATCGTATCCGTGGAGATAGATGGGGTGACATTGGAGCAGTTGAAGTCTCTGAACATCCATTAACATATCTTGTGTATTTAACTGATTAACTATCGTTTTGATTAGTAAGAGTGTTCGTGTGTTCAGTTGTTAATATAACTGAAATACAAGAATGCAAAAACTAATATGTGTTCTTTCAATTAATCAGTTTACATAAGTTAAAATATTTTCTAACATTTCAGTTTTGTTTACGAAGGATTACTTCGAGTTTCTTCTGCTTGGTTTAAAACCAAACTCAATTTAATTCATCGGTGTTAATATTCTTAGAACACGAGCTATTGAAGCTCATTGAAGACTGTTGTGTGCGAAATGCCTTCAAAGGCGCTAGCACACACGATCCATCAGTTGGTATCAGAGCAGATTGTTCTAAGAAGAACAATTAAAGAAAACTGTGTTTTAAAAAGTATTACTCTAAAATAGTGTTAAAATCTATTTCAAAATGTTTTATACGATTTTCAAAACTATTTAAAAATATTTATATGTCGCTCTTTGGTAAAGAGTTGAGAGGATTGGTCCTGAAATTTTCGTTATGGCCACTTCTCCAATTTCCTAACTTCGGAGCTTTTAATCAGCTTGCAGGGGATCGAGGAACATCTGCAAAGATGAACATCTGAATTGCTCACTGAACAAAAAATCAGTTCTAAACCTACCAAGTCAGTTGTTCTTCAGACAAAACTCATCTATGTGGGGATTTTGGCTGATTTAATCACCAGCTGAACTCCACGTGAGCCTTGTCAGAGTCTGCTCGACCAGTTGGGTAAGCATAGAGGACAAGTTCAAAGCAGTTTTACTCGTTTCTCTAGCAAATTGAACTCACAACTGATGCAGCAGTTCAAGCATTCAAGACAACCAGCTGATGGTATATTCAGTTCTGTCACAGAAACCAACTGATATCTGATGTTCTTTAAAATATGCTATTTTTGTAGCAGTTTTTCCTTTTCCAACTGATGTATGTACTCATATGTAAATACATGGAAGTTTACTCAAATAAAACATCATGATTATTCAGATATGTCTCTTTGTGATTGAATAGATATTTTCAGTTATCTTGCCTATGATACTTGAATGATTGAATGACTAATGAAATAATTCTCAAATACGGGCTTTTATTCAGTTCCTGAGGGAGAGCGTTCTTTTTAACTGAAAGTATGTATTAAAAAAAACAAGTTACTCTCTCAGTCAACTGATAAATACGGTTTTGAATTCTCCCTTTCTTTCTACTCAGTTTTAAAAGAGAATTTTTTCTTTTGTATCCAAAATATCTTTGATTCAATTGTTAAGGGGGAGCTTTCCACAATTTGAATGTACTAACTCTTAAACTGAATATATTGCGCTTAATTGCACAAGTTTTGAAACCATAAAAAACGGGGAGATTGTTGGAACTTTTCAAATTTGCAATCTTGATTTTGATGATAACAAAACTTGTTAATTGTGTTACTAATGATCTACCTTAGTTATGCAGCATCTATTATCACTCACGAGATGTTTACTTTGCAAAACTGAAGACCCAACTGATCGCACAAAATGAATCAGTCTAACTGGCTACGTCATTTGAGCAGTACAGCTGATTGACCAGTTGATAGGTGATTCAGCAGGAAAACCTCAGAAGCCTGGCCAGCCGAATGATTGTTCAACTGATGAAGAAACCTAGCTGATCAGTCCAACTGAACGAGTGTGAAATCAGTTCAACTGACGAGTCAACTGATTTCACCAGCCCAACTGAAAGATCAGTTCAAACTGACCAGTTCGAAGCATCAGTTAGAATCTTTGAGTTATATATGAAGATAAACTATTTCAAGTGGATTTCAGCTGTGCGAGAAGGTAAAAAGCCATTATCCAGTCAAAAGACAATAATGGATGTTGCATCAAAGCATTAAAGACAAAACGCTTTAGAAGGACAGTCAAAAAGACCAGACACTAAGTCCAAGAATTCGATTCAAATGCAACGGATATAATAAATGAGTCTCACTGTACGATCAGCTTTTTCCGTCTGTATAAAGAGAAGATCGATAAAGACTCAAAAAAAAAGAGAGCACATATACAATACTAGAGAGAAAAGAGCACATCCAGTTGATTATCAGCTTTCTGAAGCACTTAAGCCCAGAGAGAACTCTTCATCATTGTATCAGCTTAGTTTAGAAGTCACTTTCCCTCAGTGTGTGAGAACATCCTTGTTCAGTTCTCAGACACATACTTACTCTCAAAACCACCCAAAACAGTCTTGCACAAAGATGTTAAACTTGTGTATGTAGTCTTTCTCACATAGATGTTAAACAAGTGTTGACTGGAAGTGGCTGTTTTCAGTCGTAGCTAGGAGTTCAGTTTAGGCAGTGGATAAGTCCTAGCTAAGTGAGCTTGTACACGTAGTTGTATAAATCAAAGTCTTCTAGTGGATCTTATCCGTGGAGATAGAAGGGGTGATGTAGGAGCAGTTGATACGTGTATGTACTTGTTATAACAGTTCAGGTGTGTTGAGTCTCTAGACTCACTAGGTGTGATTGATGCAGGTTATCTTGCAGTTGAGGAGACTGGAGGCGTTGAAGACTGAGTAGGCTGAGCTAGGGGTGCACGTGAAAACCCGAGGACATTGCATTTCTTCCGCATAATATGATTATAAGACATGAGTTTAATCAATATTTTTAAATGTTTTTGAATCTTATTATAAATTTTTGATTCATCAGACTTTTGGTATCTATTCTAGTTTCTCTTTTAAAATAGTAGACTATGAGATTGATTTCATTTTAAGATTTAATTAACTGCAGTTATTTTTATTCAGGTTGGATGTTCTTTTAAAATGCATAGTTGACTTATTTCTATGAATATGAGTGTGTGAGTATTTTCTGTCATACTTTTTTTAAAAAAATATTTTCGGTCATATTTTTTTTGGTAAAACGA
This sequence comes from Primulina eburnea, assembly GCF_022965805.1. Taxonomy (NCBI): domain Eukaryota; kingdom Viridiplantae; phylum Streptophyta; class Magnoliopsida; order Lamiales; family Gesneriaceae; genus Primulina; species Primulina eburnea. Next base: position 13,596,744 of record NC_133111.1, read on the forward strand.
TAAGCGCTCGATTCTATTGTTAGGACCAATGGAATTCAGATATCTCCACAGTGGTATGATATTGTCCATTTTGGGTTTTAACCCTCATGTTTTTGCTTTTGTAACCACCCAAAAAGTCTCATACCAATGGAGATATCATTTCATCTTTATTAACCCACGATCTTTCTCTAGATCTTCCAATGTGGGACTTTGATTGCATCCCAACATCTACAACATATGTATGTGTTTATGTATGCACATAAATATATGTACACGTGTGTGTAAATGTATACATGTATGTGTGAGTGTGTGAGCATATGTATGTGATTCTATGTGCGCGTATGTGTGGGTATTTTACACATAAGTAATATTTTTGTTCCAAAATCTAAGCACGTGAGAAACTTATTTAAATGAGTGGCTACTTGTTTCTTTTATATAGGATTTAATTTAAAAAAAATAACGTTGTTTTCCTACAAAAATTAGATACCATGCATTTATTTAGTTACTATTTAATCGAAATGATAATTATAGTACCAAATATCTATATGAAAAAGAGGAATGTCTACTTTTCCGGCATTCATTGCCTTTTGTCATGATTTTTGTCTCTGTAAATTGTGAAATTGTCTTTTTTAGTTCCACGTCTTGTTATTTTTCATTTTTAATCATGTTATTTATCAATTTACGATTTTAGTCTATTAATTTATATTTTTTAATTTTAGTCTTTTTCATTAAAGTATTAATGTGATATCAGAGTTATCAAGAATTTTCATCGTCATGTCATAATTTCTAGCGTCACATAATAAATGTTCTACTTTAGGTCAACATTTCGATGAAAAATTATTAAAATTAAAAGAAAGTGTAAATAGATGGACTTAGTCCACTATTTTGTACTTTTTTCAATTTTAAATATTTTTTATCGAAGTGCTGACCTGATATCTGACTTAATAACAATTTTCACTATCATGACATAAATTTTTGCGCCATGTCATCATTTTTTGGTTTCAGTTCAGCATTTCGATCAAAAATTACTAAAATTAAAGGAAGTGTAAGTTGATGGAGTAAAACTATAATCAACCTATAAGATGATAAAGAAATCGCAAATTATATAACCAAAAATATATATTTTTTCTATGTATTTTAATTTAACACATCTTTCTAATTTTCGGTGTTTTCACTCTCATATTTTGTAAAATTATTGAATTTGTTTTCTCAATTATGAAGTTTTTAAATTACTTTAATAGCCATTTAAGAAGAAATGCTTTTCTATGTACAACATCTTGCCTTGGAGTTAATGGAGGTCGAGCACACACTATCATTTTATGTATATAATTTACATATTATAAATCAAGAGCTCATTATAAAGTTTTTCATTCTTTTTTATTGTTGACAAATCTGAGCCCTTCCTATGTTTATCAAATGGAAAAACAAGATAAACATTTTTTAATCATTTAAATGGAGATAGGATTACTTCAAAAAAAAAATGGAGATAGGATTAATTAAACTTGGTTCTTACACTTTTTTTTTTCTAATTTTCAAAATATATTTTCTTATTATAAACTTCCAAAGTTTTCATTTATTTGACAAGAAATATAGAGTAACTACCTTAATTGCTCAAAAATGTGTTATCCCTAGTCCAAAAGGCCAAATTTTTGTTACAAACCACCTTTTTTGCTCCTATAAATATTTTAATATATTATTATAAAATATTTTAAAAAAATATTTTTAAAGTTCCTAATTCTCTCTTTAAATCTTCACATAAAAATCACTTTAACACCAATAAATATAACGCAAACAAATTATTTTATGAGTACGACAATATGTATACAACGCATGCATTTGTTTATCTTAATTAAATGTGCCCAAAACCCCAATTGGTCCAAGGAAACCTCTCTTTTTGACCTACATTGACCCTATAAATGTTATTCCCTAATAACCAACCATATACCAAGAAAACACTTTACAGATCTATAAACCTAGCTATTATATTCCAAACGACTACAATAGTATATATATATATATATATATATATATATTGGATTGATATATAATTTCAAATTTGTGATTTTTTGTTAAATAAAGTGTAAGTCGTCATCGATTATAAAATCAAATATTATGAATTGATGTAAAAGGGTTCAACTTGTGACCGAGTCTGACCAAAGGGGTGGTCCAAATCCAATATATATATATATTTCAATATTCTTCATAAATCCAAGAAAATATATAAATACACATTATTATTATTATTATTATTATTATAATGAACAAGATTCCCAAAAGCCCAGCAAAAAGCAGCCATCATTATAGCCAGCAATCATCCTGTTTCCTCCCCTCTCTTCTTCTGCTTAGTTTCCCCAGAAAAGAAAAGAGCCCACATGCTCTCAATCACAGTATCGCACACACAGACACCCACGTTGGTGTCTGCGTGCTCTTTATCAATTATATGATGAACATGAACCCCACACTACACTGTGTGCAGATGACCCTATAGATTAGCTATATCCGCCAAACACTCTACACCATCTTTCTGCTTCAGTTTCATGCATATATATACACATATATATGTATGTATATGTTGCTAAATCACTTCTACGCCCCTTCCGTAGCACCTGGTTATAGGTTCTTACGGTAATGAATTAAATCGGCGGATAAACACAGTTAAAAGAGGCCCCGGCCATCTTAAGATATGCATAAATTTACCGAGAAATTGAATGGGATTTAATTTCTAGTGTACCTGTTTGTGCGTCTGGTTCTTGAATCTATATGCATAAATATTGCCTGCTGATAACTCTACAAGAATTCGCAAGGTTTCATTAAAAGTTCTATTAAAAACAACCAACTAATAAATATACACACTACACTGCCCAAAAAAAACACATTTGAAATTTTGAAAATATAATGTAAGAGAGAAATATAATAATGAATAAAATGGAAGAAGTCGACGGGGCACAAATATGTATAGGTGGTAACTTTCATGTTGTCTGTTTATACAGAGTTGTGATGCCTTATCGGAAGATGAACAGAAATCACATCATTGTAAAACGTTTTTGTTCCACGTGATCAAGTTGTGTCATCTGACAGAATAATTTCTCCAAAATCATCCCATTTAATTCTCTTCATCATATCAGGCCATATTGAATCGCTGAAATTTCCCAGAAATCCTTCATATTTCCAGCTTACAAATATTATGAATACACAGGCACCTACCCAACATCAAGAATTGGATAAAAAGATACAAACATTCAAGAAATCGGCATACAACAAATACCCATTTGGCAGAAGAATCATTATATGCCGTAAAGGTGAAAAGGCAACGGAATATATGTAGATTTAATTACCTGGCTTTCATGAGGAGGATAGGCTCTGCTGATATATATAATTCTTTTTCAAGAAAACTTATTAATAGATATATATGTACTAGGTGGGAATATGCTTGGCTCCTCATACGCCATCCACGGAGTGCCACCGGGTCTCCGGTGGGCTCTGCGAATGGCATACAGGGAGCCAGGCATATATACATATACGTGTATATGTATATGTTGATTCACTTACATGCAATACAAGTGGGGAGATCTGCAACCCTAGTTAAATTTGCTGCACATTTGATTCAGAACAACTAAGAGGATGATGAAACAGTGGAGAGATGGGAAGAGAGAATGCGAGTAGGGTTAGATTATTACACAATATTAATATTATGCAAATCTTGGGAGGAGATTTAGAGGATCAAAAAGGGTCCAAAATTAAACAAAGATTTGCAAAACAAGAACCACCCCACAAAACCCTTTAAAAAAAGGAGGAGGAGAAGGATACTCGCTTTCCAAAAACCAAGAGATAAATATAGAAAATCACACACAAACAAAGAGAGAGAGTAGGATTGGAGAGCCATTTGAAGAGGCAAAAAACAAGCATGGCCTGGTAAAAACCAGTGGCTGGATCAAGTTCAACACAGGAAAAAGGGGCTCCTATTTTCTTGTGGGGTTTTGGTTCGAGTGCAAGGAGAGATTTGTGGGGTAATTGAAATTCGATCGCAAATTTTGCCACTAAATATAGACACACGTTGTAGTGAGAGGACTCGGGGGAGAGGGGATCTACTCCTATCAAACGGGTCAACCTATGATGGGCTGCCCGGTTCGTAAAAAAATAAAATAAAATATTATTTTAATTAATTAAAAATTTTATTTTATAAATAAATAAATATTTATAAAAATATCAATAAAATTTCTAATTAATAGTCTCAAACATCTACATTTTATATAAAAAAAAAGTAATTAATACAAAAAAAAAATCACAACTTTCATTAAAAAGTAAATATATAACCATAAAAAAAAAATTAATTTTTTAATTTTCCTTTCCAGCGACCTAGCCAACCCAAACCCTCTAGGCTCGCGACCTGCACGGGTTGACTCATCTAGACCCGTCTTTAAATACGCCAAAAAATTATACTTAAACGGAGTGTGACGAGCGCAATCCAAATCGACGGCTCTACATCAAATCGAATAGGTTTATGTTATGTTTTAGTGTCCACTCAAATTTCCTAAGCTGGGTTTTGAAATCTCTTTTTTTCTGAGTCGTAAAGCGAAAGTTGCTTTTTCTCTTCTGAACCTGCTTTGTCTTTAAGTGTGTGGACTACATGGATTCCTCATCCACAAACTAATATTTCTCACTTATTTTTTTTTTTTTCAAATTATTGTTCTATTATATAAATATTATTATTTCAAGAGGTCCTAGAAATAAAAAAAGAGAGAAACTTGAAAAAATTAAAAGTTTTAATGCGTTATTAATTTAGTTTTCTTTCGTTTTTTCAATATATCCATGATCAAATTGTGCATTGATTCGGAAATTTAATGGAAAATATTTGATTTTAATTTGGATGATCAGGTAATGCGTTACGAAGGTACCATTTAATTTTAAAACTTTTTTTCAAATTTATTCTTTACTAGTTAATGACAATGAACATCGATTCCTTGCCTTATTGATGTGTTTCACTAATTTTCAATATGGACCTCTATCCATGCATGTATTAACTAAAAGTGATGATTAAATTAGACAAGATCTGGAACTAAATATATATATATATAAATTTAAAAAGAGAGAATATAAATAAAATCAATATAATTTTTCTAGTTTTGATTTGGAAGAGTCTGTGTGTGTATTTACATATCAAATCAGAGATAAGTAAAATTACATATTAAATTAGCATCATTTCTCTACTATAATTATTACCAATTAGCTGAAAAACAATTGTTTGGGTTCCTAAAATTTTGCAATCCTAATTTATCATAAAACATGTAATAAGTAAAATTATATATACGAATCGATTACTTTCGAAAATCATGGTACGAACGGTTTATTAAAAAAATTATAATATTCTATTATGATTCTTTTTTAAAAAAATTATATAGAATTAATGTATCTTTTTAGAAATTATCTAAATGAAATTTATTTTTCGTGTACAGAAACAACGGTTCTATTGATTATTGCTACCTTTTCCACGATTTCAAAAAGGACCAATAATAAATAAGTTAGTTAATATCATTCATTCTCACTTCTTCTTGCTCACTCAACATCAATATATATTTCTCTCTTAAGTTTGTTTTCCGGATTAACTTAACCATCGTTCCGGCACTCTTAAACCATCGTAATGTTTATAATTTTCAGAGAAAAAATGTAACCAGCTGAACGAAGACTTCTATGAAACGCGCGCAATTACGAATGAAAATCATAAACCACCATACGTATCGCTTGCCAGTAAAGGAAATAGCAACATCATAATGAGGAATATTGTGTGACAATAAATTTGAGACATTTGAATGTAAAATTGATGGTAAGAAATGGAATGGAGGATGGTCAGATTGCCTCATATGTGCATGGCAAGCGACGAAGACTTTAGTGTGCAACACGTCCAGCTTTATTTGTTGTTACTTTGAATTGTCAATTTCTTTTGAGAATCTTTTTCTGTCAAAATAAAAAAGCCCACCAATAGGATTAATGTAGTAGCCCGAATCCCAAATTGGGTAATTAACGGATTATTGGTGATTAAGAAGGTTTAATGTGTAATTTTGACCGAGTCATAATCGGACGGACCGAAGATGGTTCGGAAGCACCGAAGAGTTCGTAAGGTCCGAAGTGGGTTCGGTGGATCCGATCATTAGGTGTCAAGAGAAGCTGGACACGTGCATGTTCGGACGGTCCGAAGTGTATGATCGGAGGATCCGATCATGAGCTGTCAAGAGCCAATGGACACGTAGCGTTCGGACGTTCCGAAGTGGTGTTCGGAGGATCCGAACATGGCCTATAAATAGTGGTCGGATTTCCTCATTTTGACTCGCCAATTCAGAGAGTTCCAGAGCATTTCAGTCGTTTCTGGCAGGTTCTAGTCTTGTTCCGAGATTTGGGCACTAGCGGGGAGCTGCTGGTCTTGTAGCAGAGCTGTGCTCTAGTTAGGAGCTAGCGGCATCAGCGGGCTAGCGACGGACGAAGGTAAACCCTAAACCTTTGGTAGTACTAGGGAGTACTGGTTTTGCTAGCCGAGCATGGTAGTATTGTTCATTGGGTATGCTCTTGATGAATAGGCTTGGATTAGACCTGTTGTCTGGTGGTTCCAGTGGATTAGGATTGCTGTGATAGAGGTACGAAAGTACTATCCGAGATATCCTGGTTGAGTATACATTCTTATATGTGTTGCATGATTATGTGGTGCATTGATATATGTCATATGATGCATGCTATTATGTCACGTTTATTACTGCACGTTGCATTTCATGTTGAGCCGTATCTTCTTCGAGATAGCCTTTACTGTTGAGCTGTATCTCTTTCGAGATAAGCTATATCTTGGGGCCGCTCAGCCCTGTCTTGTGGACGCATGGACACCGAGAGTACACAGTGGCCGACGGGTCGGGAGGGCTTCGGTGGTCCGGGACATTTTAGGTCCACGTCCGTCTTGTAGTGGATGCAGTGACCCAGAGGTGTACCGCGCGGCACTATCCACTTGGCGCCTCTAGACTGAGCATTGTTGAGATCCGTTTGTGACTCCTGTTTCTTGACTACCCCGGTATCATGATCATAGCATGTGCATTTCATATAGGTCTGTATACTCATACTTTTGTACTGGGCGTTCTTATCGCTCACGTCCTCGGTTTTGTTTATTCTTGGACACCCCATTCCCACGGGGCAGGCCTCAGGTTGGACAGCTCAGGAGGAGCAGGAGGAGGACGTTGAGTAGCTGGTTGGGTTAGTTTTCGGTATTGTTTTGATTCGATTGGGTTGTATAATTATAGTTGTCGACTTTTTCCGCTGTTATCTCTGATTACTGTTATTAAGTAAAGTGCATGCTTAAGTTCTTGCTTAGTAGGTGATCCTGGAACGGGTCACTACATTTATGGTATCAGAGCATGCATGCGATTTTGGGATATAGATTCTGTTTTGGGATTTCCGTTGACCAATTTACTAGTTCCCCATTCTATGTTGTAGCAATGGCTGACCACTTTGGTGATGAGAGTAGTCAGGGAAGTGTAGGTCGTTGGGGTGACCAGGACGAATTGTTAAGCGTCATAAGTTACCGCATGTTTCTCTAGATGTCATTCTTTCCGTTTCTACTCCGATGGGTCATTCGGTTTTAGCCAAGCGTCTAGTGATGGGTTGTCCCTTAGATATGGAGAGTTGTTTTGTTTTGTTCATTCTCTAAGCCTGATTTCGAGGACGAAATTTTTTTAAGGGGGGGAGAATGTAGTAGCCCGAATTCCAAATTGGGTAATTAACGGATTAATAGTGATTAAGAAGGTTTAAGGTGTAATTTTGACCGAGTCATGATCGGAAGGTCCGAAGATGGTTCGGAAGCACTGAAGAGTTCGTAAGGTCCGAAGTGAGTTCGTTGGATCCGATCATTAGGTGTCAAGAGTTGATCGACACGTCAGTTTGCATGCAAGTTCGGAAGGTCCGAAGTGTCGGTTCGGAGGATCCGATCATAGTTCGGAGGATCCGAAGTGTAAGTTCGGTGGATCCGATCATGAGGTGTCAAAAGCCGATGGACACGTAAGAGTTCGGACGTTCCGAAGAGGGTTCGGACGATCCGAACATGGCCTATAAATAGTGGTCGGATTTCCTCATTTTGACTCGCCAATTCAGAGAATTCCATAGCATTTCAGTCGTTTCTGACAGGTTCTAGTCTTGTTCCGAGATTTGGGCACTAGCGGGGAGCTGCTGGTCTTGTAGCAGAGCTGTGCTCTAGTTAGGAGCTAGCGGCATCAGCGGGCTAGCGACGGACGAAGGTTTGGAATTTTATCAGTATTTTATCTCAGGATTATCTAGTTAAGTCTGGTAGATAAGTTTAGTGATGGTTTTCACTTGATGAATAGGCTTGGATTAGACCTGTTGTCTGGTTGTTCCAGTGGATTAGGATTGCTGTGATAGAGGTACGAAAGTACTATCCGAGATATCCTGGTTGAGTATACATTCTTATATGTGTTGCATGATTATGTGGTGCATTGATATATGTCATATGATGCATGCTATTATGTCACGTTTATTACTGCACGTTGCATTTCATGTTGAGCCGTATCTCCTTCGAGATAGCCTTTGCTGTTGAGCTGTATCTCTTTCGAGATAAGCTATATCTTGGGGCCGCTCAGCCCTGTCTTGTGGACGCATGGACACCGAGAGTACACAGTGGCCGACGGGTCGGGAGGGAACAATACAATAAATGCATGCTATTATGTCACGTTTATTACTGCACGTTGCATTTCATGTTGAGCCGTATCTTCTTCGAGATAGCCTTTACTGTTGAGCTGTATCTCTTTCGAGATAAGCTATATCTTGGGGCCGCTCAGCCCTGTCTTGTGGACGCATGGACACCGAGAGTACACAGTGGCCGACGGGTCGGGAGGGCTTCGGTGGTCCGGGACATTTTAGGTCCACGTCCGTCTTGTAGTGGATGCAGTGACCCAGAGGTGTACCGCGCGGCACTATCCACTTGGCGCCTCTAGACTGAGCATTGTTGAGATCCGTTTGTGACTCCTGTTTCTTGACTACCCCGGTATCATGATCATAGCATGTGCATTTCATATAGGTCTGTATACTCATACTTTTGTACTGGGCGTTCTTATCGCTCACGTCCTCGGTTTTGTTTATTCTTGGACACCCCATTCCCACGGGGCAGGCCTCAGGTTGGACAGCTCAGGAGGAGCAGGAGGAGGACGTTGAGTAGCTGGTTGGGTTAGTTTTCGGTATTGTTTTGATTCGATTGGGTTGTATAATTATAGTTGTCGACTTTTTCCGCTGTTATCTCTGATTACTGTTATTAAGTAAAGTGCATGCTTAAGTTCTTGCTTAGTAGGTGATCCTGGAACGGGTCACTACATTTATGGTATCAGAGCATGCATGCGATTTTGGGATATAGATTCTGTTTTGGGATTTCCGTTGACCAATTTACTAGTTCCCCATTCTTTGTTGTAGCAAGGGCTGACCACTTTGGTGATGAGAGTAGTCAGGGAAGTGTAGGTCGTTGGGGTGACCAGGACGATTTGTTAAGCGTCATAAGTTACCGCATGTTTCTCTAGATGTCATTCTTTCCGTTTCTACTCCGATGGGTCATTCGGTTTTAGCCAAGCGTCTAGTAATGGGTTGTCCTTTAGATTTTGAGGGTAACGAGTTGACTGCGAATCTTATGATTCTGGAGATGTAAGATTTTGATTGTATTTTGGGTATAGACATTTTGACTACCTACCGAGCTACTGTGGATTGTTACCAGAAGCTTGTTCAGTTTCGTACGACTGAGAGCTCTAGTTGGTTTTTCTATGGTGAGGGAGCGCGACCTCCGATGCCAGTAGTATCTGCTCTGAAAGCCTGTCGTGCTTTAGAGGCGGGCGGGGAAGGCTACCTCATCTATGCAATTGATACGTCCACAGGTAGTGTTGGTATAGAGGATATTCCAGTGGTTTGTGAATTTCCTGATGTATTTCCAGAAGAGATTCCTGGTTTTCCTCCGGTTAGAGAGGTGGAGTTTGGCATTGAGTTAATGCCAGGGACTGCACCGATTTCTCGTGCCCCCTATCGTCTGGCTCCGTCAGAGATGAGAGAGCTGAAGCAGCAATTGCAGGATCTTCTTGATAAGGGTTATATTCGCCCGAGTGTTTCGCCTTGGGGAGCTCCAGTCTTGTTTGTCAAGAAGAAGGATGGATCGATGCGGTTGTGCATTGATTATCGCCAGCTGAATCGGGTGACGATCAAAAACAAGTACCCATTACCTCGTATTGATGACTTGTTCGATCAGCTTCAGGGTACTTCTGTTTACTCCAAGATCGACTTGCGATCAGGTTATCATCAGATGAGAGTCAGAGATGATGATATTTCCAAGACTGCATTTCGTACTCGTTATGGGCATTACGAGTTTCTAGTTATGCCATTCGGATTGACGAATGCGCCAGCGGTGTTCATGAATCTGATGAACCGAGTCTTCCGAGATTTTCTGGATCAGTTTGTGGTGGTTTTCATTGACGATATCTTGATCTATTCTCATAGTGTGGAAGAGCATGTCCAGCACTTGAGGATTGTGTTGCAGATTCTTCGCGAGAAGCAATTGTATGCTAAGCTGAGTAAGTGCGAGTTCTGGATTGATCGTGTAGTATTCCTTGGTCATGTGATTTCCAAGGAAGGAATTTCTGTGGATCCCAGCAAGATTGAGGCAGTGCTAAATTGGTCACGACCTACGACGGTGGCTGAGATCCGTAGTTTTCTAGGTCTAGCAGGGTATTATCGTCGCTTCATCGTGAATTTCTCCCAGGTAGCTAGACCTTTGACGCAACTTACTCGGAAGGATGTTCCATTTGAGTGGTCATCTGAGTGCGAAGATAGTTTCAGAGAGCTTCGTCGACTTCTGACTTCTGCACCTGTTTTGGCGTTACCGTCAGGATCTGATGGTTTCAGTGTTTACACCGATGCCTCTTCTCAAGGCTTAGGGTGTGTGTTGACGCAAAACGGTCATGTGATTGCTTATGCTTCCAGACAGCTGAAATCTCACGAGGAGAAGTATCCTACTCATGATCTAGAGTTGGCAGCTATTGTGTTCGCGCTGAAGATTTGGCGTCATTACTTGTACGGGGTTAAGTTTGAAATCTTTACTGATCATAAGAGTCTGAAATATCTGTTCACTCAGGCTGAGTTGAACATGAGGCAACGTCGTTGGATGGATTTGCTGAAAGATTATGACTGCGAGATCAAATACCATCCAGGATCTGCAAATCTCACAGCTGATGCTCTTAGTCGCAAAGTGAGAGTTTCTGCACTTCAGATCAGTGCTATGATTAGTACTATTCAGGATTGTTGTTCGTTGGGATTTAATTTCAAACATCGGAAAGGTATGGAGAGCATTCGTGTTGCTACCATTTTATCTGAGCCAGCCTTGTTCGCTCGGATTCGAGATGCTCAGATGTCTGATCTCAAGACTCAGAGATTAGCTCGGTTAGCGGGTGGAGATAGCGGTTTCCATTATCAGTCTAATGGTCTTCTGTGTTTGTCTAATCGAGTTGTAGTACCAGAAGATGATAATTTGAGGGAGGAGATCTTATCTCATGCTCATCGAAGTAAGTTGAGTATTCATCCAGGAAGTAATAAGATGTATAAAGACTTGAGGACACGATTTTGGTGGAAAGGGATGAAGCGCAGTGTTTATCAGTTTGTTTCCAAGTGTCTTGTTTGTCAACAGGTTAAGGCAGAGCACCGTCGACCTGGAGGATTATTGTTGAATCTACCTATTCCTGAATGGAAGTGGGAGCATATCGCGATGGATTTCATTACTCACTTGCCATTATCGTCGAGGAATAGTGACGCTATTTGGGTAGTGGTGGATCGACTCACCAAGTCTGCTCATTTTCTGTCTTATAACCGGGATTTCACTTTCGATCGTATGGCTCGATTGTACATTCAGGAGATTGTACGTTTGCATGGAGTGCCTGTCAGTATTGTCAGTGACAGAGATCCTCGTTTTACCTCACGGTTTTGGGGTAGTTTCCAGTCAGTTTTGGGTACTACACTGAGTCTGAGTACTGCTTATCATCCGGAGACTGACGGTCAGTCAGAGAGGACTATCCGTACGCTTGAGGATATGTTGCGAGCCTGTGTTATGGATTTCGGACCCGCTTGGCAGGATCATTTGCCTTTGATTGAGTTCGCGTACAACAACAGCTACCATCGTAGTATTGGTATGGCACCATTTGAGGCGTTGTATGGGCGACGTTGTCGTACTCCTTTATTCTGGGACGAAGTTGGTGAACGACATGTTGAGGGACCGGAGTTAGTCCAGCAGGCTATTGATAAAGTTGCAGTAATCAAGAAGAGGATTAAGATTGCCCAGGATCGACAGGCTAGTTATGCGAACACCAAGCGGCGACCTCTTTATTTCCAGCCAGGTGAGAAAGTGTTTCTCCGAGTTTCGCCTTTTCGCAGGATTTTGAGATTTGGTCTCAAGGGTAAGCTATCTCCGAGATTCATTGGTCCTTTTGAGATTCTAGAATGTGTGGGAGATTTAGCTTACAGGTTAGCATTACCTCCGTATTTGTCCGGTATTCATGATGTGTTCCACGTATCTTTGTTGAGACGATACGTAGCAGATGAGTCTCACATCTTGCATCCCTCTGAAGTTCAACTTGAATCAGATTTGTCTTACGTGGAGCGACCAGTTCAGATTCTCGATCGCAAAGACAAGGTGTTGCGGAATAAGATCATTCCTCTTGTCTTAGTACAGTGGCAGCGCAGAGGCACTGAAGAAGCCACTTGGGAGTTAGAGAGTCGTATGCGTTCAGAACATCCAGAGCTCTTTTGAGTTGTGCTTTGTATATGTTTGTGTTTTTTCAATTGTAATCGAGAGATCAGTTGTATTCAACAACAATTGAGATATAATAGCGATGTTGTTATTTCGTTTTGTTCATTCTCTACGCCTGATTTCGAGGACGAAATCGTTTTAAGGGGGGGAGAATGTAGTAGCCCGAATCCCAAATTGGGTAATTAACGGATTATTGGTGATTAAGAAGGTTTAATGTGTAATTTTGACCGAGTCATAATCGGACGGACCGAAGATGGTTCGGAAGCACCGAAGAGTTCGTAAGGTCCGAAGTGGGTTCGGTGGATCCGATCATTAGGTGTCAAGAGAAGCTGGACACGTGCATGTTCGGACGGTCCGAAGTGTATGATCGGAGGATCCGATCATGAGCTGTCAAGAGCCAATGGACACGTAGCGTTCGGACGTTCCGAAGTGGTGTTCGGAGGATCCGAACATGGCCTATAAATAGTGGTCGGATTTCCTCATTTTGACTCGCCAATTCAGAGAGTTCCAGAGCATTTCAGTCGTTTCTGGCAGGTTCTAGTCTTGTTCCGAGATTTGGGCACTAGCGGGGAGCTGCTGGTCTTGTAGCAGAGCTGTGCTCTAGTTAGGAGCTAGCGGCATCAGCGGGCTAGCGACGGACGAAGGTAAACCCTAAACCTTTGGTAGTACTAGGGAGTACTGGTTTTGCTAGCCGAGCATGGTAGTATTGTTCATTGGGTATGCTCTTGATGAATAGGCTTGGATTAGACCTGTTGTCTGGTGGTTCCAGTGGATTAGGATTGCTGTGATAGAGGTACGAAAGTACTATCCGAGATATCCTGGTTGAGTATACATTCTTATATGTGTTGCATGATTATGTGGTGCATTGATATATGTCATATGATGCATGCTATTATGTCACGTTTATTACTGCACGTTGCATTTCATGTTGAGCCGTATCTTCTTCGAGATAGCCTTTACTGTTGAGCTGTATCTCTTTCGAGATAAGCTATATCTTGGGGCCGCTCAGCCCTGTCTTGTGGACGCATGGACACCGAGAGTACACAGTGGCCGACGGGTCGGGAGGGCTTCGGTGGTCCGGGACATTTTAGGTCCACGTCCGTCTTGTAGTGGATGCAGTGACCCAGAGGTGTACCGCGCGGCACTATCCACTTGGCGCCTCTAGACTGAGCATTGTTGAGATCCGTTTGTGACTCCTGTTTCTTGACTACCCCGGTATCATGATCATAGCATGTGCATTTCATATAGGTCTGTATACTCATACTTTTGTACTGGGCGTTCTTATCGCTCACGTCCTCGGTTTTGTTTATTCTTGGACACCCCATTCCCACGGGGCAGGCCTCAGGTTGGACAGCTCAGGAGGAGCAGGAGGAGGACGTTGAGTAGCTGGTTGGGTTAGTTTTCGGTATTGTTTTGATTCGATTGGGTTGTATAATTATAGTTGTCGACTTTTTCCGCTGTTATCTCTGATTACTGTTATTAAGTAAAGTGCATGCTTAAGTTCTTGCTTAGTAGGTGATCCTGGAACGGGTCACTACAATTAATTCTAGGGTTCCCATCAATTACATCTTCGCTTCATCAGGTATATCAATATAGATCATCTCCACCACATCTTGGCAATGAGAAGGTCGATCTTTTGTGAGATGGTCTCACGAATCTTTATCTGTGAGACAGATCAATCCTACTGATATTCAAAATAAAAAGTAATACTATTAGCATAAAAAGTAATACTTTTTCATGGATGATTCAAATAAGAGACCCGTCTCACAAAATACGACTCGTGAGACCGTCTCACACAAGTTTTTGCTTTTAGCCATATTAGGCTTATAAATTATTATATATTTAATTATAATAATAAGTATTTGGGTTTTTATTTTGTATGATTTTCTGGGTAAATTAAAGCAGTGTAAAGATCCAATATGTTGGGAATATAGAATTTAATGTGTTCAAATAATTTGTTACTTCAAGGGTTTTATTATTTAACAATATAATATGGGTATATATAATTATGATATGTCTTATTAGTTTTAAATATTGAAAATTAATGTGTTATATTATTATTTAGATGAATGAAAAGTTGAAAGAAAAACCAAAAACATGTCACCATTGTAAAATTGTCTTGTAAGATGTTTAATTTTGTTTCTTCGTGTTAGTATTGTTCTTTTTTCTAATTGTTGTCGTGTTCGATGCGAATATCAACATTCTAGAGATACAGTGATTAAATTTAGTAAAGAAACAAAATATTACTTAGGCTAATATTTGATAAAAGAACCACAACCAAAATCAGACCAATTTACATTACTGAGGATGTTATATTGTGTGTGTGTGTGTGTGTGTTTATATATATATATATATATATATATATATATATATATATATATATATATATGTATGTATGTATGTATATGTTTATTTATGCATAATTTTTTTTTTCCGTTTGACAAATCTATCATGCAACTTGGTCGGCAGTAGGAGTAATAATTGGTATTAGCGATTCAATTACGGATCTCTTCTTGACCATACTATTTTTTATTTTATATTCAACGCCACATTAAAAATACTTTTAAGGGGTTTTTTCACACTTTTTTCAATCTAGTCTTAATTTTAGCTTTATTCGATTGGTGTGCCAAGCACTATGAATTTTCCATAGATATTTTTATTAAAACTTGTTAAATAAATACTGGTTTGAGATTGATGTTTCAGCAAATAGAACAAAATTTTAGACTTCATTTATTATTATATTATTTTAATTCTATTTTAAAATATATTTTTTTTTTCTATTTCCGTTCTCAAATATATCCAAAATCGAAAAATTCATACATTTTATTTTAAATATTATTCAATTGTTTTAATTTATATCTTTCAAACATTCAAATTTCAAAATCACTGCAAAGATATTTCCGTTCATACATTTTTAAATATTTTACATTTAAATTACCTAAAACAAGATATTCTACTTTTCTTTCAAAATATACGTACCAACTTGTGAATTTGATGTTTTATTTACTTTAAAACATCGCAATAAATTTTCAATCATCACAATTAATCTTATTATTTTTAATTACTTTTCTCTAGATAAAGTTAATCAGCCCTTCTTAGAAATTTTCTGTTAAAATTAATTCTAAATTTGTATCTTTTCACTTCAATAAATAACATTTCAAATTGATAAGATATTCAAATTGGTCAGTAACTTTTTTTAGTAGTACTTTTTTATCGGGATATTAATGTGGCTTGGGAAAATTGCTTATATCGAAAATTATTGACATGTCTGATGTCATATTAGCATTGCGTTCGTAGGATTAAACAAAAATTAAAAAAAAAAATAGAATTCAGCAAAACAAAATCAAACTTTGACTACTTGAAAGATTAATCTATTAATCCTCATGCTCTTAACTTCTTCTTTGCTTGAATAAAAATTGGGATTTCTCATTTTACTAGCATCAGTCCAAGAGTGGATTGGAATTGCATTTCAAACTTAGAATGCTGTGTATGTAGTCATGGACAACTTTACAACAACAAAATCTTTCCGTAGAAAAAATAATGGTCAATAATTAAATAGTAAATGATTATTATTCACGAAATTGTGTACATTGCACCTTACTTTACTTTGTAAAACATATATGATTTTGATTTGCTTGATAGCTTTTCAATTCGGCCTACGTCTATGCTCAAATTGAAGCTTTCTCCACAATTTCTATAACTTAATTCTCATCACATGAGAACTTTTCTTATTTTAGGTTTTAGTACATTAAGTTTTCAAATTTTGATTTTGGTGTACTAGTTTTTTTTTTTTGTTGTAGTCCTATTTCGTTAAAGTATTGACGTGACACCGAAACTTGATGATGTGACAAACGAAAATGATGACATGACCCCCAAAAATTATGGCGCGACATCGAAATTTGCTTATTTGTCCGATCTCATATCAGCAAGTTCACCAAAATAGCTGAAAATTAAAATTATTGTACCAAAATCAAACTTTGGAATTTTAATCGAATAAATGAAAATTTGAAAAACTACTTAGTGGACAAAAAATTTATTTTCCCATAAAAAATCTCTTAAATACATTTTTTTGGCTTTTCTGAAGCATTAATAAGTTGGTCAAGGAAATTGAAAATCTAAACAATATTAAAATTATCGTATTATAATAATATTTGTTAATAAAATGTAAATATGATTAATTCTAGAATAAATGATTAATAAATCTCCATCAGCATATTTGTATCTATGTTATGTCTCTGTCAGAAATTTTTTTTTACAGCCCTTGATTTACATGAAAAATGTTTATACACTCTATGTGCCCTCAATTGTTTTCTCGGATAAAATTTGGTATACAACATTGAAAATATGATACTAATATATAATATTTGAATAAAAAATAGTTCAGATTTGACAATAATATATGCTTTTTTAAGTACTCGAACATGTATAACAAATATTAATATTAAAGACATTTCTTTTCTCGAATGAAAATTGATACAAAATATTGAAAATATGATACTAATACATGATATTTGAGTACTGTTGGGTTTAGAAACCCTAACAATCTTGATTTGATAATAACAAAACTTGTTATTGTGTTTCTAACATATTTAATCAAATGTGAAATTGTTAACTCAATATGAAAGATGAAAGTCGAATTTAGCCAAACTGAAAATCTGGAAAGCTTCGATATTTTGATATTATACAACTCAGTAATCCAAATAACCAGATGCCAAGACAAATGAATAGAAAACTCAATTTGGGACAAGTTGTATTTCACGTCAGTTGGGCTAAAGCGGATGTTATCTAGGAAAATTTATAATTGCAAGACCAAACCGATTGCACAAAAACAACAATCAATTGAGCATGAGTAGTTGTGGTATTTTGGTCAGCCTGATCAGCTCGGTTATCCAAATAAAACGATTCAGTATGCGTTACGAAGCTAAGACGATGATCTACAAATCATATTCATAGATTCAAGTTTGAATGGGAGTGTAAGATGCTGATAAATGACGATAAATCTATTGGTTTTTCATATGCTAAAATCAACAAAGCTGATTTCAACATACCTCATCAGTTTGGTTCAGGTGACCAGTTTCAGTTGAGCAGAGGAGCACAACCGAACCAGTTGAGCAGAGGAGCAAAACCGAACTAGTTGACTAGTTGAGCAGAGCCAAGCTGAACCAGTTGAGCATACCTGAACTAAACTAAACCAGTTGAGCAGAGCAAAATTGAACCAGTTGACTGAATGACCAGTTTATGCTCGAGAAATTGTCCAACAAGGCAGAGTTGACTGTTTCGATATCAGAAACATTACAAAAATTTTCTAAACGGTCATATTCTTGTATCTAATGTATATATCATTGTTGGGGCCTATAAATACATCTTGAAGATCAAATACAAGCTTTTAAAGGAGATTCAAAGTATGAGCAACTTACATGAAGAAATGAGCTAGAATGAGAGCAAGCCCAATATGAGATGATACATTTGAGAGATAAATGCACTGTAAAAAATTATATCCTTATGCACAATCATTCACACATACACATGAGAGTTAAGCTTCAAATTTTAGTTGAGTGAGACTTCATATAAAGACATTAAATATTATGTTTGTAGTCTCGACATAAGAGACGTTAAATATTATACGGATTGTAAGGTTGAGGCCTACAATTAAAAGTGTGCTAGGAGTTTCAATTAGACAATAGATAAGTCCTAAGTTGAAATAGGTTTGTACAAAAATTGTATAAATCAAATTGTTCTAGTGGATCCTTCTCAAGGAAAAGAAGAGATTGCGTAGGAAGTTGTTAATCTCCGAACATCCATAAAAAATTCGTTTCTACTTATTTATAGTATTTACTTATCATTTCTATTGTTTTAAAGATGCATTGTTGAAGCATTTTGTGTATTTTCAAATATCAAAATGTTTCTTTTCAAGTGTTTAATAAAATGCTTTAACCCATATCTTTTAAATTCTTTACAAAATATTTAATTGGATCTACAAAAGATTATGTTGAGTGTCTTCCGCTTGGTTTGACAACCAAACTCGATTTAATTAATCAGTGTTCAATATTTCAAGAACTGAGCTGTTGTAACTCAACCATTATCCCCCAAATTGATCCTATCAAGTACAAAATATTTTAGATCTGATACTAATATATGATTTTTGAGCACCCAAACATGTTTAAAATTATTGATATTAATGACTCATATTTTTCTCGGATGAAATCGGTGCAAAAAATAAAAACTTGGTACTAATATATGATACTTTAGCATAAACTCTTTCGAATCTGATACTAATATATGATATTTGAGTAAAAAAAACTAGTGTAACAAGTGTTGATATAATATATTTGTTCCAATTTTATAATAAAAATTTTATTTTTGCAAAAGATCTAAAATAATTAGTACTCAAATATCATTTATTAGTTTCATATTTTCAATGTTTCTTACCGAATTTCATCCAAAAAAAAACAACACATGTGGGCTTACGGAGTTTAGAAACATTTTTTGTGTGAATTAGATACGCAAAATATTTTTTGTTTGATAGAGATTGAACAAAAATACAATTATGTTGTTTAGGATTTACTCTCCCTTAATTCTTGACACCTAATATATATATATATATATATATATATATATATATATATATATATATATATATATATATATATATATATATATAAAATAAGTTATATGTACGATATGTGAGAATAATATTACATCCATCATTGATGATTATATATGCATTAGGGTGGGCATTCAGATTCGGGTTTCGAGTATTCGATCCGACCTAATTGGGTAAAACACGATCGGATCGGGTAATTTTAAAATACTGGGTTCAGATTTTAACCTGGACATGACTATTCAAAACCGGATCGGTGTCGGGAAATACTACACATTGGATATCTGTTTTCTCGTGCTAAAAACACAACGGGAGGTTTAAAAAATTTTAGATCTTGACATTCAAGATATTTTTATTTGAGCACTCGTATGGTTTTTATAATTAAACATACATAAGATGTTTAAAACTTTTACCTTTGGTGAATGATTCACAAAGCTCCAACTATTCTGGGGTTAACGGAAATAGCTCTTGATGAATTGCCTACGAACTTTCTTCAGAAACTGCTTTCTTTATTCTTCGAATCAGGTCCACGACTAGAAGATTTGTTCATCTTCTAATTTGCTCTAGAAAAATTAGAAGAGATTTTACGTTGGAGATCAAAGTTTGAGAGCCGGCTCAAACTGCTTTTCAAAAGGGAGAGGGCTGAAAAATTGAGAGAGGAAGGAGAGCAATTTTCAAAATTGAGGTGTGCTATATATGGTGGCTAGGGCTATGGCTTGCTTACTCTTTTTTATAATTAAATCATGACCTAATATTCATTATTAAAATTAATGGGTTGATTAATTAATTGAGCTAGTCCAACTAGTTTAATTAATTAATCAAAGTCCATTAAAAACTTTAATTATTTAGTATGTTGGACTTGAACTCCTACAAGCCCATTAAACACACTTCCCACTATATTTAATTTAATATTTAATAAACTCAACTTTTCAGCTCCCTAAATTAAATCCAGTATAAATTCAACATTTGAATTTAATATTTAAATTATAAATCCAACTCCTTGAATTTATCATCTAAAAAATTTAATATTTAATAAACTCAACTTTTGAGTTTAATAAATTAATTCTCAAATTTTATAAATTCAACTCTTTTAATTTATTCTATTAAAATTTAATTATCATAAATTCAAGGAGTTGAATTTACTATATCATAATATAAATTCAACTTCTTGAATTTATTCTCTCAACGAGAACAAATGATCAAGTGCTTGTGCGATCTTCAATGGTTCAGGGATACAGCTAGCCGTGGGTTCACAACTCCTTGTGATTCAGGACATAATCTTTTATTCGGGCTTAACCTAATTTGCCCGATTCTATGTATCAACAATTGATCATGAGAATGTCAGAAATCATATTTCTGACAGAAGCCCCCGCGCCTGAGTGGTCAAATCCTACCATCCGAGCGCCACACTTACTGTACAAGATGGTGAATTCCATAACACTCCGTGCTCGGGTGGTAAGACTCCGAGCCTAAGCAGTAACATCTTACCGCCCGAGCGCGCCTAGTCCATAACACCCCGCGCCCGAAAGGTAGAATCTCGCTCCCGAGCGCGCCCATTTACGTAATATTTTATCTTTACCAAGTTTAGAGTCCAAGTATATTAGGTAACTAGATTTTGACATCTTTTAGATTTCTAAACAATTTATACACGAATTTTATTCAATGTAAACAATTATTTTTTGAGTTTTAATACAACTTGTAACGCCCATAAAATTTGAGGGTCCACGCGAACTACATGCATTTGAGTTATTTAAATTCCTTGTGCATTTCAATTAAATGTTTTAATTTCATGAATTAATTATGTTGTGCATATTGACATGTTTAAAAAATATTTTTCTACATTATTGCATTAAAATATATTTTTTAAGGGTTATTCGAGTTGCGATCAAGGAATGAAGACCGATGGATGAAAAAAAAATATAAAATGTTTTTATTGGTTAGTTGTTTTTAATTATTTAAATTAAAGGTGATGCTTTTTCTTATTTTTGAAAATATGAGGTTTTGAGGTGATTTTATACGCCGGAGCGTAATTTTTATCGATGTTGGATTTTCCACAAAAATACGAACGTTTCGACAACCCGACTAATAAATTCACAAACTTATTTTATCAAAACTATTTTAATAATTTAGTTAAATCCTAATCAAGCTTTAATGGACCTGAATTATGCTTAATACGCCTAAAGCCTTGTTAGCAAGATATTTAACTATAAAATATGTAAACCCTTCCCAAACCCCACACAAATTACACGCAACACATGCCACACTTTCTGAATATTCACCCCAAAGTTCATGGCGCACACACATCACAATTGGTAGAGAAAAGTTTCATGAGGTTCAAGGAGAATTCAAGCCAAGGTGTTGCCCGTTCTTCGCCGTCGTCAACGAATAATCGTTCGTTAAATACGCAAAGGCACGCCTATTCTTTCCTTAAAAAAATCATCACACCAAATTATATTTTATGATGAAAAGTTTGGAAAACAAGTAGCACCTTGAGTTATTTTCGGATTTGTGCCATATGTCAAACTTTTGCTTGTAATTTTCCTTCAAAAATCATGTTTTTGTATGGTTAAAGGGCTGCCATGATTTAGGTTATGATAACACATTGTTTTACATGGGTTTGAAGGCCTAGAACACACCACACACGCTGGTAGAACAAAAGAAAACAAGCTGGAACAGAAAGTGGGTTGTGTGTGTGTCAAGGGCTCGATTTCATGGGTTATGGGACTTGGCTTGCTTAGGGATGGGACCAGGGCTGGCTATGGTCCGTGAGGGGTCAAGGGAAGAGTCCTAGCAATGTTAGGACTCGAGATAAGAGGCAGGGGAGCAGGGGCGGAGCTACATGAAAGCCCGGGTGGCCCAATTTTTTTAAAAAAAATTTATGCGTAAATTTTGTATAATTTTGAAATAATATGATATTAGCGCGGGTAGATCAATTTTAAAAATTAAAAGTTTCTAGAATTTAAAATTCTATCCCAGGCAGAGCCGTATTTCTGGCTCCGCCACTGCTGTGGAGGAGTCCTAGCACCCGAGAGCATGCAAAGGAAGCTACGCAGATGTGCAACAACTTGTGCATCGTCTGTGGCTCGGCCAGGGGCATTGGGGCTGGGCTAGTCTGGGTCCTTAGGGTCCTAAGAGGGTGCACAAGGGTCTGGGCAGGGGCTGGTGCGGCCTGGTTGGTTGCTGGTCGAGTAGGAACATGATGAAGCATGGATAGCATGTTCGCGCGAGGATGCTGCCACTGGTTCAATGGTTTGCTGATCACGTCTAGGGGCTTGGGTTGGTCTGGGCGTGGTCCAGGGAAGGTTAGGTGTGGGGACCCGAACTTAATTCAATTATTAATCACTTTCTGGGAATAATTAATCAATTAAAATAAATAAGGTCTAATTTTTTTTTTAAAATACAAGAGTACGCAGCGTATGAAATAAACCTTATTTCATTTACAAGATCACTATCCAGATCTAAGTACAAGTCATGTACAATAATAAATCATAATAACTACTGTTTCTTCACTACATCTCAAGTGATGTAACAGATCTACTCCTAAGTCCGGATCTCCACGCTAACTGTCTTCTCTCATCCTCTTCTCGACCCTGATCCAGCCCCACCTGTTTTCATGCACAGTTACAAAACAAGACAACAGCTGGATAACTCCGGTGAGAATAAATCCCAGTATAAACCATGTACACATGCAATCATATAAAACATATACAAAAGCATATAATAAATATTCATAACATGTATCAAATCAGAAACATAAATCAATATCAAGCAATGAATCACACTCAGACTCAGACTCGACTCAAACAACGCGTCGTCTCAGACTCGACTCAACTCTAACCTAGGGATCCCGATGCCTGGATATTAATAATTATATCGAATCGCAGTCGGTAGGAATGAATCAATCCCTAATGGCATCAATATAATTCATATATCCAATGTCTGGGCGAAACAGCCGCAGAATTGACGAATCAGTCAAGAATTAAGCGAATAAGCCAGTAACTAGGCGAATCAGCCAGTAATTAAGCGAATCAGCCAAAGTTTAGACGAATCAGTCAATAACTAGACGAATCAGCCAATAACCAGACGAATCAGCCAATAACCAGACGAATCAGCCGGTGACTAGGCGAATCGGCCAATGACTAAACGACTCAGTAGTCAATACATGCAGTGGCTATGAATCAATAGACGACAAACATCAATCTCATCAATTTCAAATATCAATGCAATAAACTAAGTATGTGATTTAGGGAAACTCGAGTCAAACCTCACTCGAGTTGTGCAATCCCAACACAACATTAATTTATACCTTTCTTTCTGATACTCTGACTCTGTCGAAGTCTCGAACCCCAAGCCTGTCAATACTCAGTCTGACAATAACAATATCGAGGGTCCGGTATCAATACATCACTCAATCAATACTGGATATAATCAGAATTTAATCAAATTCTGTTTCAACAACATAACGGCATAGTCTCAATATATCCAGCCATATCATATCAGTCAGATATCAATTCCAACATCTCGTAGTCAATAACAACTCAATTCTGATATCAAATCGACTCCAAACTATTCCGAAAATCATAACAATTCCATATGGTATTTGTTCTTCAGTCCAGTTTCGATTATACGATGTCTAACATTACAAGAACATCATATATGAATCCTATCAGATTCTGACAATACCATAATTTCAAAACATATCAAAACGTAGCAAAACTTACGTCCAGTTGTAGCCTACGTCGATAGGAACTCAATACCGAAGTCGGATTCAAAATCAGACGGACGGATTGAAATATAAAGGCGTAAGGATTTTCATGGAAATTCTCGATACTTCTCTTTTCTTCTGAATAATTGCAAATGTTTATCTGTATATATATATATATATATATATATATATATATATATATATATATATATATATATATATATATATATATATATATATATACCATTTGCATGTCCGAGACTAGGTGGCACATTTTCATGTTTCCCAAGCAGCGCTCGAGCGGTCACGATTTACCGCTCGGGCGCGGAAGATTCTGCCCAAGCCTTTTCTTATCACACATTGGCGCTCGGGCGGTAATATTCTACCGCTCGGCGCCAAACGTTCTGTTCGCGTATCATTTTTATGGTGCATTGGCGCTCGGGCGATCTCTTTTTACTGCTCGGGCTCCACGAGTTCTGTACAAAAATCTTGTTTGTCTTGCACCAACGCCCAGCTTTTCCACGTGAGCTCCTACAACCTCAATTCTGCCACTTAATCATCATCTGATTACAATCATTAAGTTTCGGGTATTACATTTTTCCCCCTCTAAGATATGATTTCGTCCTCGAAATTATAGGCAATCGAATCACATCATAAGAAGGTATAACAGAAGAAGCTAGGTAAAATAATTCACATCAGTGAAATAACTCTGGAAACCTCCGTCTCAGATCTGACTCAGTTTCCCAGATAACTTCTTCAATGCTATTACGACTCCACCGGATCCTCATAGGTGGAATAATCTTCGTTCTGAGTTGCTTATTCTTCCTGATCAAGAATCTGAATCGTTTTTTTTTATATAACTCAATGGCTCATCCAATTTAGCATTGCCTGGCTGAATAACATATGAAGCATCATAAAGCTATTTTCTCAAGAACAAATATGAGAAACATCATGTATTCCAGATAATGAAGGCGGTAAAGCGAGTCGATAGGCACGATCTCCTATCTTCTCTAGAATTTCATACGGTTCAATATATCGTGGAAACAATTTCTCTTTCTTGCCAAATCTGATAATTCATCTAACAGGTGAAATTTTCCAAAAATACTTGGTCTCCAGCCTCAAATACTAACGGTCATCGTCGGACATTGGCATATCTGGCCTGTCTATCTTGGGCTGCCTTCATTTTCTTCTGAATCATCTTCACCTTTTTCAGTCATATCTCAGATCATATCAGGTCCAATCTCAGGAACTTTAGAGAGATATCGTCCCAATACAGGGGAGATCTGCAATTCTTACCGTACAACGCTTTGAAAGGGGCCCTCTTAATACTCGTCTGATAGCTGTTGTTGTACGATAATTCACAAATAACAGTAAATCATGTCAACTAGTGCTAAAATCCAGCACTACAGTTCCTGGATATCCTCCAGTGTCAGGATAGTTCGCTCTGATTATCCGTCAATCTATATACGATAGGTGAAAGAGTTTATGGTATATTCTGCCAAAAATACAAAATCAACCGAAAATCATAGTATGATATAGTAAATTTTGGCATTCAGTGCAGTCTAATCACTCTTCTGACATAACTCTTGATCGTCTGATCTTATCTGTACATCATCCTGTACACATAATATATACAGATTCAAGCATTCTATCAATTACAATCATAATCAAATCACAACACAATCTTAGGAAGATTTGAATAGTTTCATCATCAATCCATAGAAATGTACTCCCATTTCTATTTAAGTATCAATAATCTGTATAACCAATCTCCGGGTTTCTATCTTTCTGTCTTTATCTATCGGTGATTCGACATTTCATTACCAACTTTGCCACATCTACTCTCATCTGTTTCTATTAACACCATGAATGCAATCTGTCTCAATCAGGATTCACCATGTCAACAGTTTCTGATATCAACTCAAGGTTAAAATCAATCTCTCTGACTGGAATTAGATCTGAAGTCTTATCGGGGGAAAACATCAATAACTTTCATATCATTGGTAAATCAGACAATGATAGACTCAACTTCAGTAAATCAACTGAATACATAAGGAGTCCCTCTGTTCTTTTCTGTAATAATTGAGTCATAGATAGTACGGATATCAAAGGAGTTCTCAATCTAGAATCCTTATCGTAAAATACTCATCTCTTGGCCATCTCAGGTCCAATTCTCACCATCTTCTGGAACTAATCTAGGGTAGCTCTGTACTTGGTCATCATATCAATATCATTAATGCAGTCCCAAAATCAGACAACACTAGTACAATACAAGCTACCACACGATCTAACTCGATCTCATTCTCATCCTACTGTAGTATACAATATTTTATAGAATTCAATGATATAAAACTCTCCCCAACCGGTAAAAAGATACACTAGAGTAGATAAAGATTCAATAGGCAATGCATGACTCAATGCAAATCATTCAGAAATAAGTGTATGGGAAGCATTCGTATTTATCAATACAAAAGCAGGATAACTATATCAAGAACAGTTACCTGCAATATCATCATCTGGTGCTTCCCGAGCCTGCTCCTCGGTCAAAGCAAATACTCTGGCTTGCTGTCTAGGAGGTTGGCCAACTGTCTAGCTTCCTCCTGGCCTCTGCTGTGACTGAGATGGTGCTGGCTGAAATGAAGGAACAGCAGCTGATCGTCTACTCCACTGTGCCGCTGATCCAGATGATTCGGCTCCCTGGGATCTTTGGGAACCCTTCTATGGACACACTCTGGCAAAATGTCCCTGTTGTTTGCAGAAGTGGCAACTACCAAGTACTCCTCGACATTGTTCAGTGGAATGTCTCCCTCCACAAGTTCCACAATAATCCCCGGTATAACTCTGTTTGGAACCACTAGAGCTAGAAGAACTGCCGCCAGACTTCTTAAACTGCTTTCCTCTAGCCTTCAGAAAATCTTTCTTTCCACCACTGCTATTATCACTCTCAAATCGAGGAGGTGGTTGCGGTGGTCTCGGTGCGGAAGGAACATCTGCAGCTCCTCTCTGCCTTATCAGGCCCGCTTCAGCGCCCTTTGCTCTATTCATGGCATCAGCAAAATTATTCGGTCGCCCTGTGTTCACTAATGTAAAAATATCGGGATTCAAGCCATTGATGAACTGATCAGCAACGGCTTCGTCATTTTCAGCCACATGTGGAGCAAATTTCAACAAGGTAGAGAACTTGGTCACATATTCTTCAATGTTCAGCTGACCCTGTCTAAAATTTGCGAACTCCGCCCCCTTGTCTTTCCTGTACGACACTGGAAAAAATCTCTGATAAAACTCAGTTTTAAATACATCCCAGGTAATAGTCGTACCTCGATGCTCCAAGGCCCTCTTCATCGTAACCCACCAGTTCTTTGCAATGTCCTGCAACTGGTGTCCTATCAGCCGAACTCGTCGTTCATCTGTATACTCCAACGAATCAAACAACAATTCTATGTCATTCAACCAACTTTCACAGTCAACCGAAGTCTCTGTTCCTTTTAGGGTTGGCGGTTTGAATGACTCAAATCTTTTCAATAACTTTTCCATAGGAGTGGCTGTAACATCCATGGTAGGATTCGAAGTACTACCCTGTTCCGGTATTCTTCTCGGAGGCATATCTGATAATCAAATGGATTAGTAACCAAATCCAATAAACTTGTTTCACTTCAGTTCCCTCCTCCGATCATCTTACTGCTGATCGAGAGTCGGTTCAAATTCGTTCCCAATAATACATATTACACAATCAAATCAGATAATTCAAGTAACATTTATTATATAAAGCAGTACAACATGTTAGCAATCACAAGCAAGGAAAGAAAATTCAATCTACCCCGCTCACTAGCTTCTATTTTAGTCTCAAGAACCTACAGTTCTAGTACCTACTGCTCTGATACCACCTGTTGTGGGGACCCGAACTTAATTCAATTCTTAATCACTTTCTGGGAATAATTAATCAATTAAAATAAACAGGGTCTAATTTTTTTTGTTTAAATACAAGAGTACGCAACGTATGAAATAAACCTTATTTCATTTACAAGATCACTATCCAGATATAAGTACAAGTCATGTACAATAATAAATCAAAATAACTACTGTTTCTTCACTACATCTCAAGTGATGTAACAGATCTATTCCTAAGTCCGGATCTCCACGCTAACTGTCTTCTCTCATCCTCTTCTCGACCCTGATCCAGCCCCACCTGTTTTCATGCACAGTTACAAAACAAGACAACAGCTGGATAACTCCGGTGAGAATAAATCCCAGTATAAACCATGTACACATGCAATCATATAAAACATATACAAAAGCATATAATAAATATTCATAACATGTATCAAATCAGAAACATAAATCAATATCAAGCAATGAATCACACTCAGACTCAGACTCGACTCAAACAACGCGTCGTCTCAGACTCGACTCAACTCTAACCTAGGGATCCCGATGTCTGGATATTAATAATTATATCGAATCGCAGTCGGTAGGAATGAATCAATCCCTAATGGCATCAATATAATTCATATATCCAATGTCTGGGCGAAACAACCGCAGAATTGAAGAATCAGTCAAGATTTAAGCGAATCAGCCAGTAACTAGGCGAATCAGCCAATAATTAAGCGAATCAGCCAAAGTTTAGACGAATCAGTCAATAACTAGACGAATCAGCCGGTGACTAGGCGATTCAGCCAATGACTAAACGACTCAGTACTCAATACATGCAGTGGCTATGAATCAATAGACTACAAACATCAATCTCATCAATTTCAAATATCACTGCAATAAACTAAGTATGTGATTTAGGGAAACTCGAGTCAAACCTCACTCGAGTTGTGCAATCCCAACACGACATTAATTTATACCTTTCTTTCTGATACTCTGACTCTGTCGAAGTCTCGAACCCCAAGCCTGTCAATACTCAGTCTGACAATAACAATATCGAGGGTCCGGTATCAATACATCACTCAATCAATACTGGATATAATCAGAATTTAATCAAATTCTGTTTCAACAACATAACGGCATAGTCTCAATATATCCAGCCATATCATATCAGTCAGATATCAATTCCAACATCTCGTAGTCAATAACAACTCAATTCTGATATCAAATCGACTCCAAACTATTCCGAAAATCATAACAATTCCATATGGTATTTGTTCTTCAGTCCAGTTTCGATTATACGATGTCTAACATTACAAGAACATCATATATGAATCCTATCAGATTCTGACAATACCATAATTTCAAAACATATCAAAACGTAGCAAAACTTACGTCCAGTTGTAGCCTACGTCGATAGGAACTCAATACCGAAGTCGGATTCAAAATCAGACGGACGGATTGAAATATAAAGGCGTAAGGATTTTCATGGAAATTCTCGATACTTCTCTTTTCTTCTGAATAATTGCAAATGTTTATCTGTATATATATATATATATATATATATATATATATATATATATATATATATATATACCATTTGCATGTCCGAGACTAGGTGGCACATTTTCATGTTTCCCAAGCAGCGCTCGAGCGTTCACGATTTACCGCTCGGGCGCGGAAGATTCTGCCCAAGCCTTTTCTTATCACACATTGGCGCTCGGGCGGTAATATTCTACCGCTCGGGCGCCAAAAGTTCTGTTCGCGTATCATTTTTATGGTGCATTGGCGCTCGGGCGATCTCTTTTTACTGCTCGGGCTCCACGAGTTCTGTACAAAAATCTTGTTTGTCTTGCACCAACGCCCAGCTTTTCCACGTGAGCTCCTACAACCTCAATTCTGCCACTTAATCATCATCTGATTACAATCATTAAGTTTCGGGCATTACATTAGGGTCAGTTGGGCTCGGTGGTGGCTCGGTTGGGAGAGTCCTAGACATACAAAAAAGCACACACACACATGCAGAAACATGGGCCGAGTTCTAGCAAGTTTTTGAGCGGACCAGGGCTAGGTTTTTGGGCCGGGCTTGGGAAATATGGTCCCTAGGTGGGTTGTCTAGGTTTTGGCTCAAGGTGGCTCGGGCATGACTCGAGTAAATCGGGCGATGGCTCGGTGGGTTCGTTAGTGCGTCGAAAACGAAAGTTAAAAGGATAAAATTGAATCCATGGGTCCACAGGGGTAGCTCATGACTTGGAAGGGTAGAATAAATCTTAAGAATTCTATGTTTAAAATTTGGGATCAAAATAATGAGTTTTGGATTTATTCGGGATTTAATCGCCGCACGAAACGCTAATTAACGAGTTAATTGAAAAACCTAGTTTTAAGATTTATAAAATTATGAAAAATTATATTTAAGCTCAAATAATTACGAAAATTCTAAATTTTTAATTTTAGGATAATAATGTTTGGTTTAGTTCGGGATTAAAACGCATTAATATGTTATATTTAAATATTAATTTAAAAGTTCTTGAATTAAGCTAAATAAAAATATGAGAAAATTCATGTAGGCTTAAATAATTATTTGGGACATGTTAGAGTCAATGAAATTAAGAAAATGTGAAAAATGGGAAATTTTACGTCCAAGGGTAAATTAGTCTTTTTAATCCTAGGAATTAGTAAACGTCATTGTAGTGCCCTGAATGCTGTTTTATATACTAATATGATTATTTTCAATGATTATGGATGTTTATGAATTTTTAGGCATTAAATTATGATTTTTAAATATTTATTATTTTATGGTTTAAATATGAGCATTTAAAAGACATGTTGCATGATTGGTTTCAAAATAAAATGATATTATTATGCAGGTTTTTATTAAGTGATGGAAATACGAAATGTTGAAGGACGTGAAGGGATTGTGACTAAATATGTCGGAAATATCGTGAGGGTTATGGTCCCAGTGAGAGCCCGACGATCGTGTTTCCTTGGATACGGATACGAATACAAATACGAATATGTTAATACGTTGGCCAGGACCCAGTTGACCGGTGAGAGTGTTGCTGGTGTCCCACGTCGCCCAGTACTATTGTTTTCTCTAGATGGATCCATCGCCCAATACGTTTAAGAATACAAATCACAATCACGATCTGAATTCAACAAACATGAAAATGAATATGATATGTTAATACGTTGATACGAATATGTTGATATGAAAAGGTTTATGAAAATGTTTAAGTTTAAAGTTATGCATTGTTATGAAAATGTTATTTTAAGTACAAGTAATTTTCGTTGTTGTATGAGAAATGTATTACGTATTACTTGTATCAAGGATATAACGTGTTGAGTCTTTAGACTCAGTAGATATGTATGATGCAGGTACGTATGATGGAGGTCTTGATGGTTGACCTGACTGGACTGAAGGTGAACATAACCCGAGGACCAGCGCTTCTATTTTTCCGCATTTATGTGTAAGTGTATGTCAAAAGATTTTACGACTTTTAATTATGCTTTTTGAGTGGTTTTTGAAAGGTTTTGTATGTGCTATAATTTTCAAATTTAGTACTTTTTGGGTTTGGTAAAACGTTTAACGATTTAATGTTTTGAATTTTTCTCCTTTGATTTTCAAATCGTAGTTGGTTATGTTAATTTTACAGTGATGCCAAAATTATTTTTAATTATATAGATATGAATATGTAGTTGGTCGAGTTAAAAAAAAATCCTGCTAGTACATTTTAAGCAAAACGAATAAGCATACGTTTCACAACTGATAGAATTTTTCTCTCAAATTTCAAAGCTTGGCTTTGTATATATATACCTCTGTGTATTTATCAAATCAAACTTATCAAAGCTTAAAACTTTGTGGCATTTGTCGATTGTTTTTCACTTGGATTGTCAAAAACGAGTTCTTTGAAGGTTCACTTGAGATCGATTGTTATATTTGTTGATATTTATTATTAAGTTCTTCGTAATTTAGATGTGAATATTATAACATTACTTGTTTCAAAAAAATCGGGACAACACAACATTTTTTTTGTTTCATCGAATCGAGGGCGTGACTCCGATTTCGAGCGCCTTTGATTTTCTGGTCGAAGAATCGCATTAATCAGCTTCTCTTCATCGTACATTGCATTAAATGCTCATTTAACACTTCTTTGGTTTTACGATTATAACTATTTTAGTTTCTAAAAATTTGATTGACTCTTGATATTTTAGAAATATTCTTGTCAATTAGGAGTTGGTAAGATACTGTGCATAATAATTTATCCGAAGCTTTGAACATCTTGAGTTTATTGTATCAATATTGATATGCTAAAGTCTGATTGGGTGAATTGCGTTTAGAGTTGAATGACTCTGAATACTTCTTCGATAAAGTGGTCTGGTTAGAAGAAAATATAAATTTGATTGTATGAAACTTGATCTTTTGATAGAGCGATGAGCAGATTGACTTGTCCAGCGGCTAAGAACCTGTAAATACATAAGAATGACAGTTGGTCATGAAAAACTTGATGTTATTACACTACAAATTTCGTAAAGATAACATGAAATATAAATTAAAATTGTACTCATATGTTACTTGTCTTATAAAACAAAAGTAATTTAATAAAATAATTTTTCAAATAATCTCGATTCAGAATTGACTCTTATTTTTTCAGATAAAATAAAATGATACATCTATCGCTGAACAAATAATTTCACTAAACTTGTATTAATTGTTTCCTAAATGGTTTCTTTTGGAATAACTATTAAAACTTTCATGAAGTCACCTCCAAATACAATCACCTTATCACCAAATGGTTTTCGAATTCTAGTAAGCTTCTATCGTCGGCTTCTCGTGTTTTTCCATCTATGCTTCATCCCATGTAATCAAGTGTGTTTTACACAACAGCTCAACAGTACCGTTTGGTTTTTAAAATTGTATGTTAACTTTCTTTAAGAAAAGCCTTTACAACGCTTGTGACATTTGAAATATTACAGTTTCGTATAAACATTCAAAATTATTCTTATCTGATTCTCATAGACCCTTTCTTTGTGCAGCCTCTTTGAAAATGGAACAAATACTATCATTAACAATTAACAAATAATAAAATGAAGAAGGCCCTTTGAAATGATTAAGAAATAATCTTAAGTAAAATCTTTCTCCTTCTGTAGGGTTTGCAGCATTTGAGTGGTGATTGACCTTTCTTTTCTTTTTTTCCTCTCATTCCCACAATTGTTTTTCCCCACACATGAAATTGAGGAAATTTATTGTACAAACAAATTCTTGTTTTCTCGCTTATTGAACGATTATAAAAGAATTTTACTATCCAAAAAATATAATTGCAAATGAGTTGTTCGGTCTTTATCAGATTTCATTGGTAGAAGGATGTGAAATATATGTCATAATCATTTGAACGTATAAACTACATGTGTAACGTCCAAAAGTCAACCCACGTAAACCACATAGATGAAAATGAATTAAATTGATTAATTGTTTTATTTAATTGATTTTAGATACTTACATGACGCATATTATATGGTTAAGGGTCTAATTGCATGATTTCATGAAAACTGTAGATTTTACCTGAATATTCGATATTAGGCTGGGGAATGGAGATCGTGGACGACCAAGATAAAATAAATATTTTTCAATAAATATTTTAAAGGCTTATTAATATTATTAAATATGATTAATTTTTTTTAAAAATGTTAGAGTTCAAATTATTTTACGAGACGAGTTCGATTTTATCCGAGAAGCCGGTTTTGGGCAAACAAGAGACTTTTAAAAGATCAAGATTATTTTTTTAAAAACTAATTTTTATAAACTATTATTTTTCAATTAATTAGGTGTTATTGGGCATAATATACCTAAGACTAGTAGGCCCAATTGCTCCTAAACTCAAAGGCCCAAAACCTAAGCCCATAACATGCAAATTAAAATCTATAAAATAAAAATCCTATGGTTTTGAGGCTCCATTCATCCGTCCACTTCACACACCAAAAATTCAAAACTTTAAGGAGGAGAAAACAAGTATTATTCATCGCCTGATCGTCCTTCTTCGCGCCCCACGCCAACTATCGAATACTCGAGCGTTCTAAAATGAAAATGCATGCTTCTAAACTATTTTATGCACCATCCAAATTATATTATGCATGTTATATGTAATTTAGCATGAAAAATATTTGAGTACAAATTGTTTAATGTTTTGGTGATTATTTTCAAAGTTTTGATGATTTTCAAGCGTAAATGAACGTGTTATGATTTCCAATGAGTACGCTGCCAATATAAGATGTTTAAGGGATGGAAAAAGGGTTGAATAAGCGAAGAACGATGACTGGAAATTGACATAAGGGGACGCATTGATTAAGGGCTAAATTCTAGAGTTTAAGGGTCTTTGGGTTTGCTTTAAGGGCTCGACCATGAGGGAGGATGCATCAGGCTCAACCAAGCTTGGTCACGGTTCTGTGCAGGCAGGTTTAATAGGGTTAGAAGGAGCCCTAGCACTCCTGTACTCTTGGACATGCAAGTAAGAGAAGTTGTGGCCAACCTAGGGAAGCTAGGGCTTGCGCGTGGCTTGGTTCTGAAGAAGAGGCATGCGGCTCGTTGTGGTCTAGCTAGGGCTAGTTAAGTAGAGTAGTGTAGGGTCCTAGTTGGGGCCCCAGGCGGATTGGATGAGATGGCTCAAACGAAAGCAAAGGGAGAGGAACAGCGATCAAGGACTTCGCATGCAAGGGGGCATGCGACTTGGCTGATTGCTGGGGCTCGGTGCTGGTCTAGGCTAGGTCGGAGAGTGTTCTTGAAACCTCCACTACTCGTTTTTCTTTAAAATGTACTAGAATTTTTTTTTTTCTCTTATCCCTCTATTTGGCTGAACCCATACACATATATATAAATATATTTTAAAATATTTGCACCATTTAAAAATAAACCAACCAACTATTATTTGAAAATCCAGAGAACGTAATTCAAAATATAAATCGTAAAAAGTCAACCAACCTAAACTAACATTATTTCAAAAATAAACTTAACTCTAACATCCTCTCAAAAACCCCTCAAAAGCATCATAATCAATAAAATCTTAAAAGTAACTTAAATCATTAGCATAAGTCATAAACATAAGTGCGGAAAACTAGCGACGTCCTCGGGTTGTGTGCACCTTCAGTCCAGCTAGTTCAACCATCAAGGTCTCCATCATATTCATGCTTACCAGCATAGAGCACACCTAATGAGTCTAATGACTCAGCAACCCTTAACCATGATAACAAGTAATACATATATATCCGCATGCAATAGTGAAACTACTTTTACTTAAAATAACTTTTCATGAACATGCACAACTTAAACATTTTTTCCCTTCTATCATATACATTTCCCTTTTTCATCATATATGAATACGTTTTCCTTTTATTCAATTCGGATCATTAAATGTGACTTTCGTATCAGCTGAAGGTCATTGGATCCGTCTACGTGTAACCACAGTACTGGGCGGTGGGGACATCAGCAACACTCTCACCCATCAACTGAGCCTTTTGGATTTACATATCATTGTATCATCATAACATCGTATTAGTCACAATCACTTAACCTCCTTCAACTTTTTCATATTTTCATCACTTACAAAAATTCAAGCATATATAAATCATTTTTCTTTTAAACCAAGCATGCAACATGTCATTTAGCATTAAAGTTTTATCATATACTTTCATAAACATCTAAAATAAACATTATTTATAGCATTCACAGCACTACCAGGACGTCTAAAAATTTTAGGGTGTAAAATAACCGTTTTACCCCTAGATGCATAATTTTCCATAATTATCCCCAGACCTCGAAACGACGTCCCAAATTCCAAACTTAACCTATTAACTTAGAACACTCCCTTAAATAGGCTTAAAATTTAGTATTTCGATAATTTCCTCGATTCGTTTTTAAACTTAGACGTACATCCCTGTTTTGACTCGTATGGACTCGAAACTTAACTAAACTTTACCAAACTTGAACCAAAGCTTAATAACACATAAATAACCATATACAACCCAATTCAAGCCAATCAAGACCCATGACCACGCCTAGGACTCCTACTGAACTTCAGCTCTTATTTTCGAAAACCCTAGGCTTCTACCGTTGACACCTTTGGCCCTAGCCCCTCTCCTCCACGACCAGACCCTAGAACACCCTCCTAGGACCCTACTGGATCCATATCAACCCTACTGGACCGAGCCTAACCAGCCCTAACACGCCTAGCCCTTCGCCCGCAACAAGAAAGCCAAGCGCGACTTTCCCTTTGTGTTGCTTTCCTAGGCTTTGAAGTAGCCTACCCTTGAGCCGTCTAGGACCATGACTAGACCCTATTAGGCCCCTAAGACATGTCCCTACAGCAACCCTTGGAAGCCAAGTTCAAAAATCCTAGCCCACAGAACTTGAAATTTTCGTTCATATTCCTACTTTTCTTGTCCAGCCTTCAAGCATGCTCCTAAGGGTCTCTAAACATGTGCAAAAACATCCCTCCAAGTTCCTCTACCATGGCAGCCCCTTTGTGCAATATTAAAAAGAGTTTGAAGTATAAAAACACATGTTCTAAGCATAATATGACATAAAAACGAAAATAAATTCAAGGCAATATATTTGTCATGCAAATATACATCAAACCCATAATATGGTGTGATGGATGAGAAAAAATAGATTAAGGCGTTCATTACACATGAAAACAATTTGGCAATGGGAGGAACGTTGGCAGAGAACCTCGCGCATATGCGCCGGAGGATGACGCGAATATGTGTGAGCTGAGGAAATGGAAAATGCCAAGATAGAGTGTCTCGCGTATATTCGCCGAAGGAGGTCGCGCATATGCGCGAGACGTGCAATACAAAGGTGAAGACACTTGTTCATGGCATGCAATATATTTAACCTTCAATTGTTTCCTTCAGAAGTTTGAAAGAAGACCGAGGAGATTACGAAGAATTCTCAAGTTCTTGATTCTAGCATTTGATTTTGTGCAAGATCCGTCCGTTCAATTTTCGATCCGAGTTCAGTACTGTTTTCCCCTCAACACAGGCTTCACACGGACGTAAGTTTTCTTATATTTTGATATGGTTTGAAAATATGATATTGAAGGAATCAAATAAGATTGATATATGGTGTTCTTGAGCTATTAGACATCGTATAATCGAAACCAGATTGAAGAACAAATATAGTATGAAATTATTATGATTTTCAAATTTGAATTGATTGAGATAATACAGATTTGGTATCATATTATGTTTGTTGATTGATTATGAGTTATTGGGATTGGTATATACTGATTTTGTATTACTGGTATTTCAAGATTGTGATGTTATGCCGTCGAAACAGAATTAGACTGAGTTCTGATTATATCTTGTATTGATTGGGGTATATGTTGATATTGTATTCCTCGAATATGTTATGCCAGATTTGTATCGAAGATTTCGAAGACTGCACAGAGCCGAAACCCGATGAGAGAAAAGTATAAAATAATGTTGAACCGGGTGATACGACTCGAGTTAGATACGAATTGAGTTTCCCAAAACTACATACTTATTTGTATTGTTTAATACCTTTGAATTCATTGATTGTGTATGATTATTCTATTGATTTATAGAAAAACAGAGAATAGAAGATAGATATCGAGAAAGAGTCATAGGCGGATGTGCCTAGTCTTTGGCGGAGATGCCAAGACACTGGATGTTCAGTTTATATCGATGTTTCTTAGAAGTGGATCGACTTCTATTGCAGAGATTCGATATAGTATGCCAACGTCCGAGAACCGGGATCCCTAGACTAGACTAGATCAGAACCGAGTCAGAGATATGAGTTTGAGTTACTGTTCTATATCATTTCATGTTTCAGATTGATACATGTTATTGATGATTGTTATGCTTTCTTATATGCTTTTATATGATTGCATGTATACATTGTTTATACTGGGAATATTATTCTCACCGGAGTTATCCGGCTGTTGTTATGTTTCTATGTGTGCATAACAACAGGTGGGACAGGATCAGCGTCGAGAAGAGGATGAGAGATCAATATTAGCATGGAGATTCAGACCCAGAAGTAGAGTATGTTTCAGCACTTGATGTATAGTGATTGGACCCTAGTTTGACTGTGATACCCTTGTCTCACATCTTAATAATGAAATATTTAAAATGAGTTTATAATGGCTTACAATGGACTTCTATAGTAACTTGGGTTAATCATTTTCGTAAAGCGAGGACGAATACGAAGTATTTGCTATAGGGGCCCATTGTGCAGTCACCCATGCGTGGGCCCGGGCTCGAGGCGTGACAAAATGGTATCAGAGCCGGGCATAGAACACCGAGAAATAAGTGCTATGCGGGGCAAAGTGCTACGTGAATGGGAGCCACCTCTTGAACCTGCGGGGCAAAGTGCTACATGACGGGGCCAGCTCTTGAACATGTAGGAGCCACCTCTAGATTCTCGGCGCTGGTGGATCGAGGGGTCAGGCCGCGACGAGGACGTCGCGTTCTGAAGGAGGGGTGATTGTGATACCCTTGTCCCACATCTTTATAATGAAAAATTTAAAATGAGTTTATAATGGCTTACAATGAACTTCTATATCAACTTGGGTTAATCATTTTCGTAAAGCGAGGACGAATACGAAGTAGTTGCCATAGGGGCCCATTGTGCAGTCACCCATGTGCGGCCCGGGCTCGGGGCGTGACATTATTTGTAATGTATTTGTACAAGACTTGTACTTTTATGTTGATGTTTATATCAGATTGATTCTATTATGTTCCGCACTTATATTTTTTTTAAAAAAATTAGACCCAGTTTATTTATTTATCCAATTATTCCCAAGAACGATTAAGAGATGAATTAGCGTCCGGGTCCCCACAGCAGGTGGTATCAGAGCAGTAGGTTCCAGAACTGTAGGTTCCTTAGAATGAGATAGAAGCTAGTGAGCGGGGTAGAATGAATTTTCTTTCCTTGCTTTTGAATGCTAGCATGTTTATTGTTTTTTCGATACATGTTTACTTAATTATCTGATTTGATTGGAAGCATGTATTATTGAGAATGAATCAGAATCGATTCTTGATCAGAGGTAAGATGATCAGAAGGGGACTGAGACAGATTTGCCAGATTTGATTGCTAACCCTTTTGATAGTCATATATTCCTACTCGAAGAATTCCAGAACAGGGCAGTACTTCAGCTAATCCGATGGATGTTCGATGGAAACGTTACTGAAGAGGTTTCAGTCGTTCAAACCGCCAACCCTGAAAGGAACGGAGACATCTGTTGACTGTGAGAGTTGGCTAGATGATATTGAGATGTTGTTTGATTCATTGGATTACACAGATGAGCACCGAGTTAGATTGATTGGGCACCGATTGCATGATGTTGCGAAAAATTGGTGGATCACGGCAAAGAGAGTGTTGGAGTATCGAGGTACGAATATTACTTGGAACATCTTTAAGACAGAATTTTATCAAAGATTCTTTCCAGTATCGTACAGAAACGACAAGGGCGCAGAATTTGGTAATCTGAGATATGGTCAACTTAATATAGAAGAATATATGGCCAAATTCTCTACATTGTTGCGATTTTCTCCACACATGGCTGAGAATGACGAAGCTGTTGCTGATCAGTACATCAATGGGCTGAATCCGGAGATCTTTACATTGGTGAACATTGGGCGATCGAATAAATTTGCTGATGTCCTGAATAGAGCCAAAGGAGCAGAAGCGGGTCTGATTAGACAGAAAGGAGCTTCGTATATTGCACCAGCACCGAGACCACAACAATCGACTACTACTCAGTTTCATCAACCACCTCCCAGATTTGAGAGTGGTAGTAGTAGCAGTGGAAAGAAAGATCAGTTGAAAGCCAGAGGGAGACAGTTTAAGAAGTCTGGTAGCAGTTCTTCTAGCTCCAGTGATTCCCGACAGATCCAGAGTTATATTGGGGCTTATTGCAGAACTTGTGGAGGGTCACATCCGACTGAGCAATGCCAGGGAGTGCTTGGTTGTTGCCGCATTTGCAGACAGCAGGGACACTTTGCTAGAGTTTGTCCATAGCAAGGTTCCCAGGGAGCAGAATCATCTGGATCAGTGGCACAGCCTGATAGACGATCATCTGTTGTTCACACGTTCCAGCCACCACCAGCCCAGTCACAGCCAAGGCCAGGAAGAAGCCACACTGTTAGCCAGCCTCCGAGACAGCAGACCAGAGTATTTGCTTTGACTGAATAACTGGCCCAGGAAGCACCTGATGATGTTGTTGCAGGTAACTGTTCTCTTAGTGGTTACCCTGCATATGTATTGATTGATACGGGTGCATCTCATACATATATATCTGATAGATTTTCATTGATACATGCTTTGCCTGTTGAGTCATTATCTGCTGTAGTATCTGTCTCTTCTCCTTTGGGGACATGTTTGATATCACTGAATTTTGTTAAACATTGTATGCAACAGTATGATGGCCATGAAATTGAGTTAGACTGTATTGTACTTGGGTTGTCTGATTTTGATTGCATTATTGATATCGATATGCTGACCAAGTACAGAGCTACCATTGATTGTTTCCATAAGATTGTGAGATTCAGACTTGAGATAGATGATTAATGAAAATTTTACGGTAAGGGTTCTAGAGCTAGAATGCCTTTGATATTTGTTATGTCTATGACTCGATTATTACAGAAAAGAGCAGAGGGATTCCTTGTGTATTCAGTAGACGTACTGAAATCGAGCCCATCATTGGCAGATCTGCTAGTGGTATGTGAGTTTGTTGACGTCTTCCCAGATGAGATTCCGGGTTTGCCTCCAGTCAGAGAAATAGAATTCAGCATTGAATTGGTATCAGGTACAGTTCCTATTTCTAGAGCTCCGTACAAAATGGCACCGATCAAATTGAAAGAGTTGAAAGAGCAGTTAGAATATTTACTGGCCAAGGGGTACATCAGACCGAGTGTTACTCATTAGGGTGCTCCAGTATTGTTTGTGAGAAAGAAGGAAGGTTCAATGAGACTCTGTATTGACTACCGGCAATTGAACAAGGCTGCGGTAAAGAATAAATATCCTTTGCCTCGTATTGATGATTTATTTGATCAGTTGCAGGGTTCTTCTGTTTATTCCTAGATCGATCTGAGATCTGGGTATCATCAGTTGAGAGTTAGAGATTCTGATATTTCGAAGACAGCTTTCAGAACCAGTTATGGCCATTATGAGTTTGTAGTCATGCCGTTTGGTTTGACAAATGCTTCAGCCGTATTTATGGGTTTGATGAACCGTGTATTTCAGAAATATCTTGATGAGTTTGTGATTATCTTTACCGATGATATTCTGATTTATTCAAAGAATTTGAATGATCATGTTGAGTATCTGAGGATTGTATTGAGAACTCTGAGGGATGAGAAATTATATGCCAAACTTTCGAAATGTGAATTTTGGTTGAGACAGGTTGTATTTCTGGGTCACATTATATCTGGAGACGGTATTTCTTTTGATCCTAGCAAAGTTGAGGCCATGATTAGTTGACCTAGACCGACATATGTGCCAGAGATACGCAGTTTTATGGGTTTGGCAGGCTATTACAGACGATTCATTAAAGATTTCTCCAGTATTGCTAAGTCGATTACTCAGTTGACTCAGAAGAATGCACCATTTGTTTGGTCTGAGGAGTGTGAGTCCAGTTTCTTAGAGTTGAAGAAGAGGTTAACAAGTTCTACGGTTGACTATCCCCTCAGGTACTGGTGATTTTATTGTTTATTGCGATGCTTCTCACAGAGGATTGGGTTGTGTTTTGAAGCAGCGAGAACATGTTATTGTCTATGCCTCAAGACAACTGAAGCCCCATGAATCTCGCTACCCAATTCATGATCTTGAATTGGCAGCCATCGTCTTTGTATTGAAGATATGGCGACATTATCTTTACAGTGAGAAGTTTGAGATTTATTCTGATCAAAAGAGTCTGAAATATTTGTTTTCACAGTCTGAATTGAATATGAGACAACAAAGATGGCTTGATTTACTGAAAGATTTTGATTGTAAAATCAAATACTATCCAGGAAAATCAAATGCAGCAGCTGATGCACTGAGTCGAAAGGTACGTTCTTTATCCTTATCGACGATTGGTGTTTCAAACTTGATTGAATATAGCTGTTTGTCTGGATTAGCACTTGAAACAGATAGTAGACCATTGAGACTTTATGCTATTCAAGTCGAACCATAGCTGATTTTGAGAATTAAAGAAGCTCATAAAGTTAATCAGAATGTTCAGAACTCGATTTCGATGGTCAGAGCAGGGCATCAATCAGAATATCAGGTACGTGATAGTGTATTGTATGTGAATAATCATCTTGTTGTGCCAGATGTTTCAGATTTGAAACGACAGATATTGTCAGAAGCACACAGTAGTCAATTCAGTATTCATCCTAGTGTCAGAAAGATGTATAATGATTTGAAAAGATAGTTTTAGTGGAAACAAATGAAATTAGATATTGCAAAGTTTGTATCAAAATGTCTGAATTTCCAACAGGTGAAAGCCGAAAGAAAGAAACCCAGAGGTTTATTGCACAGCTTGTTTATTCATGAATGGAAAAGGGGTTCACATTTCTATGGATTTTGTGACGAAACTACCGAGATCCTCCCGAGGTTGTGATGCGATTTGAGTTGTGATTGACAGATTGACCAAATCAGCATGTTTTATTCAGCACAAGATGACGTACAGACATGACCAGATGGCAGAGATTTTGTCAGAGAAGTGATCAGATTGCACGGAGTGCCGAAGTCGATTGTACCAGACCGTGATCCTCGGTTTACTTCGTACTTTTGGCACAGTTTGCAGCAAGCTCTAGGCACAAAGTTACATCTGAGTACCGCATATCATCCACAGACAGACGGACAGGCAGAGCGGACTCTCCAGACATTTGAAGATATGCTTAGAGCTGTAGTGCTAGATTTTGGCATTAGTTGGAAATATCCTTTGCTTCTTTGTGAGTTTTCGTACAACAATAACTATTAGACGAGTATAGAGATGGCTTAATTTGAAGCATTGTATGACAAGAAGTGCAGATCCCATCTTTAATGGGATGATATTTCTGATGTACCTGAGATTGGGCCTGAGATGATTAAAGATATGACAGAGAATGAGAACAGTTCAAGACAGACAGGTGGGATAGGATCACGGTCGAGAAGATGATGAGAGATCAATATTAGCGTGGAGATTCGGATGATTGTTATGCTTTATTATATAGCTTCTTCTTCCGAATGATTTAGCCATTTTACGTAGACCATTGGAATGACTTTGTTTCGGAGCCTTCTTTCTTGTCTACCTATGATTTGTACAGGTCTTTCCTCGTATGACATATTTGGAGTCAACTGCAACGGCTCATAATTTAGTACATGTGAAGGGTTCGACATGTAATTTCTCAGCATCGAGATGTGGAACACATTATGTACTCCGGCTAGCATCGGTGGCCACGCCACTCTATAGGCTAGTATTACAACCTTCTCCAAAATCTCAAACGGTCCTATGAACCTTGGACTGAGTTTGCCTTTCTTACCAAATCAGATAACACACTTCAGAGGTGCTACTTTCAGAAATACGTGGTCACCCACTGCAAACTCCAACTCTCTTTGACGCTTATCGGCATAGCTTTTCTGTCGGATTTGTGCAGTCTTCATCATATCTCGGATTTTGACTACTAGCTCTACTTTTTGTTTGATCAAGTCCGGACCAAATTCCCTTCTTTCACCAACCCCGTCCCAATGTATGGGTGATCTAGACTTCCTTCCACATAGTGCCTCGTAAGGATCCATTCCTATAGATGATTGATAGCTATTGTTATAGATGAACTTCACTAGAGGTAAATTTGGTTTTCAACTTCCTTGGAAATCGATCACACAAGCTTTGAGTAGTTCCTCCAAAATTTGAATCACCCTTCCAGACTGACCATCGGTTTGAGGATGAAATATTGTACTGAATAACAACTTCGTACCCATCACTGCATGTAGACTTTTCCAAAATATGATGTGAATCTCGGATTTCGGTCAGAAACGATAGGCACTGGAATCCCATGTAGTTGGACTATCTCTCGAATATATAGCT
Organism: Primulina eburnea; assembly: GCF_022965805.1. NCBI lineage: Eukaryota > Viridiplantae > Streptophyta > Magnoliopsida > Lamiales > Gesneriaceae > Primulina > Primulina eburnea. Next base: position 13,640,774 of record NC_133111.1, read on the forward strand.
TTGCACACTGTATCATGGTGAATGTCGTCTTGATGGGTAGAAAATGCGCTGATTTTGTAAGACGATCAACTATCACCCATATGTCATGGTATCCCTTGATAGTCCTCGGCAGTCCCATCCATATTAATATTTTTCTCATTTCCACTCGGGAAAATCCATAGAAATATTTTCCCATTGTACCACAAAACGTAAGATGTCTCGCTTCATGCTCGACCACCAGTATAATAACTGCAGATCCTTGTACATATTCATGCTTCTAGGATGTATGGAATACAGCGTATCGTGAGTTTCCTTCATAATAACCTTTCGCAGTGAATAACCACTAGAACCCGTAATCTATCCCGTAACGAACTATACCAACCACCTCGGAATACAGCTTCCGGCTCTTAGCTTCATCTCTCAATCTCCAATTTTGGAATTTCTCATCAAAAGACTTTCCCTCACGGATTCTATCCCTCAAAGTCGACTGTACTGTCATAGTGGCCAGATTAGGGGCCTCGCCCCTAGCATACACTGCGAGCTCGAATCGCTGAATCTCGGACTATAGCGGTCTTTGAAGTGAGAATTGAGTAATGACTTCTGTCTTCCTATCCAATTCGTCCGCTACTACATTAGCTTTTCTCGAATGGTAGCTAATATCGCAGTCGTAGTCCTATTACGAACTCTAACCATCTTCATTGCCTCATATTCAACTCTTTTTGGGTGAATAAATACTTCAAACTTTATGGTCGGTGAAAATCTGCACTTCTCCCCGTATAACTAATGTCTCTAAATCTTCAGTGGAAAAAATACTACTGCAAGCTCGAGGTCATGAGTCGGGTAATTTGTCTCGTTGACTTTCAACTGTCTAGACTCATAAGCTATAACTCTGTAGCGTCTCGAAAAATTTGAAGGTTCACGTAAACCACATGCATGCGAGCTATTAAATTTATTTTGTATTTTATTAAATTATTTTAATTTATTTAATTCATGTTTAATGCATAAACCTGTGTTTTAATTCATGGTTTATTTAAAGTTCATGCATTAGGATTTTAAGTTGCATTTCGCTCTCGAACGAGGAACGAAAACCAGAGATATTCAGAGAAAATATTTTTAATGAATAATTACTTGTAGTTATTTAATATCAGGTGTTTTTAACAATGATTTTTGAAAATGAGCCTTGGTTGGGTATTTTTACCTGTCGGATTATATTTTTAGCCGGTACACAAATTTTATCATTTCGGGGGATTGTTTGAGAGTTCGGACAATATTTTCAAAAACGTACCTAAACGAAATATTTTTGGAAGTGTTATTGGGCTTGACAGGTTTATTTTAGTGCTTAATGAGCCCAATACCCTTTTAACCCTTTAATTTTTAATTAAGGGTCCATTAGTGTATTATTTTATGGCTTAAACTTAATTAACAAAACCCTAAACCTATTTTATATTGAGTTGGCCGGCCCTTAATTTTTGCAGTAGAAATTATCACGTGAGCAGCAGCCTCCTTCAAGCTCCTCTCTAATTCTTCAAAGGGTTTCAAGAAAACTTCCCCCCGTCTCGCCGGTTCACGTCATACGCGAATATCTCAAAGTTTTCGAGCGTACAAACATTAAGGCACACCATGTATATTCTTTCCCCATCATTCACGCCATTTCTATGTTGGTGTGTGTATTTGCATGAACACTTAATGTATTTATCATGTACTATCGTTTGTGCGAAGTTTATCATGAAATATGCATTCTTTTGCATCTTAACTCACGTTTTTCATGTATATGTGCAAGGGGCTGCCTAGTTTTGTTGCTAGAGGGCTGATCATGTAAAGGATTAAAGGATTTAAGGGCCGAGTCATGGCCTAGTCGAGTTGAAGGGTTACTTGGTGAGAATGCTTTCGGTTAAGGCTGGATTCGAGTGGACTGAGAATTCTAGTGAGTGCAGCCTTGCATGGCTCGATTCCAGCCAATAGGCCGACACTCTTGGTTCTGTAACAGGGCTGGGAGAGGGCTGTGATTGGCTAAGTCGTGGTCCTTAAGTGGTTTGAAGGGCGTGGGGCTTGCTTGTTCTCGGATGAGTCGGAGGAGTGTTGGGTTGTTTCTCACGTCCGAGATCTTTGGGGGGGTGTTAAGGGCATGATTTGTCTGGTCCTGGAGTGAGTCCTCGGGATGGTTATGGTCCTAGGGTGGTCCAGTTTTGGGTTGGTCGAGGGTGGTGCGACTAATTGCTTCATTGGTAGAAAGAAGAAATTTTGGACGCAAGATAGCGCCGTGGAACTTAGGCTTCGTACATGGCAGCGCCCCGGTGCTGGGATGAAGCGCCTAGGTGCTTAACCAGATTTGCACTACTGGCGCATAAGCGCTGTTACCGAGCTTAGTGGTTAGCGATTTGACAAGCATGTAGTCTCCAACAAGTTAGGTCGGGTTGGCTATTCTAGTAAGCTAGGCCGGGTGTTCCAAGATTATGGGAGGTGTAAGATGGGTAGTATGTTAAGGTTAAGAATCATCAGACTATGGTTAAAGATTAGATCAAGTCGCAGGTTAACGAGACCTTGGTTCGAGTTTAAGACGAATTGCAAAGTTTATGGGACGTGCTCAATTTTACGTCTAAGAAATGCTTATTAATATGTTTTGAGGTGTTTTAAGGGGTTCCGTAGGTTTCGTGTCGAAATTTTGAGGTCTAGGGTAAAATAGTAATTTTGGGTTTTCCAGGGGCAAAATGGTCATTTTGCTGAGTTGAGATTTTAGTCCTAGAAGCGCCCTGAGAACAATTTGACGTGTTTTATTTAAATTTTTTTTGTATCACGAGCATGATATTTAAGAATTATAAAAAATACATTGCATGCTCGATTTTAAGTTAAAATTTCATATATGCATGATTTTTATATGCGATGAAAATGATGATGCTTTTGAAGGATGAGAGTTGGTTGTGCCTGATTATATATGTATACGATGATGATAAGGCCTAGGCAGAATGAATAGGTAATACTATCGCTAATATACGACAGTCGCTGGGTACCACAATTATACGTAGATGAATCCATCAAATAGAGCTGCTCATATGATAGAGCTGATATGAAAGTCACAACTAATGAATTGAATTCAATTAAAGTAAATGTATAAGTATTTGATGATATGATGAGCTGTTTTGACCTGCATGCTTTTACGTTATGTTTACGTTTATTCTTTTAAAGATTATGAAATGTATATCGAGTACAGTACTTTTCACTGTTGCATGTTATGAATATGTATTTTCTATTAATATTACAGCTGTGTTGAGCCTTTAGACTCACTAGGTGTGAATGATGTAGGTAAGCACATTGATGAGGAGACTAGAGGAGTCGAGGACTGAGTACCGCACTAGAAGAGAATCCTTGTATGAACTTTTGGTAATAACAAGCTAGTCCCAAGAAACTACGGATCTCGGTTACCTCTTAGGTACGGGCCATTCTTTAACTGCTTTGAATTTGCTCGAATCAACCTCAACCCCATCTCTAGTAATGATGTGGGCTAAGAACGCCACTCTCTCGAGACAAAACTCGCACATGCTGAACTTTGCGTATAATTTCCTATCTTGCAGTATTTGCAGTGATGTCCTCAAATGATGATTATGCTCCTGTTTACTCTTTTAATATATCAAAATATCATCGATGAAGACTATAACAAATTGATTCATATACGGCTGAAATACTCCATTCATGAGATCCATAAAGATTGCTAGCGCATTGGTCAACCCAAATGGCATGACCATAAACTCATAATGCCCATATCGAGTCCTAAACGTTGTCTTATGAACATCCAACTCCTTAACCTTTGACTAATGGTATCTAGAACGAAGATCTATTTTTTAGAATATCGATGCTCCTTATAATTGATCAAATAAGTCTTCGATTCTAGGCAAAGAATACTTATTCTTGATGTTGACTCTCTTCTGCTCTCGATAGTCAATCCAGAGTCGCATACTTCCGTTCTTTTTCTTCACAAATAAAACTGGTGCGTCCCACAGAGAACAACTAGGGAGATAAAACCTTTGTCCAACAATTCTTGAATTTGATCTTTTAACTCTTTCATTTCAGCGGGTGCTAGACGATAGGTTGTCTTAGAAATTGGCACAGTTCCCGACATCAACTCAATAAAAAATTCCATTTCCGGTCCAGTGGAATGCCAAAAACGTTCTCAGGAAAGACACTAGGAAAGTCTTTGACAACCTCAAAATCCTCTAGCTTCCGACTGTCAAGAACATGTGTTGAAGTAACACATAGTAGAAAAGCTTGGCAGCCTCGTCTCATAAGTTTCCTCGCACACAAACAAGAGATTATGTGCAGAATTTGCTTGTTCCTTGCTGCCTCAAAGATAAAATACTTCCCACTAGGCGGTCGAATAGATACTGACCTCTGCCGAATATCTATCGAAGCTCCATTCAATGATAGCGAATCCATGCCAAGTATAATGTCGAATTCAGGCATCAGAATATGATGAGATCTGCTCGAACCACATTTGTTTGCAAACGAAGCTCCAGATTCTTTACGATGCTCGAAGTGATCATTTGATCACCAGAAGGAATAGAAACTTCGAAGCCCAATCCCATATCCTTGGGTATAATATTTAGTTTCTTGACGAATGTCTCGGATATGAATGAGTGTGTAGCTCCCAAATCCAGCAATGCGTAGGTAGCTACACCTAGAATGAGTGTGTAGCTCCCAAATCCAGCAATGCGTAGGTAGTTACACCTAGAATGAATATCCTCTCTGTGACAAATACACCGTTAAATATATTCGTGTTGAAGCTTAAGGAATTTCTGTCACTATTTACCCAAATGTTTTCGAAAATCACATGCTTGGACGCTAATTTTTCTTGAAATAATTCCATTTCCACCCCTTAAATTTTTGAAAATTGCTTTTTCATCCCTAAAAGTTTCGAATTTTACAATATAGCCCCATAGATTTCGAATTCAATCTAATTAGGCCCTAAAATTTTTGAATTTATTGTTTGAACCCTTAGGATTTCGAAATTGCAAAAACAAATTAACTAATATTTGCAAAACAACCCCTGAATTTTCGAAAATTTCATATTCATCCTACAATTTTCGGTTTATCTCAATTTCGTTCCTTTGAATCTTCAAAAATTTTGGATTGGTCCTTAAAATTTGTACTATGTAGAATTAAGCCCTTTAGGTTTTCAGAATTTTCAATTTGGTCCCTAGGTTTTTGAAAATACCCATACATGCCCTTATTCTCGATTTTTCAAAATTTTAAGCCTTAAATTCTTTCTTTGATTTAATTAATTCCTTAAATCCAATGACAGTAGAGCATGCAACCTCATTTCTTCTAGGTTTTTCATTATTTCAATAAATTCTCAAAACCAATTTAACATTTCATGAAATAAAAGTAATATGAAAATGTTAAATAACTAGGTTATCAGTGATTAAAGTCGTGTTTGGCTCCTCCTCAAAATATTCAGCGTCCATCACATAAGCTCTGCCCACAGTGGCTCCTATCTTCTTCGGGCAATCAACAGCTTTATGCTCTTCTTCCTTGCATATGAAGTACTTGTATATCCCCCACATGCACTTGCCAAAATATAAGCGATTGCACTCTTTGCAAAGTGGCCTTTCTACATGTTTTGGTGCTCCAGGTTGTGGAGGCTTTGGTTGCCCCGGCTTCTTCATTTGCCCTTGGGGTTTTTGCTGCCCTTGAGCTCTAGGAGGTCCCGTGAATTGCTTCTTATTTGTTTGGGAGTTCTGCTGGTGCTGCTACCTCTTGCGCTGCATCTCAAAATAAATGTCCTTCATGGCTTGCTCGGCTTGGAAAGCACAAGCAGGCATCTGCATAGTCCGCCAGTCGCATCATCATCACATCACGACGTATAGTGGGTCGAAGACCATCCATAAATTGCCTTAATTTTTCAGCAGCGTCTCTAGCAATGAGGGGCATAAAATGTCATCCCCTATCAAACTTCCTAATGAACTCCGCCACAGTCATGTCTCCTTGGCGGAGAGTCATAAATTCCTTCTTCAAGCGTCCTTGGACGTCGGCAGTGAAGTATTTCTCATAGAATATTTCCTTGAATCGTATCCAAGTAAGTTTAGTCAAATCAATCCCATGTTTTTCCCCTTCCTACCAAAGGGAAGCATCATCTCGTAGCATGTAAGTAGCACACCTAAATAGGTCAGCGTCTCCGATATTTAGATAACGAAAGTGCACCTCAAGTGATCGTAACCAACTCTCTCCAGCAAAAGGGTCGTTGGTGCCAAAAAATTCCTTCAGACCTATCCTCCAGAACTGATCATAAATGTCGAGCTGCGGCCTCGGAGCCTGCTGAAACTGCTGCTCAAATAAACGTGACGTGCTCTCTAAAGTACGTGTAGCAGCATCCCCATTAGGAGGTGGGGGTGCATTTCTTTGACGATCCCCATTAGTCTCAAATTGCCTATCAGTACTAGGCGTCTAGGAGGCATTATATTTCAACGTTTTCCAAATTCTAAAAGTAACCGTCATGCATTTAAATCTAAGGTTTCTAATTATGCAACATGTAAATTTCATTGATCTTTCAACTTGAACATGAATATCATTAAGCTTCAATAAGCATGCAACTTAAACATATGGATCATGCGATAATGCAGGTGCTAACAATAAAATCATATAAAACATTTAAACTTACAAATTTGAGACTTGACGACTGAGCTTTCCATAACTGGCGGTGACACAACCCTTTTCAGGAACATTGCTCTGATACCAACTGAAATGTCCACTACTCTTTCTTCTTTAAAATGTACACGAAATTTTATTTTTCTCTTATCCCTCTATTCGGCTGAACCCATATAAATATATAAATATATTTTAAAATACTTTTGTACCATTTAAAAATAAATCAACTAACTATTATTTGAAAATCCAAAAGAGTGTAATTCAAAACATAAATCGTAAAACTTCAACCAACCTAAACTAACATTTTTTCAAAATTAAACTTAAATCTAACTTCCTCTCAAAAACCCTCAAAAGTATCATAAGCATTAAAATCTTGAAATTAACTTAAATAATTAGCATAAGTCTAAACATAATTGCGGAAAACTAGCGACGGTCCTCGGATTGTGTTCACCTTCAGTCCAGCTGTCCAACTATCAAAGCCTCCATCATATGCATGCTCACTGAATCGATCACACCTAGTGAGTCTAATGACTTACTAACCCTTAACCATAAAACAAGTAATACATATACATCTACATACAACAGTGAAAATAATTTTATTTAAAATAGCTTTTCATGAATATGCACAGCGTAAACATTTTTTCCCTTCCATCATATACCTTTCACTTTTTCATCATATATGAATATGTTTTCTATTTATTGAATTCGGATCGTTAATTGTGACTTTCGTATCAGCTGAAAAATCTATGGATACATCTACGTGTAATCACAATACTGGGCGGCGGGGACATCAGCGACATTCTCACCCGTCAACTGAGCATGACCTTACATATCATCGTATCATTATAATCATCGTATTAGTCACAATTAATTCGCCTCCTTCAAATTTTCTTATTTTCATCACTTATAAAAATTCAAGCATATATAAATCATTTTTCTTTTAAACCAAGCATGCAACATGTCTTTTAGCATTAACGATTCATCATATAATTTCACAAACATTTAAAATAAACAAATTAACATTATTTACAGCATTCAGGGCTACCAGGACGTCTAACAATTTTAGGGTGTAAAATGACCGTTTTAACCCTAGACGCATAATTTTCCATAATTATTCCCAGACCTCGAAACGACGGCTCAAATCAGTCCAAACTTCTACTATCTTAGACGTACATCTCGGTTTTAATTCGTATGGACTCGAAACTTAACGAAACTTTACCCAAATTGAACTAAAGCTTAATAACACCTAAATAAACTATATACAACCCAATCAGGACCCATGACCATGCCTAGGACTCCTACTGAACTTCAGCCCTTATTTTCGAAAACCCTAGTCTTCTACCCTTGACAAATTCGGCCCTAGCACCTCTCCACCACGAAAGACCTTAGACCACTCTCCTAGGACCCTACTGGATCCATGTGGACCCTACTAGACCAAGCCTAACCAGCCCTAACTCTCCCATCCCTTTGCTCGCAACAAGAAAGCCAAGCATGACTTCCCCTTTGCCCTGATTTCCTAGTCTTCGCACCAGCCTCCCCTTGAGCCTTCTAGGACATGAATAGACCCTATTAGGCCCCTAAGACATGTCACTATAGTAGCTAAGAACTGTATCCTCTTTGGAAGCCAAGTTCGAAAACCCTAGCCCATAGAACTTGAAATTTTCGTTCATATGCCTACCTTTTCTTGTCCAGCCTTCAAGCATGCTCCTAAGGGTCTCTAAACATGTGGAAAAACATCCCTACATTTTCCCCTACCATGGCAACCCCTTTGTGAATTATTAACAAGAGTTTTGAAGTATAAAAACGCATGTTCTAAGCATAATATGGAAAAATTAAAATAAATGCAAGGCAATATATTTGTCATGAAAATATACATCAAACCAATAATATGCTGTGATAGATGAGAAAAAGAAGATTAAGACGTGCCTTTGCGTATTTCACACACGAAAATAATTTTTCAATGCGAGGAACATCGGCGGAGAGGCGATCCTTGCTGAATTTTTCTTCCAAAAATCGAGTGTTTCCCTTTGAATTTTTCGTGTGTGTGTATTTTGGGGAGGGGAGAGTCCTAATAATTAATTAGAGGGATGGAGCGTGTGATACATGGGGTTTGGGGAGGGTTTGTTAGCCTTTTATTTTAATTAAGACTCATGGTGTTAGTTTAGGCCCATTAGCCAAATATAATAGGCCCATTAGTCATTATATAAAATATTTTATTTAAGAACGTTTGTGTGAATATTAGCCAATTTCTCGAAAAGTTCATATTTTTGTTGAATATCGAATGCTAGTTTAAAATACGTCTCGGCGTATAAAATCATCTCAAAACGCATCATTTTCGAAAATACCACATAACATATACCATATATTAAATAATTAAAAATAATCATTTAATAAAAAATATTTTCCCTCATATAGTCTCATGTCTCCTTTCCTCGATCGCATCTCGAATAACCTCTAAAACACAGTTTTTACGCATTCTAATAGAAAAAACTAATATAAACATGTAATCATGCATATCATCTTTAATTCATGCAATTAAAACCATTTATTCAGTCATTTTTCATTTTCCTTAGATTTGCATGCAGTTGGATTGCGTTATCGTATTTTTGGACCTTACAGTTCCAGTTATTGTTAGGTGGGTTTGGGCAGGTGGTTGCTGGAGTGAAAGAGTCCTAGTGAAGCTAGGTGAGGGTGCCGCGACTTGTGGCTTGCGCAGGGACCTTTGAGTGGGCTGGGTGCTTGCGGTGATGGTCCAAGAGGGTTCAATAGGGTCCCTAGGGGGTTTGGTCAGGGGCTGGGCCAAGGTGTCTCTCGGCCATGGCTCGAGGAAATCAGGGGTTGGCTCGGTGCAAACAAGCGAGTGTTCGAACTTATGGATTAAGAGAAAAATGTTCGAACCATGGTCTACAGGGGGTCGGTTCATGGTTCACGAGGCTATTTTAGGAATGAAATATCTATGTTTAAAGTTTGGGAAGAAAATATTAATTTTTGAATTAATCCGGGATTTTACGCTCCATGGTTTAGTAATTAAGAAATTAAATCAAAAAGTTCGAGTTTATGTTAAATAAAAATAATAAAAATTAAAAATGTTGTGCCATTTATACTGTAAAATATGTTTGGCAGTGCCCGAAGAATCATAATACATGTTAAATGATATTTTAAAATGTTTATCATGAATAAATGGAATTTTATGATTTATAGTAAAACTGTGCAAATTTTACTTTTAAAAATGCTATTTTACAAATGTGGAAATGACAAGATATTTTATGATTAAAAAGAAAAGAAAATATTTTGAAGGATGCGAATTGACTGTGACATAAAGGATATGTTATATGATTTTTGGGAATATCGTGAGGGAGAAGACACCAGAGGGAGCCCGTTTACGGGAGAAGGTCCCAGAGGGAACCCAACAACTGTATTTTCATTTTATGTTGGTGCATAATGCCCGTCCCCATGCGCACTGGTGAGCTAAGACTGATCAATCGACAAGAGGATAAAAGTTATTCGCTTTCAAAGATTAAACTTCATCCAAAATGATAAATGATTGAAAGCTTTATAATTTAACGATTTATTTATATTTAAAAGTTTATTTTAAATAAAAGTATGATTTAATGCATGTGCCTGTATATTTATTATTTGTTACTCATGTTTAGAACATGCCGAGTCATTAAACTCATTAGGTTTGAACGCGGCAGTTGATGATGATATTAAGGGAGACGCTGACGTTTAAGTGGATCGAGTCCGACAGTACACTCTCGATAGATATTATTTTTCGCATTAGCTTGATAGTTAAATTTTTAAAAATTTTGTTATTGATTTAATTAGAGATTTTTATGCTTTATTTTGAGTTAGTTGATCTTGTTAAAGGTCAATGCAGGGTTTTGGTTAATTAACAAATTAGGGATTTTTATGCACTTGATATTTCAAATGTTAAATTATTTTGCATGATGGAAATGTTAAGTAATTTTCAAATATGAAGTTCGAATTTTATGTTTTAAAAAAATAATAATAGGATTTTAAAGTTTAAAAATTAGTGAACGTTTCAACATGGCTAGAAGATGTCATTTTTTTATTACATCAAATGAAGTAAAAGAAAATATGTTGTTATAAAAGAAAATATGTTGTTACATCAAACTCGAATTGTTTTCCTAAATTGAATATACTCTGCATATTCAATATCAGTGAATAAAGTAACCAGTTATGATGGCAAAAATATTTGGACGAGTTTAATTTTTCGTTGTCGCCAAAAAAAAGAATATTCGAATTGATTTTTTTTTTTTTTTTGCACCAAAATACTGGAATTAATGCATTTGGGTCAATATAAGTTTGTCAATAATTTCTAATTCGGTATTGACTCAACTTACCAAGACCAATTACTAATTGTCATAAATAAATTAAAAAAAATTATGAAGGTAAAACAATTACTCTAATATATATATATATAATAATTACTATTATTAAAATGAGTCATGTATTATTTCATTTTTTACCAATTACAAATAAAAAATTAACTTTTCTTTTGTTCGATCTCAAATATTGATTACACACTTAACATAATTGGTTATAAATATCGTTTGAGATTTACTGATAAGTGCAAGAATTTCACTTAATTTATATAAGAATCTATTTGAATTGTATTAGTTTCGGACAAAATTGTAAGGCCCAAGAAATTTATCATGTTAATTCGAAATGATTTGACGATGGTTATTATAATCGGACACGATTTGTTGATAATTGACATGATTGAGGTTATACGGACTTGAATAAAGAGGCCGGGCGTCATTGCATTATGAGCCAAGATTTTGGACAGACCCTGTGGCGCCCGAGCGGTAGAAAAACACCGCCCGAGCGCCAATGCACCACAAGAATGAAATTCGGACAGAAACTCTCGCGCCCGAGCGGTAAAGATTTACCGCCCAAGCGCCAGGGGATAAGAAGTTGGGTTCCGGACAGAAGGCTTCGCGCCCGAGCGGTAAAGATTGACCGCTCGAGCGCGAGTCATGCAAAACGAAATTGAGACACTTGTGTGTTTGCATGTATATATATACATATATATATATATATATACATATATATATATATATATATACATATATATATATATATAGATATATACATATATATATATACATATATATATATATATATATATATATATATATATATATATATATGTATATATATATATATATATATATATATATATATGTATATATATATATATAAGCATGCAAAATTCTTCAGAATATTGAGAGGAAATCGAGAAGAAGCTTGAGAAAGTTTCTAAGAAAAATCTTTACGTCTTTTGTGAGAAATCCGTCCGTCTGATTTTGAATCCGACTTCAGCACCGAGTTCCTATCAACGCAGGCTACAACTGGACGTAAGTTTTGTTACGTTTATACATGTTTTGAATTTATGATATTGTCAGAATTGAATATGATTCAGATATGGCGTTTCTGCTACCGTAGACATTATAGAATTGAAGTCAGATTAAAGAACAGACCGTTTCTGTAATTGTTATGATTTTTGAAAGATATTGACTGAGATTCTATATCAGAATGGTGTTAATATCCAGAGTAGGAATTATGTTGACACAGATTATGAGTTCCAGTATTATATTTGTGATGTTCAGATTGACGGGGTTATTCAGATTGTATTATTATGCCGTCGAAACATCAGTTGATCAGATTGATCAGATTGATCAGATTCAGGAATGATTTCGATTGTAACGTGATATCGTGGATATGAATTAGATTGTACCTTGTTCAGATATGGATCAGATTATATACTGATTTGAGTATTGATCAAAACAGGTTCTGAATTGAGTTATATACTGATATTGTATTTATGTGATTGTCATTGCCAGACCGGGTATGGACAGATCAAAATACGAGACTTCGTCTTCGTCAGAGCGGGAAGACAAAGGTATAAATAAATGTTGATTCGGGATTGCACAACTCGAGTTAGGTTTGACTTGAGTTTCCCTAAATCACATACTTTATTTTATTGCATTGATATTTGCAGATTATCAGATTGATATGTTAATGTATTGACTTAGAACAGAGTTAGATTCTGAGTCTAGGGCAGACAGCCTAGCTAGGACAGAACAGCCGAGTCTTTCTCAGAACCGATAAGACTCTAGACTTACGGTGTATCGACGCACTTAAATGTAGATCGACGTTTAATGTAGACACTCGATACAGCATACCGAAGTCTAAATTAGATCGAGATCCCTAGATTAGAATGAGAGATGAGTCAAGTCTTAGATATTGAGACTAGAATTGATTTACAGATCCGTATTAATTTATGTTTCGTAGATTACGATTCATGTTTATGTACAGACTTGTATTGATACATGTTACGGAGTATGTTACATGTGACAAGATATAATTCATGCTCTTATGTTAATTCAGTTAACTGCATGTATACATTGTTTATACTGGGATATTTATATCTCACCGGAGTTATCCGGCTGTTGTCTTGTTTTGTATGTGTGCATGACAACAGGTGGGGCAAAGATCGGGGTCCAGAAGAAGATGAGAGATCAAGATTAGAGTGGTGATTCCGGACTTGGATGTAGATAGGTTTCATTACTAGAACTTTAGTAGTTGAACCTTAGATTAATTGAAAGACTGTTGTATATTATTGTACTTTTATACAGATATGTATATTATGTAGATACCATTACCTTCCGCATTTTAAAAGAAAAATTTTTAGACCCTGTTTATCTTAACTGATAATTAAACCCCAAAGATGATTAAGAAGATGATTAGCGTCCGGGTCCCCACAACAGGTGGTATCTGTAGTAGCCCGAATTCCAAATTGGGTAATTAACGGAGTAATGGTGATTAAGAAGGTTTAAGGTGTAATTTTGGCTATGGTCATGATCGGACGGACCGAAGAGGGTTCGGAAGCACCGAAGAGTTCGGACGATCCGAAGTGTAGTTCGGTGAATCCGATCATAGGTGTCAAGTGTTGATCGACACGTCATTTTCCATGCATGTTCGGACGGTCCGAAGTGTATGATCGGAGGATCCGATCATGAGCTGTCAAGAGCCAATGGACACGTAGCGTTCGGACGTTCCGAAGTGTTGTTCGGAGGATCCGAACATGGCCTATAAATAGTGCTCGGATTTCTCATTTGTGACTTGCCAATTCATGATTTTGCCTCATAGTTGAGAGGATTTGGAAGGTTTCTAGGGTTAGTTGTTGGTCGAGCGATAGCCAAGAGCTGCCAGGAGTAGTAGCGTAGCGGCGCCTGAGTTTCAAGGCAAACGACATCAAAGGGCTGTCGACGGACGAAGGTAAACCCTAAACCTTTGGTAGTACTAGGGAGTACTGGTTTTGCTAGTTGAGCATGGTAGTATTGTTCATTGAGTATGCTTTTGATGCGTAGGCTTGTGCTAGACCTGATTAGCGGTGTTGCGTAAGGCTAGGCTTGCTGTGATAGAGGTACGAAAGTACTATCCGAGATATCCTGGTTGAGTATACATTCATATATGTGTTGCATGAGTATTTGCTGCATTGTTATATGTCATATGATGCATGCTATTATGTCACGAGTTATGATGCATATTGCATATCATGTTGAGCCGTATCTCCTTCGAGATAGCCTTTACTGTTGAGCTGTATCTCTTTCGAGATAAGCTATATCTTGGGGCCGCTCAGCCCTGTCTTGTGGACGCATGGACACCGAGAGTACACAGTGGCCGACGGGTCGGGAGGGCTTCGGTGGTCCGGGACATTTTAGGTCCACGTCTGTCTTGTAGTGGATGCAGTGACCCAGAGGTTGGACCGCGCGGCACTATCCACTTGGCGCCTCTAGACTGAGCATTTTGAGATCCTTTGTGATTCCTGTTTCTTGACTACCCTGGTATCATATCATAGCATGTGCATTTCATATAGGTTTGTATACTCATACTTTTGTACTGGGCGTTCTTATCGCTCACGTCCTCGGTTTTGTTTATTCTTGGACACCCCATTCCCACGGGGCAGGCCTCAGGTTGGATGGCTCAGGAGGAGCAGGAGGAGGACGTTGAGTAGCTGGTTGGTTTAGTTTTCAGTGTTTTCCATTTGATTCGATATGGTTGTACTGGATATTTCATTTTGAGTTAGTCTAGACTTCGATTTCGATTGAGTTGTATAACTATTGTTGTTGGCCATATTTCCGCTGTTATCTCTGATTATAATTAATTAGGTTAATTGCATGCTTAGTTTTTGATTAGTAGGTGATTCTGGAACGGGTCACTACATTTATGGTATCAGAGCATGCGTATGATTTTGGGATATAGATTCTGTTTTGGGATTTCCGTTGACCATTTTACCATTTTACCTATTCTATCTTGTAGCGATGGCTGACCATTTTGATGACGGGAGTAGTCAGGGGAGTGTAGGTCGATGGGGTGACCAGGACGATCATAGACGTCATCGTGAGCATCGTCATCGTCGGGATGGTCCTAGGCGTTTCGATATGCATCGTTTCATGCAGATGGGGCCTAAGCCTTTAGTTGGCGGTGAGACTCCCGATGATGCGGAGGATTGGTTAGAGCGCATGGAGAGTTGTTTCCGCGCATTCCAGTGCACCGATGAGCAGAAGATGGAGACCCTTAGTTTTCTTCTCGAGGGCCGTGCTCGCAGGTGGTGGCGATCGACTTCTGCGCCGATAGTTCAGTCGCAGGGTAGAGCGACTTGGGTCGATTTCCGTGCAGCGTTCATGCAGCTGTACTTTCCTCCAGCCCTTCGGCAGGCCAAGACGATTGAGCTCCTGAACCTTAAGCAGGGGAGTATGTCTGTTGATGAGTATCAGCAGAAATTCTTTGAGTTGTTACCCTTCGCTCCTCATATCAGTGGCAGTTCTGAGGCCAAGTATGATCATTTCCTCCAGGGCCTTAATCAGGAGATCTTTGATCGAGTCACTGTCTGTGATAATCCTACTTCTTATGATGGGTTAGTGAACCGGTGTCGCCAGGCAGAGATCAGTCTCCAGCGTGGTAGGGCTATTCTTTCTTCTTCTAGACCTCCGAGTACTTTGAGGCCTCGATCTCAGTCATTCAAGAAATCTGGTTCATCTTCTTCTGGATCTGGATCTCGATCTAGTGGTGTTTTCCGCTTTGGTAAGAAGAAGGAGTCTTGTGCGCATTGTGGGAAGAACCATCCATCGGAGCAATGCCGAGTAGCCGCAGGAGCTTGTTATCAGTGCGGAGAGATGGGGCATATTAAGAAGAATTGTCCTCAGTTGCGAGGTGGAGCAGGATCCGGTTCTGGATCTCAGACGACTGTTCAGCAGAGGAGGCAGGGTCAGGCAGTGGGTAGTTCGAATCTTCGACCTCGTGCCCAAGGTCAGGTTTTTGCGCTGAACCAGGATCAGGCTGCAGATGAGACGGAGAGAGTCATAGCAGGTACTTTTCATTTATGCGGTATTCCTGCTTTTGTTCTTATTGATACAGGAGCCTCTCATTCCTTCATTTCTGCACGATTTGTTAAGCGTCATAGGTTACCCTATGTTTCTCTAGACGTCATTCTTTCTGTTTCTACTCCGATGGGTCATTCGGTGTTAGCGAAGCGTCTAGTGATGGGTTGTCCCTTAGATTTTGAGGGTAACGAGTTGACTGCGAATCTTATGATCCTAGAGATGGAAGATTTTGATTGTATCTTGGGTATAGACTTATTGACTACCTACCGAGCTACTGTGGATTGTTACCAGAAGCTTGTTCAGTTTCGTACGACTGAAAGCTCTAGTTGGTTTTTCTATGGTGAGGGAGCGCGACCTCCGATGCCAGTGGTATCTGCTCTGAAAGCCTGTCGTGCTTTAGAGTCGGGCGGGGAAGGCTACCTCATCTATGCGATTGATTCATCCACAGGTAGTGTTGGTCTAGAGGATATTCCAGTGGTTTGTGAATTTCCTGATGTTTTCCCAGATGAGATTCCTGGTTTTCCTCCGGTTAGAGAGGTGGAATTTGGCATAGATTTAATGCCAGGGACTGCACCAATTTCTCGTGCCCCCTATCGTCTTGCTCCGTCAGAGACGAGAGAGCTGAAGCAGCAATTGCAGGATCTTCTTGATAAGGGTTATATTCGCCCGAGTGTTTCGCCTTGGGGAGCTCCAGTCTTGTTTGTCAAGAAGAAGGATGGATCGATGCGGTTGTGCATTGATTATCGCCAGCTGAATCGGGTGACGATCAAAAACAAGTACCCTTTACCCCGTATTGATGACTTGTTCGATCAGCTTCAGGGTACTTCTGTTTACTCCAAGATCGACTTGCGATCGGGTTATCATCAGATGAGAGTCAGAGATGATGATATTTCCAAGACTGCATTTCGTACTCGTTATGGGCATTACGAGTTTCTAGTTAGCCATTCGGATTGACGAATGCGCCAGCGGTGTTCATGGATCTGATGAACCGAGTCTTCCGAGATTTTCTGGATCAGTTTGTGGTGGTTTTCATTGACGATATCTTGATCTATTCCCACAGTGTGGAAGAGCATGCCCAACACTTGAGGATTGTGTTGCAGATTCTTCGCGAGAAGCAATTGTATGCTAAGCTGAGTAAGTGCGAGTTCTGGATTGATCGTGTGGTATTCCTTGGTCATGTGATTTCCAAGGAAGGAGTTTCTGTGGATCCCAGCAAGATTGAAGCAGTGCTGAATTGGTCACGTCCGACGACGGTGGCTGAGATCCGTAGTTTTCTAGGTCTGGCAGGGTATTATCGTCGCTTCATCGTGAATTTCTCTCAGATAGCCAGACCATTGACGCAACTTACTCGGAGGGATGTTCCATTTGAGTGGTCATCCGAGTGCGAAGATAGTTTCAGAGAGCTTCGTCGACTTCTGACTTCCGCACCTGTTTTGGCGTTACCGTCAGGATCTGATGGTTTCAGTGTTTACACCGATGCCTCCACTCAAGGCTTAGGGTGTGTGTTGACGCAAAACGGTCATGTGATTGCTTATGCTTCCAGACAGCTGAAATCTCACGAGGAGAAGTATCCCACTCATGATCTGGAATTGGCAGCTATTGTGTTTGCGCTGAAGATTTGGCGTCATTATTTGTACGGTGTTCAGTTTGAAATCTTTACTGATCATAAGAGTCTGAAATATCTGTTCACTCAGGCTGAGTTGAACATGAGGCAACGTCGTTGGATGGATTTGCTGAAGGATTATGATTGCGAGATCAAGTACCATCCAGGTTCTGCGAATCTCACAGCTGATGCGCTTAGTCGCAAGGTGAGAGCCTCTGCACTTCAGACTTGTGCTATGACTAGTGCCATCCAGGATAGTTGCTCGTTGGGGTTTAACTTCAAGCATCGGAAAGGTATGGAGAGCATTCGTGTTGCTACCATTTTATCTGAGCCCAATTTGTTCACTCGGATTCGAGAAGCTCAGATGTCTGATCTCAAGACTCAGAGATTAGCTCGGTTAGTTGGTGGTGATAGCAATTTCCATTATCAGTCCAATGGTCTTCTGTGCTTATCTAATCGGGTTGTAGTACCAGAGGATGACACTTTGAGGGACGAGATATTGTCTCAGGCGCATCGAAGCAAGTTAAGTGTTCATCCAGGAAGCAACAAGATGTATAGAGACTTGAGGATGCGGTTTTGGTGGAAAGGGATGAAGCGCAGCGTGTATCAGTTTGTCTCCAAGTGTCTAGTTTGCCAGCAGGTTAAGGCAGAGCACCGTCGACCGGGAGGATTGTTGTTGAACTTACCTATTCCAGAATGGAAGTGGGAGCATATTACGATGGATTTCATTACTCACTTGCCATTATCTTCGAGGAACAGCGATGCTATCTGGGTAGTGGTGGATCGACTCACCAAGTCTGCTCATTTTCTGCCGTATAATCGTGATTTCACTTTCGATCGTATGGCTCGATTGTACATTCAGGAGATTGTACGTTTGCATGGAGTGCCTGTCAGTATTGTTAGTGACAGAGATCCTCGTTTTACCTCACGGTTTTGGGGTAGTTTCCAGTCAGCTTTGGGTACTACACTGAGTCTGAGTACTGCTTATCATCCGGAGACTGACGGTCAATCCGAGAGGACTATCCGTACGCTTGAGGATATGTTGCGAGCCTGTGTTATGGATTTCGGACCCGCTTGGCAGGATCATTTGCCTTTGATTGAGTTCGCGTACAACAACAGCTATCATCGTAGTATTGGTATGGCACCATTTGAGGCGTTGTACGGGCGACGTTGTCGTACTCCATTATTCTGGGATGAAGTCGGGGAACGACAGGTAGAGGGACCGGAGTTAGTCCAGCAGGCTATAGATAAGGTTACAGTAATCAAGAAGCGGATTAAGACTGCTCAGGATCGACAGGCTAGTTATGCGAACACAAAGCGTCGACCTCTTCATTTTCAGCCAGGTGAGAAGGTGTTTCTCCGAGTTTCGCCTTTTCGCAGGATTTTGAGATTTGGTCTCAAGGGTAAGCTGTCTCCGAGATTTATTGGTCCATTCGAGATACTGGAATGTGTGGGAGATTTAGCTTACAGACTTGCGTTGCCGCCGTACCTATCAAGTATTCATGATGTGTTCCACGTATCCTTGTTGAGACGTTATGTAGCAGATGAGTCGCACATCTTACATCCATCTGAAGTTCAACTTGATACGGATTTGTCTTACGTGGAGCGACCAGTTCAGATTCTAGATCGCAAAGATAAGGTGTTGCGGAATAAGATCATTCCTCTTGTCTTAGTGCAGTGGCAGCGTCGAGGCACTGAAGAAGCCACTTGGGAGTTAGAGAGTCGTATGCGTTCGGAGCATCCAGAGCTCTTTTGAGTTGTGCTTTGTATAAGTTTGTGTTTTCAGTTGTAATCATAGTATCAGTTGTATTCAACAACAATTGAGATGTATTAATGATGTTGTTATTTCGTTTTGTTCATTCTCTAAGCCTGATTTCGAGGACGAAATCTTTTAAGGGGGGGAGAATGTAGTAGCCCGAATTCCAAATTGGGTAATTAACGGAGTAATGGTGATTAAGAAGGTTTAAGGTGTAATTTTGGCTATGGTCATGATCGGACGGACCGAAGAGGGTTCGGAAGCACCGAAGAGTTCGGACGATCCGAAGTGTAGTTCGGTGAATCCGATCATAGGTGTCAAGTGTTGATCGACACGTCATTTTCCATGCATGTTCGGACGGTCCGAAGTGTATGATCGGAGGATCCGATCATGAGCTGTCAAGAGCCAATGGACACGTAGCGTTCGGACGTTCCGAAGTGTTGTTCGGAGGATCCGAACATGGCCTATAAATAGTGCTCGGATTTCTCATTTGTGACTTGCCAATTCATGATTTTGCCTCATAGTTGAGAGGATTTGGAAGGTTTCTAGGGTTAGTTGTTGGTCGAGCGATAGCCAAGAGCTGCCAGGAGTAGTAGCGTAGCGGCGCCTGAGTTTCAAGGCAATCGACATCAAAGGGCTGTCGACGGACGAAGGTAAACCCTAAACCTTTGGTAGTACTAGGGAGTACTGGTTTTGCTAGTTGAGCATGGTAGTATTGTTCATTGAGTATGCTTTTGATGCGTAGGCTTGTGCTAGACCTGATTAGCGGTGTTGCGTAAGGCTAGGCTTGCTGTGATAGAGGTACGAAAGTACTATCCGAGATATCCTGGTTGAGTATACATTCATATATGTGTTGCATGAGTATTTGCTGCATTGTTATATGTCATATGATGCATGCTATTATGTCACGAGTTATGATGCATATTGCATATCATGTTGAGCCGTATCTCCTTCGAGATAGCCTTTACTGTTGAGCTGTATCTCTTTCGAGATAAGCTATATCTTGGGGCCGCTCAGCCCTGTCTTGTGGACGCATGGACACCGAGAGTACACAGTGGCCGACGGGTCGGGAGGGCTTCGGTGGTCCGGGACATTTTAGGTCCACGTCTGTCTTGTAGTGGATGCAGTGACCCAGAGGTTGGACCGCGCGGCACTATCCACTTGGCGCCTCTAGACTGAGCATTTTGAGATCCTTTGTGATTCCTGTTTCTTGACTACCCTGGTATCATATCATAGCATGTGCATTTCATATAGGTTTGTATACTCATACTTTTGTACTGGGCGTTCTTATCGCTCACGTCCTCGGTTTTGTTTATTCTTGGACACCCCATTCCCACGGGGCAGGCCTCAGGTTGGATGGCTCAGGAGGAGCAGGAGGAGGACGTTGAGTAGCTGGTTGGTTTAGTTTTCAGTGTTTTCCATTTGATTCGATATGGTTGTACTGGATATTTCATTTTGAGTTAGTCTAGACTTCGATTTCGATTGGGTTGTATAACTATTGTTGTTGGCCATATTTCCGCTGTTATCTCTGATTATAATTAATTAGGTTAATTGCATGCTTAGTTTTTGATTAGTAGGTGATTCTGGAACGGGTCACTACAGTATCAGAGCGGATAGATCCTTTAGATTGAGATAGTCAGAGTTGATAGATCTTTTAGAATGAGATGGTAGAGAATGAGCGGGGTAGATTGAATTCTCTTCCTTGCATGTGATTGCTAGTATGAGAATTATTTCAATGTTGACTTACATTGTGTGTGCTAGCATGATTTACTGCTTTCCCTATTACATGTAGGTTGTTATCTGAGTTGATTGCAGCATGTAATTGTTAAGCTTGGATCAGAACCGAGTCTGAATCAGAGGTATATGATCAGAGGAGGGCTGAGACAGATTGTATAGATTGTGTACTAATCTGTTTGATATTCAGATATACCGCCTCGAAGAATTTCAGAAAAGGGCAGTACTTCGTCTGAACAGATAGATGTATCGGAAACTCAGTTAGAAGAAAAGATGAAAGAATTTGAGTTATTACAGCCGCCGGTTCTGAATGGTACCGAGACATCTGAAGATTGTTAGAACTGGTTTGATGATATAGAAATCTTGTTCGATTTACTTAACTGTACAGATGAACAAAAGGTTAAAATGGTGCCTTATCAGTTACGAGAAGCCGCCAGGAGTTGGTGGATTACCAGTAGAAGAATGTGGGCACAGAGAGGTACAGTGATGTCGTGGGAAATATTCAGAACTGAATTCTATCGAAGATTTTTCTCAGCTTCGTGAGAGGACAAGAAATTAGAGTTTGAGAATTTGAGCCAAGGGCAGCTGAATATTGACCAATATATTGCTAAATTCTCTACTCTACTGCGTTTTGCTCCTCATTTGGCTGGGAATGATGAAGCTGTAGTGAATCAGTTCATCAGAGGGTTGAACTCGGAGATAGTTGCATTGATGAATATGCAGCGACCTTACCATTTTGCGGATATCTTGAGTAGAGCGAAGAGAGCTGAGGCGAGTCTGATTAGACAGCTAGGGAGGTTGTGTGTGAAGCAACCCCAGACACAGCAATCCCCTCTCCGATTTGATCGTGGCAGCACGAGTGGAAAACAAGATTTGTTGAAAGCTCGAAAGAAGTCATTCAAGAAGTTGGGGAGTGGTTCCTCCAGCTCAAGTGGTTCCAGTCCGAGTTATACTGGAGTGTATTGCAGAACTTGCGGAGGAAGACATTCCACAGAGCAATGCCAAGGAGTGACTGGTAGTTGCCGTATCTGTAGACAGCTGGGACACTTCGCTAGAGTTTGTTCCCAGAGAGGTTCCCGAAGATTTCAGGGAGCAGGACCATCGGGATATGGTGATCGAAGAACAGCCTCAGGAGACACTTGATGATATAGTGGCAGGTACTGTTACTCTATGATATGATGCATATGTATTGATATATACTAATGCATTGGTTATGAGTACTTTTGAAAGAATTTCATTGAGATATGTTGTACCTGTTGAGTCTGGTAGTACTGTAGTATTAATTTCCTCGTGTTAGGAAAGAAAGATTTATATCAGAGATTTCTGTTAAATATTGTAAACTACAGTAAGATGAGAATGAGATTGAATTAGATGATGATGTACTTGTGTTTGCAGATTTGATTGCATTATTGATATTAATATGCTAAACAAGTACAGAACTAGAATATAAGATTCAGACCAGATATGGTTGATGAGTAGAGACTTCACGATAAGAATTCTAGATTCAGAACTCTTGTGATACTCAGATTGTATATGACTCGATTATTACAGAAAGGAACATATGGTATCCTTATGTAATCAGTAGATGTACTGGAATCGAGCCTAGCATTGGTAGATTTGCCAATGGTATACGAGTTGACTGATGAATTTTCAGATAAGATTGCAGATTTGCTTTATATCAGAAAGATAAATTTCAGAATTGAATTGAGATCAGGTATTGTTTGTATAGTAGATTTAGTACAGAATGGTATTGACTATACAGAATAATACAAAATGAATTGAAAGAATATTTGAAAGATCATATTAAATGTTCTTAGAATTATGATTCTTGTATACAGAAATTGTTCAGATATGTATTTTGTTGAAACAGATTGTATTCAGAATAGATGATATCTGATGTTAGTATACTGATTGATTTTAAGATAGTTGATATTGTGATCAGTGACTGATCAGATACCGATATCAGAACGATCAGACAGTCAGAAATGTTAGAATTGTCAGAGATTGATATTATATGAGTTGACATGTTATCTGATATGATTGTATTTCAAATTACTTGAGAATTATTGCTTCTAGATCAATATTTTCTACAGATTGTATAGTTTGGGGAGCATATTATATTTGCAGATGATATATAGCAGTTGATCAGTATGGCATGAAGATCTGATTGATTTGTCAGAATCGATAGTATTGTTAGAACTTACAATCTTATATATTTACTAGATTAGTATAGATTATTGTTATTTTGAATCAGTATTGATACAGATTTTATGAACCGTTGAGAGTATATACAGTTCAGCTTGTATCAGAAATGAATTCAAGAATTCCAGCAGTTCAGAAACGTGATCAGAGTGGTCAGGACAGTATTTCGATAATCAGAGCAGAGTATCGGTCAAAAAAATATATATATGATTTGGTGTTTTGTATTAGACGGATTGTGGTATGATATCAGAATGTTTCAGAGTTGTATAACAGAATTGATATTTATAGTCAGAGCCGAATACCAGGTAGGTATATTTTCTTTCATTTATGTTATTAATTGATTTGTTTGTATCAAATAGTTCGAATCTGAAATCACAGATAGGGTCAGAAATGTACCGTAGTGGATTCAGTTTTCAATTAGATGATTGAGAATGTATGGTATTCGAACAGATAGAGTTGATATAGAAAGATTAAATCAGTTATAACAGAATTTGTACAGAAATGTTGGTAGAAATTGTACTGATATGTCTGAATCGCTAACAGAGAAGACAGAAAGAGAGAAATCAGAAGAGTTATTACAGACTTAGTATATGTCTGATTCGACATGGGGAGTATATTTCGATGAATTTCGTAATAAGATTATCCCAATATGTTCCAGATTGTGATATGATATGATTGCGATTGACAGATTGTTCAATCTATAACTATTAGTTGTACCAGATGACGTACAAACATGACCAGATGACAAAGATCGATGTCAAAGAAATGGTCAAACTGACTAGAAGATAGCCAGAGTGTGCTATCCAGATATTGGAAGATATCCAGAAAGATGCAGTGCTGGATGCTAGCACTAGTGGAAATGACAGATTGTCATTGTGTGAGTTATGATATGATGGTATTTATCAGATTACCAGAGGGGTAATGAGATAGATACTGATAAGACATTGTACAGTGAGTACTATAGATTCTTTGAATCAGAATGATATCTCAGAGATACTTGGGATAAGAGCTGATATGGTCAGAGATATGACAAAGAAAAGATAGATAATTCAGAAAAGAATAAAGATAGCTCAGACCAGACAGACTTATTATGCCAACGTCGGATCGTGATGATTGGTATTTGAAGACAAAGATTGAGTATATCCTTGACCGGGATAAACAAATTTGATAAAAGCTGATAGTAATGGGGTGTTATGAGCTGTGATTTGATATATACAGATGTTGTATAGCCAGTATTGTGAGATTGAGATTTCAGAACACAATTATTGAGATGAGTTCTGCTTTGAACTCTGTGTACATTTCTTCTGATATATCTGAGTTGATTGTTTGTGAGTTCGAGGACGAACTCAGATCTAAGAGGGGGAGAAATGTAAGGCCCAAGAAATTTATCATGTTAATTCGAAATGATTTGACGATTGTTATTATAATCGGACACGATTTGTTGATAATTGACATGATTGAGGTTATACGGACTTGAATAAAGAGGCCGGGCGTCATTGCATTATGAGCCAAGATATCGGACAGACCCTGTGGCGCCCGAGCGGTAGAAAAACACCGCCCGAGCGCCAATGCACCACAAGAATGAAATTCGGACAGAAACTCTCGCGCCCGAGCGGTAAAGATTTACCGCCCGAGCGCCAGGGGATAAGAAGTTGGGTTCCGGACAGAAGGCTTCGCGCCCGAGCGGTAAAGATTGACCGCTCGAGCGCGAGTCATGCAAAACGAAATTGAGACACTTGTGTGTTTGCATGTACGGGTATGAATATATATATATATATATATATATATATATATATATATATATATATATATATATATATATATATATATATAAGCATGCAAAATTCTTCAGAATATTAAGAGGAAATCGAGAAGAAGCTTCAGAAAGTTTCTAAGAAAAATCCTTACGCCTTTTGTGAGAAATCCGTCCGTCTGATTTTGTATCCGACTTCAGCACCGAGTTCCTATCAACGCAGGCTACAACTGGACGTAAGTTTTGTTACGTTTAGACATGTTTTGAATTTATGATATTGTCAGAATTGAATATTATTCAGATATGGCGTTTTTGCTACCGTAGACATTATAGAATTGAAGTCAGATTAAAGAACAGACCGTTTCTGTAATTGTTATGATTTTTGAAAGATATTGACTGAGATTCTATATCAGAATGGTTTTAATATTCAGAGTAGGAATTATGTTGACACAGATTATGAGTTCCAGTATTATATTTGTGATGTTCAGATTGACGGGGTTATTCAGATTGTATTATTATGCCGTCGAAACATCAGTTGATCAGATTGATCAGATTCAGGAATGATTTCGATTGTAACGTGATATCGTGGATATGAATTAGATTGTACCTTGTTCAGATATGGATCAGATTATATACTGATTTGAGTATTGATCAGAACAGGTTCTGAATTGAGTTATATACTGATATTGTATTTATGTGATTGTCATTGCCAGACCGGGTATGGACAGATCAAAATACGAGACTTCGTCTTCGTCAGAGCGGGAAGACAAAGGTATAAATAAATGTTGATTCGGGATTGCACAACTCGAGTTAGGTTTGACTTGAGTTTCCCTAAATCACATACTTTATTTTATTGCATTGATATTTGCAGATTATCAGATTGATATGTTAATGTATTGACTTAGAACAGAGTTAGATTCTGAGTCTAGGGCAGACAGCCTAGCTAGGGCAGAACAGCCGAGTCTTTCTCAGAACCGATAAGACTCTAGACTTACGGTGTATCGACGCGCTTAAATGTAGATCGACGTTTAATGTAGACACTCGATACAGCATACCGAAGTCTAAATTAGATCGGGATCCCTAGATTAGAATGAGAGATGAGTCAAGTCTTAGATATTGAGACTAGAATTGATTTACAGATCCGTATTAATTTATGTTTCGTAGATTACGATTCATGTTTATGTACAGACTTGTATTGATACATGTTACTGAGTATGTTACATGTGACAAGATATAATTCATGCTCTTATGTTAATTCAGTTAACTGCATGTATACATTGTTTATACTGGGATATTTATATCTCACCGGAGTTATCCGGCTGTTGTCTTGTTTTGTATGTGTGCATGACAACAGGTGGGGCAAAGATCGGGGTCCAGAAGAAGATGAGAGATCAAGATTAGAGTGGTGATTCCGGACTTGGATGTAGATAGGTTTCATTACTAGAACTTTAGTAGTTGAACCTTAGATTAATTGAAAGACTGTTGTATATTATTGTACTTTTATACAGATATGTATATTATGTAGATACCATTACCTTCCGCATTTAAAAAGAAAAATTTTTAGACCCTGTTTATCTTAACTGATAATTAAACCCCAAAGATGATTAGCGTCCGGGTCCCCACAAAAATTACCTGGGTATATGTTTTTTTTGTGTTGTGCAGGAGATAAACTACCATTGGACAAATGATGGCGGCTAGAGGTGTTTTTGAGCGTGAAATGTTGGTGTACAAGGGCCGCAACACCAAAGATCAAGCTCTGCAGCGGTAAGGCTTCAAGGATTAGACCAAGCAGTATACATCAGCGCCTGAATGACTGAAAGACAAGCGCCTAGTCAGCGCCGCAGCGCTAGACCACGAAGCTTCACCGGGGAGCCATACCTTCGAGGATCGGGCGCCTAGGCAGCGCCGCTGCGGTAGTAGCGGCGAGAAAATGCAAATGGGCTTCGTTTACGGCCTGTACGAGAGCATAAAAGAAAAATAGGTCAGAAACAAAAGAGATGCCTTTTTTTGAAGAGAAAACACGGAGACGGCGAGCTGGAGTGCAAGGATCGATCACAAAGACGGAGAACGACGAATCTGGGGATAGAGACGTCACTCTTGATTTGTTATATGATTCCTTCACCTTTATTTTCTAGTGTTGCGATGTCTAAATCTTTAAACATGTTTTGTTTTTGTTTAGATTTCGTTATGAATTAATTTTTCATTCTAGAGGATGACGGAGCTTTGTGGATACGATAATTTGACGTGGTTATTTATATGATTGAATTCCTTTTGGTTTAATTGTGTTTCTTTGTGTTTATTCGACTTCAGTTTACAGGCCATAAATTGTTGTTGACTGATTAATTCTACAACTCGGGAGAGTGACTCGAATTATAGATCATTAGAGATACATCGTTGAGTTTTATATCGTTCGGAAGACGTATAACTTTAGCGAGGCCTGGATAAGATCATTGTTTGCACAAATCATTGAACTTGTATTCTTATAGGGATGTTTGGATCGAAGCTTGCATAATACAATTTATTCGTCAATTGATAAAAGGAGAATAAAATAATTAAGTGTTCTTGGCCATTGAATAATTGGAATTCAAAAATATAAATTCAACTAGGAATAACTATCGTGGAAACTTAGTGAAATCATTTCTTCTAGATATTTTCTCTCATTGATATTTTCTCGACTCGGTGATTAGATTAATATTTATTTTAATTAATTTATTTTCATCAAACCAGACCTTTTATTGATTTTTCTAGATAAAGCCGTGACTATTTTAATTGCTAGCACTAATATATTTTTCATACACACTTCTCGTTGGAACGATACTCTACCTCCATATATTAAAATTTGACAATCATTTGCTTGCGTGCGGAAAATACGCAACAAGTTTTTGACGCCGTTGCCGGAGAGTGACAAAATTTAAATTTATATCAGTATTGTTACCAGTTAGTCTATATTTCTGAGTTATTATAATAATTACTGATTTGCTCTTTTTCTCTGTTTGACAGTGCATGCGAAGATCGTAAAGCCCTGACTTGCTTATCTTTGATCCGGAGATCGAAAGAACTGCGCGAAGATTAAGAAAAGCGAGAAAAGAAGAGATCCAAGCTATGGCCAAAAACAAAGATAATGATAGACATAACCAGCCATAGGCTATATCTATCAGAGATCACTTTCGATCAGTGATCAACAAACATTATTCCGGCATTGCTCGGGGGAATATAAATGCCAACAATTTTGAGTTGAAGCCTGCACTGATTAATATGGTTCAACAGAACCAATTTGCAGGCACTGCCACTGCGGATCCTCATGTTAATTTGAGGACTTTCCTGGAGATCACGGATACGGTAAAGATCAATATCGTTCATGATGATATTATTAGATTGTGTTTATTTCCATTTTCTCTCAGGGATCAAGCAAGAGGATGAATCCAATAGCTTCCATTGGGAAGCATCACAACGTGGCAGGAGTTGGCCACAAAGTTCCTTGCTAAATATTTTCCCCTGCGAAGTCTGCACAGTTAAAGATCGAGATCAGCACTTTCAGGCAGACTGAATTTGAGCAATTATATGAGGCATGAGAAAGATACAAGGAATTTCTGAGGAGGTGCCTGAATCATGATTTTGAAGACTGGGTGCAAATTGAATTATTCTTTAACTTCGATGGCCAGACACGGACAACAGTG
The DNA here is from genome assembly GCF_022965805.1 of Primulina eburnea. NCBI lineage: Eukaryota > Viridiplantae > Streptophyta > Magnoliopsida > Lamiales > Gesneriaceae > Primulina > Primulina eburnea. The sequence continues at coordinate 13,669,527 of NC_133111.1, forward strand.
GATGCAACGGCTGGTGGCACGATCTTTACCAAATCTCCTGCTCAAGCCTATGACTTTCTTGAGCAGATGACTATTAATAGCTACTAGTGGCCGTATGAGAGGTCAGGAGTAAAGAGGACAGCTGGTGAAACGTCAACAATTTTTAAAATGCTACGAATTTTTTTTTTGTTTTGTAAATCTCGAAAATCACCTTCTAGGCATGCATGCAAGACTAATGAAAAAAATAACCTTTAAAAATAATCGTAATTCAATGGCAAATAAGATCTAGCAGTTCAAAAATGTTGTCAACTCAATCATTATTAATGTGCGTAGAATAAAACCAAGTAAAAATCCGGGGAAAAAACACCAACATATCGTTACAAACGTATAAACTGATCATGTCTACTCAAAACTCATAAAAACGTGATGTGCGGAAGAAATAAGGTCCTCGGGTTAGCATGCGAACATCCAGTCCTGCCTACTCAGTCTTCGGCACCTCCTATCTCCTGATCAACATACTCATCTGCATCATTCACACCTAGTAAGTCTAAATACTCAACACACCTGTAACATTAATAGCAAGTACATATACGTAACATGCAACAGTGAAAAGTACTGTAATAAAAATACATTTCATGAACTTACAAAATCATGTGCATAATCATGGCCTATTAAAGCATAAACATTTTCAAAACATATCAACATGACGTGTTAGTTTTCTTAATTTGAATTCCGTTCATCAGCTGTGACTTTTATATCATCGTATTAGGCGATGGATCCATCTACGATAACCGCGGTACCTGATGACATGGACATCAGCGACAGTATTACCTATCCACTGAGACTTGGCCTTACATATCATCGTATTAGTCACAATAAACTCAATTTCTTCTAAAACATGTCATCGTATTCATCATTTATAAAATCATGCATATACGTAAATTTTCCTTAAAATCAAGTATGCAACGTATTTTCCATATTTACATAAAAAGTCATATACATGAGACATAAACATTTGAAAACATCATAAATTTGTGCTCAGGGCGTTGCCAGGACTAAAATCTTGACTCGGATGCAAAATGACCATTTTGCCTCTGGAAACCCAAATTGACCAAAGTACCCCTGATCCTCTAAATTTCGACCTGAAGAATCCCAAACTCCTTAAAACCTCCCAGTATTTATAAGAATTTTCTAGAGGTAAAATTGAGCTCGTTTCAAAATTTAAACGATTTTTTTAAAACTTGGACTAGGGTCCCTGTTTTAACCCAAATCAACCTAAAACTTAACCAAATTTAACCGAAATTTTTACCACACCTTATAAACGTCTTAAAAGCCCTTAAACCATCAATAACATCCCACTAAACCCTTAGAACAGCCCATGTAGGTTGCTGGATTTTTCGGCTATTACTAATCCTCAAACCCTAGTCGCACCAACTCGTTGTTTTACCAATTCTAAACCTAACCCTCGGCGACCAGCCTTGGACAAGCCCTTCCTAGCCCCCTTAGGACCCTCCTAGACCGACCTAAGTACCACCCTCAGCCCCATGCACGTGTGTCCCTAGTTTCACCAAGAAACAATCGAACATAGCCATACATAGCATGTGCGTCCGCAAGCTTTGATCCATGCATGGTCACACTAACAGCCGACCATGGACCACCCCAAGGCCTCGTAACGGACAAATCACGTCCTTAACCAGCCCCTGGAACGATCCAAGCCCCGTTGTACCACCCCTTACCCGATCTAGCCATACCGAACCCAAACGACACTAGCACTGATCGGACCTCATACATCCTCACCTAAACCACCCAAGCTTCGACTCCAGCACCTAGCTCCCTCCATCCTAGACGTGTACAGACCCTTAGCAACATAAGATCGGCAGCCCCTTGCACATGAATCATAAAAACGTGAGTTACATGCATAAGTATGCGGATTTCAAGAACCAAAACGAGACATAAACGTAAAACCGTGCAAGGACCGTGTATTATACATAAATTGAACGCATATCATCATATAAATACGATGTGAATAATGGAAAAGAATTTACATAGCATGCCCTAGCATTTATATGATCAAAATCTTGAAGAACTATGCGCTAGACGTGAACCGGAGAGGTGGGGAGGAAGCTTTCTTGAAGGAAAATGACAAGGCCGAAGCTTGCTGCTGGATGGGAAGGAAATGTAGGTGGGAGAGCTGCTGCAAGGTGAGGTGGGCGGCCAAAAGCTTTAGGGTTATGGTTAGGATTAGTTTAAGATGTATTTAAGTGTTAATATTATGCACTAATGGGCCAACAATAAGAATTAAGTGATTAAAAAGGTTGTTGAGCCCATTAAGCATTAAAACAAACCCAACAAGCACAATAACACACCCGAAAATATTTCGTTTTGGTAAGTTTTTGAAAATATTGTCCGAGTCCTTAAAACATTCTCCAAATCGATAAAATTTGCGTATCGGCTAAAAATATAACCCGACAGGTAAAAATACCCAACCAAGGCTCATTTTCAAAAATCATACTTAAAAAACCTCATATTATATAAGTAAAAATAATTATTCCATAAAAATATTTTTCCTGAATATCCACGGTCTTCGTTCCTCGTTCGAGCGCGAAATTCAACTTAAAATCATAATGCATGAAATTTTAAAATGATCATGAAATAAACTCTAACCATGCAATAATCATGCATAAAAATCATTAAACACATATTTTAATTAAAATCCTAGATTGCATGCATTCAGGTTAAGTAGTTCGAATTTTCCTAGACCTTACAGCTGAAGTTTATGTTGTGGATCCTATTACATCACTCGCTGCACAAGTATCAGAATTGACTACGCAAATAGCAGCCATGAATATAGTGTACATCAAACACTGAGGAACCACCTGTTGTTGTTGTTGTTGAAGAATCACATTTTCTTGAAGAAGTTCAATACATCAACAACAAGAATTTTGGAGGCTATGGAGGAAATTGAGGTAACCCTCCCCATAATACTTACTACCCTGGTTTGAGAAATCACGAGAATTCTTCTTATGCAAACAATAAATATGTGTTGAATCCTCCATCGGGGTTCGATACATAAAATGGGGAATGAAAGCCATCATTTGAGGATCTAGTCTGGACACTTGTTGTTGAATCTGGTAAGAGGATGGCTAGGACAGAGAATAGGCTTGATAACCTAGAGACCCACATGGCGAATATTGGTGCTTCCTTGAAAATCCTTGAGTCATAATTGGGGCAGATAACGAAGCAACTCACGGCTCAAGCATCAGGTACAATACCAAAGACTGTAGACCCAAATCTGAGAGAGGTGAACGCTGTTTTCATACAGAATGAAGAGATTGGTATGGTAGACAGAGAAGAGAAAAATGTTGATTCCACACCCATCCGGGAAGATAAGCCACTACCAAGAAAAAGAATCTGAAGTAAGAAAGATAAGAGTTATGATTTAGATCAGTGCATTGATATTTTTTCACTTCCCTACCCCAAAGGTTTATACAATTGAAGGCTAAATTTCAAGAGAAAAAAGGTTTTGAAGATCTCAAGCACCTACACACTAACATTAGTCTGCAGATCAGGAGGAAATGACACTTACTGAAGGAGGCGATGAGGGGATACAAGGAAATCTTCCACAGAAGCTGAAAGACCCCGGGGAATTTGTGGTACCATATGCAATAGAAGGCCAGATAGTGGGAAAAGAGATTAGTGATTCAGGAGCGAGCGTGAATACAATGCCAAGTTCTCTCTACCTGAAACTTGGACTGAGCAGGATGAAGCCCATATAACGAATCTTTCAGTTGGCAGATAAATCAGTCAGGACAGCGTTGGGTATTGTGGAATATGTTGAACTTCAGATCGATAAATTGAGGATTCTAGTATATTTCGTGGTGCTGGACATGGAGAACATGACTAGCGACAGTCGAGCTGACGACGTTAAACCAAGTGCTTGTTGGGAGGCAACGCAATCTGTATCTTTTATTACTATTTTATTTATTTCCATAGTTATTTTATTTTCAGTAGTACATTTATTTCTTTGAATTCTTTTATTTTATTGAATTTTGCATGTGAAGATTAGACATTGATATGTGTGTTTTTATGTTGGTGAAAGTTGAAACGGGCATGGAAAGGACTTAAATAAACAAAATTTCGGCATATTCAGCGCCTAGGCGCCATGCAATGGGCATCACAGCGCCAATTACCCGAGGAACTAGTGCCGCGGTGCCAGAATCGGACACGAAGCATCTAGGCGGTATACACCTAGCGCCGCGGTGCTATAATGTCGAAAATCAAGCGTCGTTGCGCTACTTATTCAGCGTCACGACACTATATCGTGCTATAAGAAAAAAAAAGAACAACCGAGTATCATTCTACCCTAATTCCAGAACAGCGCCGCGGCTTCCCCTCACACTACCATCGAAGAAAACCTCCCTCACAAAATTTCTCTCTTTCAAAACACTGCAAATATCATCACAAATCACACTTAAGCCGAATCCATCTTCACATCTCACTTTCTAGGTATCCTTTGACTTGTGGATTTGAACGAAAGGTCTCAAACAAATCGACCCAGGGCTGATTGCAAGCAAATTTTGATCATATCACAGGGTAATCATCTTTGGTATCGTGAGTATTGATTTTCTTGCTTTAGAATTGATTGAATAGGACTCTTGAAGTTGTGAACACAAGGTGTTCGATAAATTTCTTGAGTGAGGTTGTTATTGAGGTTTGTTGGATTGGAGTATTGCATGTTAGAGGGGAAAAGTGATCAATATTTTGTGTTGATATTGTGGTGGATACATTGTTAGAAATCGTTGCGTGAAGTATTGTTATGAAAAAAAATGTATTGAGAAAGGTTTATATTCAAGGGAATCATGCCGACAAAGAAGAAAAGTAAGCAGGTTCAATTTGGGGATGGTGAGTCGTCTTATTCTAATTTTGAAAGACAACGATTTTGGGATGCAGTTGCCATCGAGAATTATACGAAACTGCAAGAGAAAAATATGCAGAGGAAAGGGGGATGAATCAGAGCGTCCCGGGTTGTGAGACATTAGTTCTTGCTTAGTATTTGCATTGGAATGAGTTTGTGAAGCCACCTGCAGATGCTGTGATGTCACTTGTGCGAGAAATCTACGCTAACTTAAAGTTTATGCATGAGGACTATCACGTGAAAATCAGGGGGCGGATGGTTCTTTTCGACAATAAGACTAGGCCTGACTATGACACCGACGAGTACACGAGGTTTATGAGAGAGGCTTATCCCTATGAGGCGATCATCACCGCACTTTATGAGCTGGGAAATGTATATAAACTCAATTATTAGCGAGACCCGGTCACATTCCCAGCGACATCCTTGATAAGGGAGGCATATATGATATAACCGGTATCACTTTGTAGCCTCGCGGTTGATGCCATCTGGGCAAGTTTCGTATGTGACGAAGACGAAAGAAGCATTGGTTTACTGTATCATCACCGGATGGTCATGACTTCGATTTTGCAGGCTGCACTGGGCACTTCCACAATTAGCATGCCTCATTCTATGACCATCACCGATCTCTGCCGCTTAGCGGGGGTTACTTGGGATGATACTGAGCCAGTGTTGCACAAATAATTCGATATCTTATGGATTGCGAAGCTCCCGAGGGATAAGATACGGAGAAAGATTGAGAGTGGTCTGAGCAATGCTTCAGAGAGTAGAGCAAAGCCACAGCCCGCCCCACAGGCACCAAAGACACGAAAGGCAAGGACCGGGAGATGACAGACCACACACGATGTAAGGCCCGAGAATTTGGTTATATAATCGGAAATGATTTGTTGATAATTGATGTGATTATAGACGAATTGGATCGGACCCGAAAAGACGGGAAAATATACAAAATAAGTGTGAAGGCAGAACATGTGGCGCACATGCGCGGAGAAATGTGCGCCTATGCGCGAGGTGTCCAGAATACCTCGTGCATATGCGCGAGATAAGGCGCGCATATGCTCGAGGGGCTGACATGCCAATGTGCTGGGACAGAACTTCTCGCGCACATGTGCGACCTGAGGGCGCGCATATGCGCGAGAAGTCCAGCATGAATTTTTAAGTTGACACATGTCTTGGGCACCATTTAACATGTATCTTGATTCATTCTCTCAGACTTCAACAGCAGAGAAACCACCGAAACCTTCATGGAAGAATGTCCTTAAACTTCATGTCATTGTAGAGAAGTGATTGTGCAAAAATCCAACCATCCGATTTTCGATCCGAATTTATATTTTTGTTCCTCTTGTTACAAGCTATCAAATGATGTAAGTATTATTACATTTCAGCATGTTTTGAAGTTGAGATGATTGGGGAAATCAGATTTTGATTGCTATTATTTGTTATTATGATGTTGTGATATTATATTCCAAACCGGATCGAAGTAATGATACCGTATGCGATTATTATGATTTTCCAGCATATATGTGTATGAAATTATGCAGATTTCAACATGGCAGATTGTGTTATGATGAGAATTATGAGTTATTGTTATTGATTATTGATGTTTGAGTTGACCGGTATCGCGAGATTACGCCGTTATGCTGTCGAAATGTACCGAGAGTGAAGATTGATACGTACATGTATTGGTTTGAGCTGAATGTTGATCTTGTATCTATTGAATATGTTATTTCAGATTGATCTTGACAAGATTAGACGTCAAGACTTCGACATCGACAAAGATTGAACAATGAAAGGTATAATTCAATGTTGATTCGGGAAGACACAACTCAAATTAGATTCTATTTGAATTTTCAAAATCACATACTAGATTGTTTATAATTTGATATGGTTATGCCTTGTTTATAGAATTATAGCAATGCATATGAGATAGGTGATTCGTTGGCAGATATGCCAAGATACCGGATGTTCGGTGATTTCGACGAACGTAGGAGAAGATCGACTCCTACTGTAGATATTCGATACAGAGAGGGCCGAAGTCCGTGAATAAGACGTGCCGCCACCCCGATTGGGAGAGTAGGTGGGAGATTGTTACGTCTTATTCACACCGGGATCCCTAGACTTAGATATGAGTCGAGTCAAAGAATAAGAGTTCAAGAGTTTTATCTGTATTCACTAATGTGTCATAAATACTGATTTATGTAATATGATTTTGTATGTAATTGCATGACATGCATGTATACATGTTTTATACTGTGATTTGTTCTCACCAGAGTATCCGGCTGTTGTTGTGTCTGTATGTGTGCATCACAACAGGTGGGACAGGATCAGGGTCAAGGAGAGCGTGACTGAGATTGGATCGCGTGGTGATTTCGGGCGTAGAAGACAACTAGATGTTCTACATGTGATACGTAGTTTGTTAATAACGCTAGTTTGTATGATTGTAATGGAACAAGACTTGTACCGATGTTTGTTGAAATAAAATAGAGATAACGTTGATGTATGATTTATATACAATTGTTTTTTTATATTAAAAGCAAAATTTTGACCCACATTTTCAAGCAGAGATCCAATTAATCCCAAAGACAATTGAGTTAGAGCCCGGGTCTCCACACACAAGCGTCTCAATGACTTAGAGCACTTGATGAGGAGACAGCGGCGGATCACACAAGAGCATATGGATTACATGCACGACTTCACTCGTGTGCTGGCAGCGATTCCCTGCGACTAGCCATTTCCACCCCTGCTAGATTTTTCACACCGACCTATAGAGGATGATACTGAGTATGATGAGGACGAGGAGGATGACTCAGGCAAGGACAGTGAGTCCCGATGCTCGTTGTACAAGGTACTTGATCCCATGTTTTTCTTGGATTATTACTGTACATTGGGGACAATGCACGTACTTAAATTTGGCGGGGGGGGGGGGGGGGGTCGTTAATTCTGCTTTACTTTGCGTTATTTAGTTGATTTGAGTTTCAGTTGTTAATTCTGTTAGAGTAGGTGCCCGTCGAGCCAAGTGTTGGCCGAGGGTTCATGTTGAAACTGTATGTATAAACAATATTTAATTTAATGATATTTGAAATTATTATTTTGGCACATCTTTATCTGTATACACATGCTTGTTGCATAGATAAAGTCCTTGAATATATAAATAGTAGAAAGAATATGAGATGCTCATATGATGAGTATCATGAAACTCATATTTGCAATACTGTATATTCTAAACAGTTCCTAATCGATTCCGCCGCCGTTAAGAAGGATAAAGTCCGCTTTTGTTCGAGACTAGTATCAGCGATATGAGTACCATATTTCATTCCTAGGGGACATTGTGATGTTCGAGCATGCAGATAGGTGCTCCTTGTAGAGTGCACTGAACAACCCTCCATAAAAGACTTTCTAAGTGGTTCTCACTTGTCGAGTGGAAACGTCCTAATTTATGGTTGTACACCATTAGTCCTTATGATCCGGGACAACATTGAGACTCTATATGCTAGCGTTGCACTTTGACTTGTTTACCGACTCTCATGGGGTCATCAGGTGGCAAGGTTGGGTGTTTTGTCTAAACATATAGGAGTCGATTCATTGTAGTCGAGGATTCACCACTTACCTTCGGGTATGGATGAAACGCCCCAAATTCGACGATTGTCCTCACTATATCAAGACAAGTCTTTTCAACGTGCTTATGTCCTCACTCACACGCACCCTGGGAAACTTCCCAGGAGGTCACCCATCCCAAAATTGCTCCAAGTCAAGCACGCTTAACTTTGGAGTTCTTATGTGATGAGCTACTGAAAAGAAGATGCACCTTCTTGATATGAGTAGTACATATTAAATCTTTTAGCCCTCTTCAACTGTACAGTCCATTACATTGAACAGTCTCGGAATCCCTCTCCTTCCGATGTAAGATCGGTTCATTCATGTTCCCTCCGTCTAGGAGCCTGCCAGGAGCCGCTCATTGTCCGTGCAACCTCATGGAACCGACGATCACCCCCCGCCCTCTTCGGCCCCGAGCCTCCCATGCCCACCAGCTTCCGCTTGGTTTGTCCCCGAACCCACACCGTACTAGGAGAGGTCGGCTCTGATACCAGCTGTAAAGGCTCGAAATTTCGTACTTGAAAATTTGCGGAATAATTTAAAATTTTTCTTTAAAAGTAATTAACTTGTCTCAATTATAAAATAAACTGAATAAATGTTTTAATGTTTAATGTAACAGCGAAATAAATAAAAGTTTAAATTTCAAAATAGCAGCGGAACTAAATATCTGTTTCAAAACAACAACTTAAAATAATTCATCATGTAAAATGAGTTTGTATAAAATAATAAATAAACTGATAAATGTGGTCCTCGGGTTCCTACTACTGTCGACCCAAGATGGCTCACTGGTCCCTGCCCTCGGTCCCGACCTCATCAGTACCTAAAACAATCAAGTCTAGTGAGTCTAAAGACTCAGAATGCATATATCGTAGATAACAAGTAAATATATCATAAAGTTTCATGCCATGTAAAAATATCATATCGTAAAGTGTGATGTGGAAATCGTGCCATGAATAATTATAAATACGTGCATAACTGAACTGAAAATCGTAAGTGAAACGTATGCTCGATAGAGCCCTATCATGAAATAGCATATAATAATTTTCTATTTAGAATATGTTCTACGCAAGTGGCCCATAAAATGAACTGAATTGTCTGATCAGACTAAACCACGGTATACTGGGCGGTAGAGATCATCACAGCCCTTGGACTTGATATCCGTACCAATACATGAACATGAACCGGTCAGTGACCACCGGGGGAAGTAATAATCCCATGATAAGCTGCAATCCCATGATAGTGAAGTTGTCACAAGCAATATCGCATATATCTCAAAAATGAACATTTTATATTTTTATGCACGTAATATAATTAAATATCATGTATTATTTTACCGAATGGGTTGGATCGTCCCCAGGCTCGCTAAGACCTAAATCTAACATGAGGAACATGCAAATAACTTAACTTGACCGAAACTTCGTAATTGAATCCAAAAACGAGACAATTACGCCCAACTAACTTAATATTCAACCATGACTTCTTACCAACCCGAACCAACACCGAACCATCATTTAGTCATGATTAAAATACATTTAAAATGATGAAATAATGTTCCTAAAATTTCAGTACTTCGAAATTTGGTGAATGGAGGCCAGAAACATGAAATGCTCTTTCGAGAGTCACTTTGGCACATTGCACCGTAAATTCTCGTACGACCTCTAAACTTACCCGAATTACTAACGGCCAAAAACATGGCCCTTCCTAACTCAATGAGGCACTGTCCAGTCCAAGGCCATAGGCTAAAAGCCAACCAAGAACTAAAACGAGCCTCTGAACCAAAGCACCACCTTGCTGTCCAAAATTACAACAGCAGCGCTTGTGCTTGCATGCTTCGTTTTCACGACTAATGGCCATTGGGGCTTGAACCACTGACCAGAGTCTCTTACCAACATTCTAAGATATCGTTTGAACCATTGCTAAGGGCCCTACGCCATCCACAATCCAAACCACACCAACAACAACTCGAAACTCTCACCCGAGAACACATATGCATGCGTGGGGGTGTTGCAATTGTTCTTGCTATCATGGACCATTCCAGTTGCCATTTGATTGACCATGGCATGATCTAGACATCAAGAGGTATGGTATGAACCATGGCTAAGGGCCAGAAGCCAACCAAGATCCACACCCAACAACAAAACCGGACACATACTTACACAGCCGAAGATGAAAACGAAGGGGCTGCTCTTGTTTGTTTTTAAATACTGATGCAACCATGGACCAAGCCCTGAAAGTCCGACTTGTTCTCATCTTAGACATAACAAGGATATGTTATAACCATGGCTATAGCCCCTAGGGCAGAAGATCAGAATCATTCCCCTGGACAGCAAAAAACCGAAAGTTGAGACTCAATATGACACTAGGGAGGAGTTTCTGTCATTTCTCAATATCAGCGTGCATGGGGCTTGAAATAATGGACCAACGTGATCCCGACACACCCTAGTACGTGCCTAGGTGCAGCCTTAGGAGCCTAGGATCGAGCCAAACCCTGCAACAACAGAAACAAGCCAAACCATGAAAGCACAAGGGGACCAAAAAATTCTGCACACAGATTTTTGAAAATACTGTCATGAAATTTTGGTTTTTGGCTATCAAACCATGATCATGTAATGTTTAAAAAAAATCATATTATGACTTGATTGAAGATTGAAAGAGAATATAAACATTCCTTGGTTTGTTTTGAAAGAAAAACAAACGAAACGACGACGCGGCGCGGAGGAGACGGAGTGTTCTTCTTTTCTCACTTTTCTCTCTTATTTTACTCCTAGCCTCTCACGATTTTTATTGGAGTTTTGCTCTGAAATTTTTGTGAAATGGAGAGGGAAAAATGGTTAAGAGAAATGAAGGAAAGTCTATTAATTAAATGGGAGAGTTGAGAGGAAAAAGAATCTTGCTATCCTAATTGTTTGAGAGATAAAGAAAACAATAATGATATGATTTGATTTCAAGAGATTTGAGGTTGATATTCTAGGGTGAGGGCCGATTTTTAGCTTGCAAAATTAGGGAGAATATTGCTTAATTAATAATTTTAGTTGATTAAAAAGGTGAGGAATTACTATGTCAAGAAAAGGATTATGGAAGGATATAAAATAGTGAGTTGACAATATTTTTAAATCTCCTAATGGAGATGGCTGATTTTGCTATTAAAATTGGGTAGGAATATTGTTTAAATCATTAATTAGTAAGGGTAAAAATTGAAGGGATTATCTACCATGAAATGGATAAGGAAAAGAATCAAATAAATGAGTTGTAAATAAAAAAATTAAATCTTTTAAAAATGAGGTGGCCGAAAATTGTAAATAAAATGGAGGGAAGAATATTTCTTAAATCTTTTATTTTAATTCTTTATAGTTTTATCTACCCATTAAATAGTTTAGTGAATTAATAAATTAATTAAGGAATAACATTATCTTGCATGCATGGCTAAATCTTTAAATTAAATTAATAACATGTTAAATTGAAATTTTTTAATTAAAATAATTCTAGATTAACTGATCTCAATTGGTCGCATATTTTAATTTATGCTTTTAAATTAATTATTGAACCTAAAAGAATTTATTTATTACTTATCTTCTAATTAATTAATTAAATTCTTAAACTTTTCTTAAACATTATTTTACATTAAATTAACTTATTATTTATCTTAAATAAATTCTAGCAATGTTTTCTAAATATTAAATTTTATCTTGACACTCCAACTCCAGTCTGGCCTAACTTAATTAACTGAAAATGTAACAATTAAACTGTTGCGTAAAATAATTAAATTTAAAGAAAAGAATTTAAATCCTCATGCAATAAAAATCATTTTAATTTAAATACTAGAAATTAGGCATGGCTTATATGTAGTCTGATTTACGGGTTCTACAACTCTCCCCCCTTAAAAGAAATTTCTTTCTCGAAATTAAAACTTATCGAATAACTCGGGGTAACGACTCCTCATTTCTGGCTCAGACTCCCACATAGCTTTCTCCTTTGAATGATTAAGTCACTTGACTTTCATTCGCTTAACCAGCTTGTTCCGAAGCTTCTTCTCCTGTCTGTCTAAGATTTGCACGGGTCTCTCCTCATAAGACAGGTTCGGAGTGAGCTGCAACAGTTCAAAATTCAGGGCATGCGAAGGATTTGCCATGTACTTCCTCAGCATAGAGACGTGGAACACATTGTGTACTCCGGCCAGATTCGGCGGAAGAGCAACATGATAAGCTAGGGTCCCAACTCTGTCGAGGATCTCAAATGGTCCAATGAATCTCGGACTGAGCTTCCCTTTCTTCCCAAATCGCATGACACCTTTCATCAATGCCATTTTCACAAAAACATGGTCTCTAATGGCAAACCCTAGCTCTCTCCTTCTCTGATCCGCATAACTCTTCTGTCGACTCTGAGCTTGACTACTACATCGGCAGCCTGTTGAATAATCTCTGGACCTAATTCTGCTCTTTCCCCTACTTCATCCCAATGAATAGGAGATCTACACTTACCACCATACATTGCTTCAAACGGAGCCATACCAATTGACGCCTGGAAACTGTTGTTATAGGTGAACTCTACTAATGGCAAATTCGACTCCCAACTCCCTGAAAAGTCGATGACACAAGCACGGATAATATCCTTCAAAATCTGGATAACTCTCTCTGACTGCCCATCTGTCTGAGGGTAAAAAGCTGTGCTAAACAACAACTTCATACCCACTTCTGAATGCCGAATCTTCCAAAATGCGGAAGTGAATCTAGGATCTCTATCAGATAATATAGAAACGGGAATACCATGAAGTCGGACTATCTCCCGTATATAAAACTCTGCATACTGAATCATGGTGAAAGTCTTCTTAATAGGCAAGAAGTGCGCTGATTTGGTAAGACGATCAACAATCACCCAGATAGCATTTGATCCTCTGACTGAATTCGGCAAACCGGTCATAATGTCCATGGTGACATTCTCCCACTTCCACTCGAGAATGGGAAGAGGCTTGAGCATACCTGCTGTGTTGAAAACCAAACTCTAAATTCTGGAGTTTGACAAACTGATCAACCAACTGATACGTGCAATTATATTCAGCAACTGGACTTAAAAACTGAAATCAGCAGATCTAATGAAGAAAGCAGTTGATATATATTCATCCGTATGCTTTTAAGCTAAGCATCCTTCAACTAAACATGTCTCGGGAAAGAACATTCAACCGACAAAGAGACATAGCATACTGCAACTGAACATGAAACGGCACCTCAATCAATACAGCTTAGAACAACGCATATCGGCTAAAGTAGTTAAGATGCCGCATTACAATAAATGAAGCAAACAATGACCAAGGAATAATGAAGTGGCAATCAATGAATACAAAGATTCAAATATATCTCAAGTTACCGTTGGAAGGGAAGCTTATAAATATGACAGAAGAACAGCTGAATAAGAAGCAGATCACTCTATTCAAAGCTTGCTGTTACTCTGCCAAAATCTTAGCTCACTCTTAATTGATTTATTCGTAGCAGTCAAGGCTACAATTTGAGCTCACTAGCACTTTGTAATAATCGTTAAATTCGATAGTTCTAAGGTCAGTTACACACTGAGAACATTTTGTAATACTAAGAGTTTCAGCTTTTTGCAGTGATAAGTCCAAACTGAAGTGGGTCAGTACAAATCTTGAATTCGATCAAAGTCCTTCAGCGGAAATCCTATCCTTGAGATATAAGGGGTGACGTAGGAGTAATTGAAATCTCCGAACATCCAGAAACAATCCTTGTGTATTTTATTTCAGCTTTGTATTCTATCTTTCAGTCAGTTACTTTCCGCAACTACTTTAGTTTAACTGATTGTCATTGACCAGCAAGATTCCGAGAATCAGTTTGTCACCAATCTGAACTCAAAATTCGAAAATATCAGTTTTAATTGTGAGTGTTTATTCAACCCCCTCATAAACACTCTTGATACGTTAATCGATCCTATCAAGTGGTATCAGAGTGGTTGAATCTTGTTCTTGGATACTTTTGATCTCTAAACTTGCTAGCATGACTTCATTCAACAAAATTCCTATGTTCTCCAAAGAAGAATTTGATGATTGGAAAATCAGAATGCATGCTCATTTAGCTGCACAAGATGATGACATGTGGTATGTCATAACTGATGGACCCATGAAGATTCTAAAAACAAATATAGCAGTTGCCATAACAAAAGGGGCACCGCAAAGAATAGAAAAGCCCAGAGATGAATGGACAACTGAAGATAAAAGAAAAGCAAATCTTGATAATATGGCTAAAGACATTCTATACAAAACGCTGGACAAAGTAACCTTCAGCAAAATAAAGATGTGTAAGTCAGCCAAAGAAATTTGGGAAAAGCTGATCTAGCTGTGTGAAGGAAATGATCAAACCAAAGGAAATAAACTTTCTGTTGTTGTTCAAAAGTTTGATAACATCAAAATGAAAGCAGGAGAATCAATGCACGAGTATGATGAAAGAGTAAGCAATATCATCAATGAGTTAAATGCATTTGGAAAAATGTATACTAACAAAGAGATTGCACTGAAGGTAATGAGAGGTCTTCCCAAGGAATGGGATGTCAAGACCATGGCAATGAGGGAGTTCAAAGATCTGAACCAGATTGAACTTCATGATCTGTTTGCTGATTTAAAGGCTTATGAATTTGAGATGCAGACCAGAGAAGGAGAACCATCTACCCCTGCAGCCACAACTTCTCTAGCTGCTGTCAGAACAGAACCAATCAGTTCAGTCGAGAAATCTGCTGATCAGTTGAGCAGTGATGCTATGTCATTGTTCATCAAAAAATTTGGAAGGTTCATGAGAAAGAATCAAGGAAACTTCCAGAAGCCATACCAAAGGAACAACTCCAAAGATGAATCAAATGCTTGCTACAACTGTGGCAAATCAGGTCACTTTATTGCTGATTATCCTAAACCCAAGAAGGATAGTCAAGGTTCAACTGATAGAAGAAAGAAATCATATGAGCACAAAAGAAGACCCAAGGAAGATAAGAAGTCCTTTAGAAAGAAACATGAGGTACTATTAGCTGAAGAAAACAAATCTAAATGGGTAGAAACTGACAGTGAGGAGTCAGAACCAGAAAGCTCATGCAGCTATAGTGATGATGAGGAAGTCAAGTGCTTGATGGCTAATGATGCAGAGGAAGAATCATCTAGCCAACAGGTAACAGGTACAAACAAGACTCAATATGGTATTTGGACAGTGGATGTTCGCGACATATGACAGGAGATGCAAGTGCGTTATCTCAACTGATCAAATACAGTGGTCCAAACATCAGTTTCGAGGACAATTCCAAAGGTAGAACTATGGGTAAGGTTAAGCTTATCCATGGTAACTGTAATGCCCGAGATTTTATATCATGTTAACCTGAATTATGGAGTATGAATTAATATGATTATAGCCGGGCCATTCCGAGAGCAAATTGGACAAAATACATGGAATATTTATTTTTGGGCCGAAGGGTTGGCGCCCGGGCGGAAGTTTTGACCGCCCGAGCGCCATTGAGTGAGGGAAGAGGCCCGAGCACCTCGCGCCCGGGCGGTAAGTTATATCCGCCCGAGCGCGAGTGAACAGAATGTCAGGGCCGTGAGTTTCGCGCCCGGGCGGAACTTTATGTCCGCCCGAGCGCGAGACGTGCGCTGTGAAAAATAAGCCACTTGGCTTAGGCAGGTGCGAGATTGTGTATATATATATATACACATGCATTTCATTCCGGGGAAAGCAGGAAAAGGAAATCCGAAGGGAAATGAGCTTCTTGTGATTCAAGTTGCGATTGTGCGAAATCCGTCCGTCTGATTTTGAATCCGACTTCGGTATTGAGTTCCTAGCAACGTAGGCTACAACTGGACGTAAGTTTTGCTACGTTTTGACATGCTTTGAAATTATGATATTGTCAGAATTGAATAGGATTCAGATATGATGTTCTTGACATGTTAGACATCAAAGAATCGAAGTCAGATTAAGAAATAGACTGATTATGGAATTGTTATGATTTTCTGATTATAATCAGTTAATACCGGACAGATTTGGATTATGGATTGATTATAGATTGTATTGGATATGGGTTATAGATTGTAACTATTATCTGGTGGATTGATATTGACGGGATATTGAAATTGTACCGTTATGCCGTTGATTTTGAATTAAATCAAGATTGATCAGATTGTTATGGAATTGACTGGTATATTGATATGAGATTATTGATATTGTCAGTACCAGACAGATTGTGAGTTCAGGACTTCGACTGAGTCAGGAACCGACGAAAGAAAGGTATAAGTCAATGTGGTATTGGGAGATGGACTTGAGTCGGTTTAGACTTGGGTTTCCCTAAATCACATACTTTATTTTATTGCATGGATATTTGCATTAAATTGGCTAATGTACTTGTTCTCTTGAATTTAGATGACAGGTATTAGACAAGTTATCTTGTGACAGAAGTGCCGGATAGTGGTGGTATCGCCACGGCACATTGCACTATGTCTCAAGATAGGATGCTAGCGATGGAGCTACAGTCCTTGACGGTTAGGTCAGGACACTGGATGTTTGGTTATATCGAGTAATGGAATATATTACGGAATTCGATATAGGAACACCATATTTGGTTATATCGAGTAAAGGATATTGGAATTCTTCTATTACGGAATTCGATATAGGAATACCAGGGCACTGGTTATATCGAGTAATAGAGATTATGGTTCCATCCTTTACGGAATTCGATATAGGAATACCACATCTAGAAACCGGGATCCCTAGACTAGGATTGAGTCTAGTCTGAATTATGATTGATGTCGACAGTTTGATTTGATATTGTTTATGTTTCAGATTTTGATACATATTCATGTTACCGGATTACATGCCTTATATTGTTTATATGATTGCATGTTTCATTGATTTATACTGGGGATTATATTCTCACCGGTATATCCGGCTGTTGTCTTGTCTGTATGTGTACTTGACAACAGGTGGGACATGATCAGGGTCCAGGAGATGAGGAGAGATCGTGATTAGAGTGGTGGCACCGGACTTGGACTAGAGATAGGGTTGAACACTTGATAGTAGTTGTCAAACCCTAGTTTGAATAAAGGTGTTGTAATACAGGATTTGTATTGTATATACTGATATGTATATATGTTGTATGTCACTACCTTCCGCATTTTAAAAAAAAAAATTTAGACCATGTTTCTTATAATTGATTAATTAGTCCCAATCATGATTAAAAAGAGGATTAGCGTCCGGGTCCCCACAGTAACTTTACTTTTAAAGATGTTCTATTAGTAGAAAACCTGAAGTATAACTTGATTAACATCAGTCAGTTATGCGACAGTGGATTCTCAGTACAATTTGACAAAAACTCATGTTCAATCAAAACTTCAACTGATGAAATCATTCTAATTGAAAAACGTTGTGGAAACACATATAAAGTCAGTTGGAATGATCAAACTTATGCACCATTTTATTTTATTGCTTCCAAATCATCTAAAAACTGGTTGTGGCATAAGAGACTAAATCATTTAAACTTTAAATCCATTGCCTATCTGAGTAAACATTAACTTGTAACTGGTTTGCCCAAAATAGACTTTACAAAAGAAAAACTTTGCTCTGCATGTCAGTATAGTAAACAAGTACGATCCTCTTTTAAAAACAAGGGCTGTAAATCTTCATCCTGATGTTTAGAACTGTTGCACATGGATCTCTTTGGTCCTATACCAGTCATGAGCTTAGGAGGAATGAAATACACCTTGGTAGTCATATATGATTTTTCAAGATTTACTTGGGTTATTTTTCTCAAATCTAAAGACCATACTGCTTCGCGACTAATAAAGCTCTTCAAAAGACTTTTAAATGAAAATTCAGTTGGAATTGATCGAATCATATCTGATCGAGGAACTGAATTCATCAATAAAACTCTTTCAAATTTCCTAGAAAATGCTGGAATTAAGCATGAGCTCTCAGCAGCCAGAACTCCTCAGCAAAACAGTGTAGCTGAGAGAAGAAATCGGACTCTTAAAGAAGCTGCTAGAACAATGCTTGCTGATTCTGGTATTTCCAAAAGATTTTGGGCAGAGGTAGTAAACACTGCGTGTTACACTCAGAACAGATCTATGATTAATAAGAATCATATGAAAACACCATATGAGATCTGGCATGGATGAAAAAGTATAATTACTTATTTCAAAATATTCGGCTGCTGATGTTTTATTTTTGATAATGGTAAAAATTATTTAAAAGCGTTTGATGCTAAATCTGCAGAAGGAATATTTCTTGGATACTCATCAGTTAGTATAGCTTATAGAGTCTTCAACAAGAAAACCCTAAATGTTGCAGAATCTGCTCATGTTGATTTCCATGAAACCGAACTAACTGATAAGCCAACTGATCAAGTTGAGCTAGTTGATCGATTTACAGATATCAGTTTGGAAGATGATGACAAAAATTAAAGTCATGGCAATCAAAACATACTTCAAACACCTGAACCAGAAGTACTGAACCAATCAGATGTGCAGGAAGTCATTGCTGATGATCAGTTGATAGAGCATAAAGATAACACTCAAATACCAGTTGACGAAGCACCAACTGAGACTGAAAACTGTGTTCAGTTACCAACTGAAGAAATTGTTGATTTAACAAATACTTAGTACAGATGGAGAAAATCACATCCACCTGAACTGGTAATAGGAAATCCATCTGATCCAGTAAGAACTCACAATCAAATGCTAAATTTATTTATCTATTCAGCTTTTGTTTCACAACTAGAACCGAAGAAAACTGATGAAGCTCTTGCTGATCCTAACTGGGTAAATTCAATGCAAGAAAAGCTAAATCAGTTCACTTATAACAATGTCTGGAACTTAGTTCCAAGACCAATTTCAAAAACTATTATAGGTACAAAATGGGTATACAGAAATAAACTGAACGAGGATGGTTCAGTTGGACGCAACAAAGCAAGATTAGTGGCACAAGGATATAGGCAAGAAGAAGGAATTGACTATGATGAGACGTATGCTCCAGTTGCAAGACTGGAAGCAATCGGAATTTTTCTTGCTTATGCATCACACAAGAACTTCAAGGTCTATCAGATGGATGTAAAGAGTGTATTCCTGAACGGTCAACTAAAAGAGGAAGTATATGTTGAACAACTCCCAGGTTTTGTAAATCACAACTTTCCTGATCATGTATATCATTTGAACAAAGCCTTATATGGTCTTAAACAAGCTCCCAGATCTTGGTACGAAACTCTTTCAAAATTTATAACTGATCATGATTTTTCTGTTGGATCAGTTTATAAGACCTTGTTCAAATTTGCTAAGAATGATCACATTTTATTAGTTCAAATTTATGTTGATGATATCATATTTGGGTCAACTAATCCCAAATTATGCGAAAATTTTGCTAAGCTAATGCAGGATAATTTTGAAATGAGCATGATGGGTGAACTGACATTCTTTCTTGGACTGCAAGTGAAGCAACTGGAGACTGGTATATTCATCAGTCAAACTAAATATACAAAGGAGTTGCTGAAGAAATTTAGCATGGAATCATGTTCAGTTGCAAATACTCCCATGAGCACATCAGTAAAATTGGACACTGATCAAGGGGGATATCAGTTGAGGCGACATTATATCGAGGTTTAATAGGTTCATTGTTGTACTTAACTGTCAGTCGCCCTGATATTGTATTTGTTGTATGTATGTGTGCTAGATTTCAAGAAAATCCTAAGCAATCACATTTCTCAGCTACTAAAAGAATTTTGAAATATCTTAAGGGTACACAAAATGTTGGGTTATGGTATTCTAAAGACTCTACTTTCAATTTAGTTGGATATTCAGATGCAGATTATGCAGGATGTAAGCTTGACCGTAAAAGTACGAGTGGATCTTGTCAGTTTTTAGGAGACAGACTGATCTCTTGGTTCGGCAAAAAGCAGACATCCATTGCTACCTCAACAACTGAAGCAGAATACCTTGCTGCTGGTAGTTGTTGTGCACAACTGATCTGGATCCAGCAATGTTGCGTGTTTTCTTTAATGCTCGCAAGCGCACGGCGTCAAGTTATAGTAAAATGTAATTACGAGTACAAGTATCGATCCCACGAGGAATGTAATTTCTAAATTTATACTAATGCTTGTAATTAGAATAGTCTCGATTTTATTTAGAATAATCAAATAACAGATTTGTTCGTACCAATAACTGAATTGAAAATAAATTTAATTTTAATACCAAACAGAGTTGAACAATGGAATAAAAGATCTAGAGGTTTGACTTCACGCAACTATCCACCATGTGATATGTTTGTGTAGCTATATTATAATTGTCCTTCTTATTCATTAGCCAAGAATTCTATGATTATCTACTCCCTCTCTCGAGTGCTAAGTAGATACTAATTATCTAACAAAAGATTGCAACGTCTCCGTCAACAATCAACAATTAAATAACACAACAAGCACTCAATTCTTTTAATGGCTTCCATAGCAATATATGTCCTCTCGAACTATATAAATACCATCGATGTATTTTTCCCTTTCTTGATTATAAATTCCCTTTTTCAAGTGATAATTTATAAACATACAAATCATTCAAGATATGGCCAATAAAATGAAAGCATTAAGATTGGAAAAACACAAATGAACAATAAAGACAACTTATATAGCATAAATCATGAATCTCAACACATGGTTTCTAGTTTTATTCCATCATTCCTCTAGAATTAAGATTTAGTTCATAATAATGAAAATAAAACAACAACACATAAATATTAAACAAGACATATCAAAATAAGAGTAAAAATAAAGAAAGAACTTAGAACAAGAGTTTTGGAGAAGTGTATCAAGTTTTTATCCAAAGATATCCAAGAACTTGTTGAAGATGATGATCTTGATCTTCAACCCTTTTCCTTGTAGCCTCCACCCTTTTCCTAGCTTCTCTCTATACCCTAGATGATGAAAAAGAGACCCTTTTATAGTCTAGACAAGATATCCCACGTAGCACACCATTTTCCCCTTCTTTTCTTCAAAGTCCACAAGGTTTCACAATTTCCGGAGGGATGTTTGTGCATGACCGCGGGTGCGGTAGTCTAAGGACCGCGGGTGCGGTGAAATTTCGTCAAAAACTCTCCTGCTCAGCAAGTGGCACCGCGGGTGCGGCGCTTGCATGACCGCGGGTGCGGTCATGCCTCGGCGAACAGCGCGGGTGCGGCGGTGTATGCAGCGCGGGTGCACTGTTGCTTCGTGTCTCATTGTCCGCGGTCATGCCTCGGCGAAGAGCGCGGGTGCGGCGGTGTATGCAGCGCGGGTGCACTGTTGCTTCGTGTCTCATTGTCCTTTGCACCTTCTAATTCATCACTATATCATTCCAGACTCTCATTTCTAAGCTTCCAAACTACGATAACAAAAACAACAACATATCAAATAAAACCTGCTCAAGAATCACAAAATTCCAAGTTAAAAACAAGTTATAAAAGTACAATAAATTGCACTTATCAAACTCCCCCAAACTTAAGATTTTGCTAGTCCTGAGCAAATCAAAACAACAAAAAAAACAAACAAACAAACAAACAAGTCATGAAATATTTTAAAGAACTTGGCCTCAATATAAATTCAAAATCCACCATGCATTTACAATTCAAATCAATTCAACCACTTGTTCATCCAGATAAAATCATATGATTGGTTCGTTCTCTAACTTCAAATCTCTCAACCATGTTTCAAATCATTATCAATTGATTTCAAATTTTTACAAACACATATCACAAGGTCTTTTTCGGTAAAAATTGGGTTCAAAGCAATATTCATTCAAGAAATGGATAGCCAATAAATATTTGATGCAATGAGGTGTGTGAAAAATTGATCAAAATTCTTATTCAATGACAGTGTTTATCGATTGTCCATAGGCTAGATCCTCCCAATCACTCTCCACTAGTATATTGGACAACTATGACTAGGTTAATGGGATTTTCAATGGTTATAATGTTAGGCCTCGGTTTATGGCTACAGATAAAGTTTAGGAGTTCAAATAAGGGAGTTCTTTTGATCTCCATTTTTTTCTTTTTCTTTTTCTTTATTCATCTCATCTCTTTTTTCTCCCCTTTTTCTCCAATCTTCAACAATGTATCATTATTCATTTTTTCTTTTGTAGGAGAAAATCAATTTCTTTCGAATTCCTACTCCCTTGAGAAGGTAGGAATTAATTGTATAAGATATTCAAAAGGTTGGTAATTGTGGGATTCTTGAAAAAATTATTTGAATGGGGGTCTTTTACACATATTTACGTGTGCCATTCAAATTCATATAAGCTCAAAGAGGTGAAAAATGATAAATTAATTTATTTGGTAGCTTGAAAGGCTCAATCGATCCAAAAATCACCTAAATCATTCCTAAATCATAATTTGTCTGTATTTCGCCTCGAGTGATGTTTGGATAGTTCTAGACAAAATCTCAATTCACCATCAAAAATTAGAATCTAATCATCGTGAAAATGGTGTCTCAATGCATCAACCAAATACATATATATTCAAAAAGAAATGTGCTTGGCTTCCAAGGAATTTCAAAAACACAACTCTTTTCTCTTATAGGCTCAAAAGGGCTTCAAATGAATGTTTATGAATAATATACATGGCCCAAATAAATTCAAAGATTGCCTCAATCATTTATGTGTTTGCAAAAAATTTATTTCAATGTCAAATAAAAATCACAAAGTTTTATAGAAATTTTAAGTATCAAACTCACCAAATCTCATGATTATTCTCTAAATTTTTCAAAGTTGGTCAATTACATGAATTTAATGCATGACATTTCTTTTTCATAAAAATATTTTCATCATTGGCCAATTCATTAAAAATTTCATGACTAAAATACTACAAACACACAAAACAAACCAAAAAATTAAACACACAAAAATACACTCAATAAATAAACACACAAAAGCAAATAAACACTCCAAATAAAATAAAATAAAGCACACAAAATAAAATAAAACAAAATAAAATAAAATAAATCTCCCCCAAACTTAAACATGTCATCGTCCTCGATGTGAATAAGCATGATAAATAGGAAAATGCACATACACTGGGCAACGACCGTCAGTGGTCATTGCCATCATCCTCGTCGTCGTCATCATGGTGGGGTGGTTGAAACTCTGGCGGGTGGTAGACAGGTGGCCACTGTGGAGGAGGTGGAAATGGATGTCCAGAAGTGGAAGCAGATGGAAATTGCTGAGCCAAGGCCGATGTGAAATCCATCATGTACCCCATGAATGTATCGGTCCTATACCGAAAAGCATCCATCTCTTGGCGTTGTACCCGCATATCCTCTTCCAACTGATTCAACCTATTTCTCCTATGCCTTTGCTGCGGCTGTGGCTCTTGAGCTTGGGCTTGGTCACGTCTCTCTGCAGCTCTCTGATTGAATTCCCTTTCAGCTCTACGTGCTGCAGCTTGGTCATTTCTGACTCCCATAAATGTCTGAGCTATCACAATAGGATTTTTCGGCTTCAGAACTTCTTCATTCGGAGCCCAAGTCACTCCCGCATGTTGGCACAATATGGTGATGAGAGAGGGGTGGAGAAGTCCACTCGGAGAGTTACCACTTGCATAATCGAAAATTGAATTCTGAAGCAATCGACCTAGATCAATTGTCTTCCCTGTCATAATGCAAAATGTGAGAATGGCTCTCTCCTTGATCACGGTAGTGGTGTGTTCGGTAGGCTTGATCCTAGCAGAAATGAATGAATACCAATATTTGGCCATTTCCTTGAGGTCAGACTTTGCTAGGCTCAAGTGCACATTGTCTCTCATTCGCCATTCGGCTCCCTGTGTACAAATAGTCTGAAGAATACTGTCATAATCAACATGCTCATTTCTGTATTCTTCGTACTCGTCATGCATGATTTCAGGAAAGCCATATATCGTGTTGATTGTACGTGCGTCAAAGGCGACCTCTTTTCCTCTCACAAACACCGTTAACCGATCATGTCTAACCTTTAAGTTAGCGTAGAACTCTCTCACCAGTGATATGACAGCATCCTGTGGCTGTCTTCCAAACTCCTCCCACTGTCGAACCCTAAGCATTTGTTCAATTTGAGTATCAGGGAAGCTCATATCAAATCCTCTCTCCTTGATAATGCTTCTATTCAAAATCTTCCCATATTGTTCTTCCGCCCTCTCATCATAAAACCGACTCGCATCATAGTTCACCCTTGATGATGATGAAGCACCCTTTGATGACTTTCTTTTTAGTGACATTTTGTCGAACACCTTCTCAACACAACTTTAATTCAACCCACTTCTCAAAATACAAGATTATTGCAATCCACCAAACTACTACTTCACAATATTCACACTTCAACAATGTACACAATAATCAATCAACAATATTCCCAAAATCAACAGTATGCTTCACAAAATGAATAATTTCCTTCCTTAATAACAAATTTCGAATTTAGCAGCAAATTTGCTAGAATTTGCTCACCTTGGGTGTGTTGAATTGTTTCTTGAAGAACAAAAACAAAGTTGTGTTCAAATTCTTGAATAAATTTTGAATCCCCTTTTTCAACCCTAGGTTGGATTTTTGAATTTGATGGAAAGAAATGAGGTATTTGATGGAATGTGTGAAGATTTGTAAGTTGTAGTGATGAATTTGTTGAAAGAAGAACAAAGATTTGGTGTATGAGTTGTGTTTGGAGTAGGGATTTTCGAAAATATGGAAGTGGGTGTTCTTGAGAGTGTGTTTCGGTAATGGAAGAGAATGCCCGATTGTTTCTTAAAAAGGTGTTACCGCGGGTGCGGTGTCATTTCGAACAAGTAGCGCGGGTGCGGTAGTGTAGGCAGCGCGGGTGCGCTGTGTGTTCGGCAGTTTAGCGCAGGGGCGGTAGCATAGGCAGCGCGGGTGTGCTGTATGTTCGGCAGTTTAGCGCAGGGGCGGTAGCATAGGCAGCGCGGGTGCGCTGTGTGTTCGACAGCTACGCGCATTTCTCCATAATGCACGACCGCGGGTGCGCTAGTGTAAGCACCGCGGGTGCGGTAGTGCTTCGGCACTCCTAGCGCGGGGGCGCTTTATTTGTGCTGCGGGTGCACTCCTGCTTCGAATTTTCTTGAATTTGTAATGCACCTCAAGCATAGGTGCAGTGCACATGAGACTGTAAGGGCGCTCCTGTTTTATCAAAATATTTTCTTCTCAACTTTTCAGTCCTGAAAAGAAAACAATTGAAAATCATTAAATTTGGGAAGATAAAATCACACATTATATCTAAAAAATACAAAAACACAAATAACATGATACAAAAATAAAATCAACCCCAAAATCAAAATGCAAAATAAACAAAAAATTTGGGTTGCCTCCCAATAAGTGCTTGGTTTAACGTCATCAGCCTGACTTTCATCAGTCTACTTTGGTTCTAGCAGTGGGATGTTGTCCATGTGTCGCACTTCATTGCCAAAGTAATGCTTGACCCTCTGACCATTGACTTTGAATGTCTCGCCATTTTTGCATTTTAGTTCAATTGCACCATGTGGGTACACTTTTTCTACTGTGAATGGGCCAGACCATCTGGATTTTAACTTACCAGGAAACAACCTCAGTCGAGAATTGAATAATAACACCTGTTGTCCTGCTTCAAATTATCGTCGAAGAATCTGCTTGTCGTGCCATCTCTTGGTATTTTCTTTGTATATCTTGGCATTCTCGTATGCATCATTCCTGAATTCTTCCATCTCATTCAACTGCAACAGTCGTTGCTCGCTCGATGCTCCCATATCAAAATTTAGCTTTTTGATAGCCCAAAATGCCTTGTGCTCCAGTTCCAAAGGTAAATGACAAGCTTTCCCAAAGACCAACCTATAAGGTGACATCCCGATAGGTGTCTTGTATGCAGTCCTGTATGCCCATAAAGCGTCATCTAGCTTGATTGCCCAGTCCTTTCGGTTTGTCTTCACTGTCTTTTCTAATATTTGCTTTATCTCCCGGTTGGATATCTCTGCTTGCCCATTAGCTTGCGGGTGGTATGCCAGTGTCACCCTGTGCTTCACATCATACTTGGCCAATAGTGAGTTAAAAATTTTGTTACAGAAATGTGTACCTTCATCACTGATAATGGCCCTAGGCGTTCCAAATCTCGTGAAGATGTTCCTGTGGACAAACTTAACAACAACTCGAGCATCATTAGTACTGGTGGCGATTGCTTCCACCCATTTTGACACATAATCGATAGCAAGTAAAATGTATGATTGACCAAACGAAGATGGGAAGGGACCCATAAAATCAATACCCCAGACATCGAAGAGTTCCACCTCCAAAATATTTGTTAGTGGAAATTCATGTCGTCTAGAAATATTGCCAACTCTTTGGCATTTATCACATGACTTTACTAAGGTATAGCTGTCTTTAAACAAACTGGGCCAATAAAAACCGGATTGCAATACCTTAGCCGTTGTTCGTGACGCTCCAAAGTGTCCACCATAAAGTGAGGAATGACACTGCTCTAGAATTATACCCGCTTCTTCCTCAGCTACACATCGTCTGATTATCTGATCAGCGCATCTCTTAAACAAGAACGGATCGTCCCACAGGTAAAACTTAGCATCATGAAGAAATTTCTTCTTTTGATGATACGTTAAATCTGAAGGTATTCTCCTGCAGCAAGAAAATTAGCTATATCTGCAAACCACGGATATGTAACACTTACCTTGAAAAGTTGCTCATCTGGGAATGACTCGTTGATAGCTCCACCTTCAGTTCGTTCTTCCAGCTCTAGTCGTGACAGGTGATCAGCCACCTGGTTCTCACAACCTTTCTTATCTTTGACTTCAAAGTCAAATTCTTGAAGTAGGAGTATCCATCGTATCAATCTGGGCTTTGCATCCTTTTTTGCAAACAAGTAACGAAGAGCTGCATGGTCAGTGAAAACCGTTACCTTTGTGCCAATTAGATATGTTCTGAATTTGTCGAATGCAAACACCACTGCTAGCATTTCTTTCTCAGTAGTTGTGTAATTCTGTTGGGCTGCATTGAGTGTACGACTTGCATAGTAGATGGCTTTAAACATCTTGTCTCTTCTTTGTCCCAATGCTGCTCCCACAGCATAGTCGCTAGCATCACACATGAGCTCAAAGGGCTCCTTCCAATCAGGTACTATCATGATGGGTGCAGAAATCAGTGCTTTCTTGATACTGTTAAATGCCTGCAAGCAATCATCGTCGAAAATAAATGTTGAATCTTTCTCTAACAAATTACATAAAGGTCTAGTAATTTTAGAGAAATCTTTAATATAACGACGATAAAACCCGACATGTCCCAAGAAACTTCTTATTCCTTTCACGTTCTTCGGCGGTGGAAGATTTTCAATTGCCACAACTTTGGCCCTGTCAACTTCTATTCCTTTAGCTGAAATTTTGTGGCCAAGCACAATACCTTCGGGAACCATGAAGTGACATTTTTCCCAATTCATAACTAGATTCTTAGCTTGACATCTCTGCAAAACAAGCATTAGATTTTGCAAGCAATGATCAAAAGATGAACCAAATACAGAGATATCATCCATAAAAACCTCCATTATTTCCTCGACCATGTCAGAAAATATGGCCATCATATACCTCTGAAAAGTAGCAGGTGCATTGCACAGTCCAAATGGCATTCTCCTGAAAGCAAATGTACCGTAAGGGCAAGTGAAGGTAGTCTTCTCCTGATCCTCCGGTGCTATGACAATCTGATTGTAACCTGAATAACCATCTAGAAAGCAATAATAATGATAACCACCAACTCTATCAAGCATCTGGTCAATAAATGGAAGTGAGAAATGATCTTTCCTAGTAGCATCATTCAATTTCCTGTAGTCTATGCATACTCGCCAACCAGTCACTGGACGAGTTGAAATCAATTCATTGTTCTCATTTTTCACTACAGTTATTCCTCCCTTCTTAGGCACTACTTGTACTGGTGAAATCCATGAGCTATCAGATATAGCATAAATAACACCAGCATTTAACAATTTTAATACCTCAGCCCTCTCAACCTCTTTCATTGCAGGATTAAGCCTTCTCTGATGATCAACATAAGGTGAATATGACTCCTGCATCAAAATTTTATGCATACAAACAGTAGGGCTAATTCCCTTTATATCAGCAATTGTCCATCCCAGAGCAGATTTAAATTCTCTTAACACCCTCAACAATTTTTCTTTTTCAGTACAAGTAAGAAAAGAAGAGATGATTACCGGATATGTTGAATTTTCACCTAAAAATGCATAACAAAGGTGACTTGGAAGTTCCTTCAATTCAGGGGATACTTTTGGTACCTCTATATTTGCATCTTCAAGTAGTTCTACATTATGCACATCAATCTTTTCTTTAGGCAATGTATCGAGAGCAAGTAGCTCCTCTTGCATGTCCCAATCATCTTCATCCAGTATAGATGCCGATTCCAACAAGCATCTCTCCAAGGAATCTTTCGTCAATCTACCTGCACCAACATGAGATACACATGAGTCAATTACATCAATGCTATTACAAGTACTTACCTCATTTGGTTCTTTGATTGTGTTGTGGATGTTGAACATGAATTCTTCTCCACCTACTCTCAATGTAAGCTCACCCTTGTGCACATCGATCAAAGCTTTTCCAGTGGCCAAAAATGGCCTTCCAAAGATAAGTGGGGTGTCCTGGTCTTCTTCCATATCTAGAATGACAAAATCAGCAGGAAATATAAATTTGTCTACCTTTACCAGAACATCCTCTACTATACCCCGTGGATATGTAAGTGATCTGTCAGCCAGCTGCAGGGTAATAGTGCTAGGCTTCACCTCGCCAAGCTCTAAAGTCCTGTAAATGGAAAAAGGCATTAAATTAATACTGGCACCCAAATCACATAAAGCTTTATTAATTCTAGAACCACCAATAACACAAGGAATAGTAAAACTCCCTGGATCTTTGAGTTTCTGTGGTAGTTTCCTTTGAAGTATGGCGCTACATTCTTCTGTCAACTTCACTGTCTCAAACTCATGCAACTTCCTCTTCTTTGACATCACATCTTTGATGAACTTTGCATAGTTTGGCATTTGCTCTAAAGCATCGGCAAATGGGATGTTGATATGAATTTTCTTGAAAATTTCCAAAAATTTGGCAAATTGCTCATCCAATTTCTTCTTTTGAACCTCAGCGGATAAGGAAGAATTGGTTTGAATACCGAAGGTTGTTCAACTTCAGCTTCAGCTTTGGATCCCTCAGTTTCAACTTCTTCAACAGTCATCTCTTTCTCATCCTTCTCGTTGGAATTTTTAACTTCGAGTTCTTTTCCACTTCTCAAAGTTACTGCTTTGCACTGCTCTTTTGGGTTCACCTCTGTGTTACTGGGAAATTGCCCCTTGTTCTGATCTTTTAGAGCGTTGGCCAACTGTCCGATTTGCGTTTCCAAAGATTTCATTGTGGCACCCATGTTTGCCATGTGAGTCTCCATATTGTCAAGACGAGATTCAGTTCTCGCCATCCTTTTTCCAGACTCAGCAACAAATGTACCTACCAAATCTTCAAATGAAGGCTTTCCCTCCCCCTTTGATGTATTGAACCCCGGTGGAGGATTCAACACATTCTTATTATTAGCATATGAAAAATTTTCATGATTTCTCAAACCAGGATGATACGTGTTAGAGGGAGGGTTACCTCGATATCCTCTGTAGCTACCAAAATTCCTATTATTGATATAATGAGCCTCATCAGGAATTTGTGGTTCTTCAGTAACAACCGATGCATTTTCAACCTCTGATGTACCAGCTTTGTTCATTGCTGCAATTTGAGTTGTCAAAGCTGAAACTTGAGCGGTGAGTGATGTAATAGGATCTATGGCATAAATTCCAGCTTGCTTCTTTACTCCTGACCTTTCAGATGGCCACTGATAACTGTTAATGGTCATCTGTTCAAGCAAATCATATGCTTGATCGGGTGATGTAGCAAATATTGTGCCACCAGCTGCTGCATCAACAGTGCCTCTTGTCTGTCCATTCAAACCATTGTAAAATAATTCAATCTGTACCCAATCTTCGAAACCATGGTTTGGACATCTCCTCAACAATTCCTTATATCTTTCCCATGCCTCATATAGTTGCTCAAAATCAGTCTGCCTAAAAGTACTTATCTCGATTTTTAACTGTGCAGACTTTGCAGGTGGGAAATATTTTGCAAGAAACTTGGTTGCTAAATCCTGCCATGTAGTGATACTCCCCAAAGGAAGCGATTGGAGCCATCCTCTTGCTTGGTCCCTAAGAGAAAGAGGAAACAAACGCAATCGAATTATATCATCAGAAACACCATTTATTTTTACCGTGTCAGTAATTTCAAGGAATGTTCTGAGATGTAAATGAGGATCTGCAGTAGCGGCTCCCCCAAACTGATTCTGTTGAACCATGTTTATCAACGCAGGCTTGAGCTCAAAGTTGTTTGCATTAATCGTTCCTCGTGCTATACCAGAATAATGAGCATTCAATACTGGCCTAAAATGATCTCGGATGGGTATTGCAGGGGGTGGATGTTCATTATCTCTGTTTTCAGCCATTGCTCGAATCTCTTCTCTTCTTGCCTTTCTTAATCTTCTTTCGGTTCTTTCGATCTCAGGATAAAAGTAAGCAAGTCAAGATTTTGCGATCTTCGCATGCACTGTCAAACAAAAACAATAAACAAATCAGTGTTTAATGTGGTATAATAAAAATAGCTCTAAATTAAAATCTAGACTAATTGGTAACAATACTAATATAAATTCAAATTTTTACACTCCCCGGCAACGGCGCCAAAAACTTGTTGCGTGTTTTCTTTAATGCTCGCAAGCGCACGGCGTCAAGTTATAGTAAAATGTAATTACGAGTACAAGTATCGATCCCACGAGGAATGTAATTTCTAAATTTATACTAATGCTTGTAATTAGAATAGTCTCGATTTTATTTAGAATAATCTAATAACAGATTTTTTCGTACCAATAACTGAATTGAAAATAAATTTAATTTTAATACCAAACAGAGTTGAACAATGGAATAAAAGATCTAGAGGTTTGACTTCACGCAACTATCCACCATGTGATATGTTTGTGTAGCTATATTATAATTGTCCTTCTTATTCATTAGCCAAGAATTCTATGATTATCTACTCCCTCTCTCGAGTGCTAAGTAGATACTAATTATTTAACAAAAGATTGCAACGTCTCCGTCAACAATCAACAATTAAATAACACAACAAGCACTCAATTATTTTAATGGCTTCCATAGCAATATATGTCCTCTCGAACTATATAAATACCATCGATGTATTTTTCCCTTTCTTGATTATAAATTCCCTTTTTCAAGTGATAATTTATAAACATACAAATCATTCAAGATATGGCCAATAAAATGAAAGCATTAAGATTGGAAAAACACAAATGAACAATAAAGACAACTTATATAGCATAAATCATGAATCTCAACACATGGTTTCTAGTTTTGTTCAATCATTCCTCTAGAATTAAGATTTAGTTCATAATAATGAAAATAAAACAACAACACATAAATATTAAACAAGACATATCAAAATAAGAGTAAAAATAAAGAAAGAACTTAGAACAAGAGTTTTGGAGAAGTGTATCAAGTTTTTATCCAAAGATATCCAAGAACTTGTTGAAGATGATGATCTTGATCTTCAACCCTTTTCCTTGTAGCCTCCACCCTTTTCCTAGCTTCTCTCTATACCCTAGATGATGAAAAAGAGACCCTTTTATAGTCTAGACAAGATATCCCACGTAGCACACCATTTTCCCCTTCTTTTCTTCAAAGTCCACAAAGTTTCACAATTTCCGGAGGGATGTTTGTGCATGACCGCGGGTGCGGTAGTCTAAGGACCGCGGGTGCAGTGAAATTTCGTCAAAAACTCTCTTGCTCAGCAAGTGGCACCGCGGGTGCGGCGCTTGCATGACCGCAGGTGCGGTCATGCCTCGGCGAACAGCGCGGGTGCGGCGGTGTATGCAGCGCGGGTGCACTGTTGCTTCGTGTCTCATTGTCCTTTGCACCTTCTAATTCATCACTATATCATTCCAGACTCTCATTTCTAAGCTTCCAAACTACGATAACAAAAACAACAACATATCAAATAAAACCTGCTCAAGAATCACAAAATTCCAAGTTAAAAACAAGTAATAAAAGTACAATAAATTGCACTTATCAAGCAACAACTGAGAGATTATGGAGTAATTACAAATGAATCGCCCATATCTTGTGACAATACGAGCACAATT
Organism: Primulina eburnea; assembly: GCF_022965805.1. Lineage (NCBI taxonomy): Eukaryota > Viridiplantae > Streptophyta > Magnoliopsida > Lamiales > Gesneriaceae > Primulina > Primulina eburnea. Next base: position 13,702,240 of record NC_133111.1, read on the forward strand.
GCCATCACCTATAATCCAGTTCTTCACTCAAGGACCAAGCATATAGATGTCAGGCACCACTTCATTAGAGATCATGCTTTGAAGAAGGACATCAGACTGGAGTATATTTCAACTGAGCAACAAGCAGCTGACATCTTCACTAAACCATTACCCGAGACTAAGTTTTCTTACTTTCGCAATATTCATGGTTTAATTGAATTGTCTTAAAATTATTATTGATGCTGTTTTAAGTACTAATAAAATTATTTGCAGAAAATAAGAACACAACAAAAAATTGGAAATGATACTTTATTAAGAACACAATCGATTCCATCTTACATAAGATAACTTAGAACCAACTGAATATTGTCATTCTGTAATCAAATTATTCAACTCATAAATTCGGATTCTAGAAAATGATTCAGTTGTAGAAATCTTCTCAATCACATGCCATTCCTTCCATAGCATTGCATGTAACAGAACATTGTCATCAACCACGTCTGTAATATGCCTGACTTAAAAATGATTAATGTATTTTCTTGTTGTTGCTGCTTGAGCACGAGAAAGAGCAACACCACTACTACTTATCCTCTGCAAATCATGAATCTTGAACCATGTTGACATCACTTTCGTCAATTCCTCCATCGTTTTCTTCAACTCTTCTAAATAAGGACTTAATTGTTCAGTAACTTGAATATGTGTACTCCTGCATGCATCATAATTGCTTGAATCCGACATATTGAACTGTTATTGTAATGCCCAAGAATTCGATTACTGTAATTTGAGATGATTTATTGATTATGAATGGATGTGAGTATAGTTGGACCGCTTCGAGACCAAATTGGTTAAAACATATGAGTTATGTGATTTTCGGGCAGAACCTGTGGCGCCCGAGCGGTGGAATATTACCGCCCGAGCGCCAATGTGTGATAAGGAAAGGCTCGGACAGAAAGTATGGCGCCCGAGCGGTAGAATATTACCGCCCGAGCGCCAGTGGATAACAATTGTAAGTCACGGACAGAGAGTTCCGCGCTCGAGCGGTACTTTCTTACCGCCCGAGCGCCGCCTGAAAGGGGTGGAAAATGATGACACGTAGCTTACATGCATCTGGATATATATATATATATATATATATATATATAACGTTTTCCTTCAGAATTCATTAAAAATCGAAGAAGGGAAATCGAGAAAAGGTTTCTGGAAAAGAGTGAAAAATCCTTACGCCTTTTGTGAGAAATCCGTCCGTCCGATTTTGAATCCGACTGCGGTACTGTATTCCTATCGACGTAGGCTACAACTGGACGTAAGTTTTGCTACGTTTTGATATGCTTTGAAATTATGGTATTGTCAGAATCTGATATGATTCATATATGATGTTCTTGGCATGTTAGACATCGTATAATTGAAACCGGACTGAGGAACAGATACCATATGAAATTGTTATGATTTTTAGAATTGAGTTGAATAAGAATTGATATCCAGATTGAGTGATTATCGAGTATAAGACGTTAGAATGGATATCTGCCTGATATGGTATTGCTGGATATATTGAAATTATGACATTATGTTATTGAAACAGAATTTGATTTAATTCTGATTATATCCAGTATTGATTGGGTAGTGTATTGATATTGTACCCTCGATATCGTTATTATCAGATTGAGTATTGACAGGCTTGGGGTTCGAGACTGCGACAGAGTCAGAATATCAGAAAGAAAGGTATAAATTAATGTTGAGTTGGGATTGCATAACTCGAGTGAGGTTTGACTCGAGTTTCCCTAAATCACATACTTTCATTTATTGCATTGATATTTGCAATTGATGAGACTTATGATTGTAGTCTATTGAGTTATAGCTAATGTATGATAAGATTGATATTTGTAGTCTATCGATTTATAGCCACTGCATGTAATGACTGCGGATTCGCTAGTCATCGACTGATTTGCTTAGATACTGAATGCATGTAATGACTACTGAGTCGTTGAGTCATAGGCTGATTCGTCTAGTTATTGACTGATTCGTCTATTTATTGGCTGATTCGCTTAATTATAGCTGATTCGCTTAATCTTGACTGATTTGTCTAAACTTAAGCTGATTCGCTTAATTACAGGCTGATTCGTCTGGTTATTGGCTGATTCGCCTAATTCTTGACTGATTCGTCAATTCTACGGCTGATTCGCCCAGACACTAGATATATAAATTATATCGATGCCGTTTAGGGATTGATTCATTCCTATCGACTGAGATTCGGTATATTTATCATTATCCAAACAATTGGGATCCCTAGGTTAGAGTTGAGTCGAGTCTGAGACGACGCGTCAGTGGAGTCGAGTCTGAGACGACGCGTCGGTTGAGTTGAGTCTAATACGCCATGTTGATTTACATTGGTTATATCATTCATGTTTATTGAATGCTTGATATTGATTTATGTTTCTGATATGAGACATGTTATGAATAATTCTTATATGCTTTCGTATATGCTTTTATATGATTGCATGTATACATTGTTTATACTAGGATATGTATATCTCACCGGAGTTATCCGGCTGTTGTCTTGTTTTGTATGTGTGCATGACAACAGGTGGGGCTGGATCAGGGTCAAGAAGAGGATGAGAGACGATTAGATAGCGTGGAGATCCGGGCTTCAAAGCAACATATGATTCAGCACTGATATGTAGTTGAACCTAGTAGAATTCTTGTAGATAACACAAGATTTGTATGTTCATGTTTAATATGTAATTTGAGTAAATTACATTACGTTTCCGCTTTGTATTTTTTTAAAAAAAATTAGACCCTGTTTTATAATTGATTAATTAGTCCCAATAATGATTAAGAACTTGATTAGCGTCCGGGTCCCCACAGTTATTGTTTCACATTTTATCTCTATCGTCTTATTTATAGACAGATAACATTAAATGTTGAAGAAACTAAAGAGTCTCAAGTCAACCGAAGCGTTTTTCTCATTTACCCAGGCTTCTTATTTATCAGTTGTTCATCATCAACTAATATCAGAAAGAGAAAAAAAAGTTAAGCTTATATAAATACTTCATTCAACCAGAAACGTTTGCACGGATTACATCATCATATTTTTCCTCTACAACAATTATCCACATTTTCAACCAAGTGGATAAAGGTGCGGTAGATGTCTTGACAAAGTTTTGAAAAAACAGCTATGCGCTTAAGGATTTTCAGTTCCTTTCGAAGCATTAGCTGATAGATATGACCATCCTTAAAGATGTCAACCCACACAGCTATGTTCAAGTGCTTCTGCACTTTTTTCAACTCTGCCACCAGTTCGCGAGTGGTAGCCTCTCCAGTATTATACAGGAACTCAAGCTTCTGTAACTTTTCCCAGTAGTGAATACTCTTATAGAAGATTCATCTTCTATAACAGCCTTCCTGGTCTCCAGAGCACACGGCAAAGCACTCGAGCTACTCGTATCTGCCATTCTTTTTGTCTTGAATATTTTCACCAATATGACTGAAACTAACCGTGTTACTTCTATTTATAGACGAAAATCATGGAAGCTGAAGGGCCGTCAATGTTTCAGCAAACGTTAATCTTTCTAACCTTTAAATTTATTTTATATCGTTACTTTAATTATTCTATGCACCGATTTAGGGGGAATATCAGTTTTGAAGAGGTTAACTGAGAGGACAATTGTTTGTGAATTCTCAACTGAAAAGAATCAGTTTCCCAACTGACTGTTCAGCTGGATATTTTACAAATCTTCTCACATAAATTAACAAATTAAAAAACTTATTATATTCCAAATCAACTGACGTGACTGCAGTTTCATAATGTGGCCTATTTTAAACCGCTCACTTTGTGCACGCACGCTTACAACACACGTACACATATTTTTATTCAAATTTTTTCATGGACTGACACGTGTCCCGAATTTGAACAGCCACGTACAAATGTACTATGCCCGCTTCAATTCAGTTTTCTTTCTTACGAATACAATCAGTTCCTAAGAGCATACTAATTCCAGAGCTTATCTTTTACGAATTTCAGATCATTTTATCTTTCGAAATGGCGAATCAAATCCCAGCTCACGTGTTGAACGCTATGGCCATTGATTTTGACTCAGTTTTATCAGTTCAAGAAGCTGAAGTTAAGAACGTCTTTCTGAAGATTGAATCTGCTGGTCTCAGGATGATTTTGGGACAATCTTCGCAGGAGATATACCCCAAGGAAGTAAATGAATTCTATCTAAAGGGGTTTGTCACTACTGATGAAAGTATCTCTGTAACTGTCAATGATCAACTGTTGATCCTATCTGAAGAGACCTTCAGGGAAATTTTCTCTTTGCCAACTGATGGGTACGTCAGCTTCTCAGAAGTCAAAACATTTGACATTGAGGAAATGCGATCTTTGTTGTCTGCTGATAGGCGGAAAATCAAAGTTTCCGATCCAAAGAAATAGTTGAAATCAGAAATTCAGTTATTAGCCGACATTGTGGCGAAGGGCATATTGGCTAAGGCCGGCTCTTATGCTGCCCTTACTCTTGAAAAATTCCAAGTGATGACCATCATCATGGGAGAGAAGAAAGTTAACTGGAGGCATATTATTTTCAATATTCTGAAGAATATGCTTCAATCTACCAAACAATCAAGAGGCTTTGCTGTTCCAATAAGTTATCTTTTGAAACTAAAGGGATTGGTAGCTGACAATGCTGGAAAATCATCAAAGTTCAAGATATTCACTGCCAAGAACATCTTGCCGCCAAAGACCAAACTGGACATTTCTCCCAAACAGTTTTTGAAAACCAAACAGGAGATTGGGACGCAACCACCTGCTCCAACACTAGTCAAGAAGGCCAAAACTTTGGCCCAACTGAAAATTGAAAAACGAAAACTGATTATCAGTGAATCATATTTGGAGAAAACTCCTTCTCCTAAGCTTGTCAAGAGACCGAGGACGCAAAGAACTAAACCAGTAACAGCGGTGGAATTCATTCCAACTGAGAGATTGACTCAATCAACTGCTCAACAGCCTATTCAGGCTACCCCTTTGCAGGTTGTTCCACCTGATGATTCAGTTACTGAAGAAAAGGCACCCGCTAAAGTAAGAGCTCCCTTGACTCATGTAAATCGCCCTACTATTTTGCCTCCGGCCAGATCTAAAGGCATTATATTAAGGGAACCAGTGGTCACCACTCACTCTGGTTTGGATGTTCCTCACATTCTCACTACTGAAAAAGGAAAGGGCACGCTAGTTGAAGAGCCAAGGCCATCTAATGCCATCCAAACTCATATTGACCTGGTTTGGGAACAGGTCAATGCATTTGCCACATCGAAACTAAAATCTTTTGATAGTTGGAAGTGTTTTAGGACTGAGATTTTTGCCAAAGAGCTGAAGCACAAATCCCAACTGAAAAAGTTTATTAAACTTGAAGCGATTGTGTTGAATATAGTCAAAGCTGCTACTATTGCCCAGGCATTGGAGAGGCAAAAATATTTCCTTGATCAAATTCGAGCCAAAAAGCTGACTAGAATGATTGAAAAGCTGAAATCCAACTACAATCCCATAGGTCCAACTGCATATCATGATAGAGCTCTGTTCACCCAACTGGACTCAGATATTTGTGGCCTACAAAGGGAAATCAGATTTTGGGAACAGGATCAGGAATTGGTTCTTCCTGAAAAATCGTCATGTTCAAAAAAAGATGAAGATACATTCTCCTCCCAGCAAAAAGAGCCACCTCCACAACCGGTTGCTGAAGAACCTGTTCAGGATATGCCACAATCATCTGCTGATAAACACATGTATTCCGAGGCTGAATTAAATTTTGCCAATATTGATGAAATCATTCAGACAGTAGCCCTGGAAGCTCAGCTAGAAGCAATAAATTCTGAATCAGTTGCTCCTTCAACTGAGCAACCAGAACAAGAGGTTCAGATATCATCTGAAGAACCAATTGAGCCTCTTGTTGCTGAAGAATTAATTCAGCAAGAAATATCTGCTGAGACTGAAGAACAAACTGAAGTGCCCATCCAAACTTCAGAAAAAGAACTAACTGAATCGGAGGAAACTCAATTAATCATTGAAAATTTTCCAACTGAAGAGCAAGCCCCAGATTTGGTGCAAGAACAACAAGAGGCACAAATTTTTGTAGTTACAACTCAGACTGCAGAAGAAGTAATTGAATCAGAAGTCCCTGATCTTACAACTGCTGAAACTGAAGTCCAGAACATGATTCTAGTAATTTCTCATCAAGCCTCTAAAGATCAAACACAGGGAACATCTGATCAGTCACCTCTTCTTCAATCCACATAAATGGATCTTGTCCTTGAAGAAATCCAGAATATGCAGCACAATATGCAGCAGATGATTACTGAAATCAAGAAAATTCAATCCACACAATTGTCTCATACTGTCAAATTGGATTCTTTAATTGAATTTGATTCAGCAAAACTGAAATCCATTCAAGCAACCATGGAGTCTCTTACCCGAACTGTGCTTGAGATGAAGAATAACAGAGGTCTAGCTCAAAGTCTATATACAACTTAGGATATAATCAGTCAACGAGTTGAGCGATTGGAAACTTCTGTTTCTAATAAAATGGAATTGCTGTAGACTTTTTTACAATCTGCTGTCTCAAGTATCTCCTCAGATGTCAAAATTTTTTCCACTGACATCCGAAGATTATCTGTGAAGATGGATTTGTTTGGAAAAAAGGGGGAAGAAATCAAAGAGCATCTTGAGAAGCAGTAGAAGAAACCATCTCGTTAAAAATCAGTTAATCAGATTATTATATTCGGCTGTTATTGAATCAAGACCTCTATCAGTTCAAGAAATTCAGATCTTATTTTATCCACATAAAATTCAGTATTCAGTTATTATTATTTGCTGAGTTTTGTCAAACACCATAAAGGGGGAAATTGTTGAAAACCAAACTCTAAATTCTGGAGTTTGACAAACTGATCAACCAAATGATAGGCGCAATTATATTCAGCAACTGGACTTAACAACTGAAATCAACAGATCTAATAAAAAAATCAGTTGATATATTCAGCCGTATGCTTTTAAGCTAAGCATCCTTCAACTAAACATATCTCTGGAAAGAATATTCAACCGACAAAGAGACATAGCAAACTGCAACTGAATATGAAACGGCACCTCAATCAATACAGCTTAGAACAACGCATTTCGGCTAAAGTAGTTAAGACGCCGCATTACAATAAATGAAGCAAACAATGACCAAGGAATAATGAAGTGGCAATCAACAGATAAAAAGATTCAAATATATCTCAAGTTACCGTTGGAAGGGAAGCTTATAAATATGACAGAAGAATAGCTGAATAAGAAGCAGATCACTCTATTCAAAGCTTGTTGTTACTCTGCAAAAATCTTAGCTCACTCTAACTTGGTTTATTCGTTGCAGTCAAGGCTAAAATTTGAGCTCACTAGCACTTTGTAATAATGGTTAAATTAGATAGTGCTAAGATCAGTTACGCACTGAGAAAATTTTGTAATACTAAGAGTTTCAGCTTTTGGCAGTGATAAGTCCAAACTGAAGTGGGTCAGTACAAATCATGTATTCGATCAAAGTCTTTTAGTGGAAATCCTATCCTTGAGATAGAAGGGATTACGTAGGAGTAATTGAAATATCCGAACATCCAGAAATAATCCTTGTGTATTTTATTTCAGTTTTGTATTCTATCTTTCAGTCAGTTACTTTCCGCAACTACTTTAGTTTAACTGATTGTCATTGACCAGCAAGATTCCGAGAATCAGTTTGTCAAACTGAACTCAAAATTCGAAAAGATCAGTTTTAATTGTGAGTGTTTATTCAACCCCCCTTCTAAACACTCTTGATACGTTAATCGATCCTATCATGATGGTCTCTGATGCTCCGCTTCACAGGCTGACATGTCAAACACTTGGACACAAAACGCCTGATAGCCTTTCTTCATCCTAGGCCACCAATACAACAACTGTAGATCTTTGTACATCTTCGTACTCCCAGGGTGAATAGAGTACGGTGGACATATGGGCCTCGGATAGAATATCTACTCGGATAGAATCACTGCTAGGAACCTACATTCTGTCTCGGTATCTCACAATACCGTCGCTAACAGTATACAACACACTGCCCTTGGCCTCATCTCCCTGCTTCCACTTTTCCAACTGTTTATCTGCTGACTGCTGACTGCGAATACGGTCTAGAAGAGAAGACTGAATCGTCAAAGTAGATAGTTGAGAAACTCTACCTCGAGGAAAAGTCTCTAGATCAAACCCCTGCATCTCAGACTGAAGAGGCCTTGAAATCGCTAGATGAGCCATCACTGCGACTTTTCTGCTCAATGCATCCGCAACTACATTAGCCTTACCCGGGTGGTAGCTAATGTCACAGTCGTAATCCTTCACTAGCTCCAACCAACGCCTCTGACGCATGTTCAGCTCTTTTTGTGTAAAGAAGTACTTGAGGCTCTTGTGGTCGGTAAAGATCTGGCATTTCTCTCCATACAAATAATGCCTCCAAATCTTCAAGGCAAATACCACAGCTGCCAACTCTAGATCATGGGTAGGGTAGTTCTTCTCATGGATTTTCAACTGTCGAGAATCATACGCTATCACCTTACCATGCTGCATCAACATTGCGCCTAGACCGAGCTTTGAAGCATCGGTATACAGAAGAAACTTGCCGGGCCCTGACGACATGGCCAAAACTGGTGCTGAGATAAGAGCTTGCTTCAAAGTATCGAAACTCTTCTGACACTCATCGGTCCACACAAATTTAACATTCTTCTTGGTCAATGATGTGAGTGGAACGGCGATAGAGGAGAATCTCTGAATGAACTTCCGATAATATCCTGCTAACCCAAGAAAACTGTGGATCTCTGATGCATTCTGAGGCACAACCCAATCTCTGACTGCTGCAACTTTCGCTAGGTCGACCTCAGTACCGCTGCTAGAAACAATGTGGCCTAAGAATGCCACCTTCTCTAACCAGAATTCACATTTACTGAACTTTGCGAATAACTTATGCTTCTGCAAGGTCTACAACACTGTGGTCATATGTCTGCTGTGATCCTCCTGATTCTTAGAGTAGACGAGAATGTCTTCTATGAATACTATCATAAACTGATCAAGATACGGCTGAAATATGCGATTCATGAGATCCATGAAGATCGCTGGCACATTCGTCAAACCGAACGGCATCACAAGGAACTCGTAGTGGCCATAACGAGTCCTGAAAGCAGTCTTAAAAACATCAGTATCTTTCACCCTCAACTGGTGATAACCGGAACGCGGATCAATCTTGGAGAATACCAAAGCTCCCTGCAACTGATCAAATAATTCCTCAATCCGCGGAAGTGGGTAATTATTCTTCACTATAACCCTGTTCAACTACCGGAAATCAATACAGAGCCTCATAGAACCATCATTTTTCTTCACAAATAAGACTGGCGCGCCCCATGGAGAAAAACTCGGGCGGATGAACTCCTTGTCAAGAAGTTCCTGAATCTGCTTCTTAAGTTCGGCCATCTATGTCGGCGCTAGTCGGTACGGTGCTTTTGAGATCGGAACCGTACCTGGAATAAGCTCAATATAAAACTCCACTTCTCGCTCGGGTGGCATACCAGGTACGTCTTCGAGAAAAACGTCTAGAAAATCTATAACAATAGGGACATTTGAGGCTGACTGACTGGGTGCCTCGGGGACAGATATAAAGGTCGCTAAAAACGCCCGACATCTTCTATGCATGAGCTTCCTAGCCTGGACACAAGGTCTAATGAGCAGTAAAGGAAAGTACCTGTCTTGTTCGAATAGGAACTGCTCCATCCCAGGTGGTCGGACTAGAACAGATCTCCGCTGGAAGTCTATCAACAATCTGTTCCGTAATAGCCAGTCCATCCCCAGTATGATGTCAAACTCTGGCATCGGCAACACGATCAGATCCGCATAAACAAGATTGCCATGAAGCTCGAGGTCTATGTCTCGGATCACATTGGTAGCTGCCATCTCCTCACCAGAAGGCAATACTACTGAATAGGCTACATCTAGCCCAACGGTCTTGACCTTGAGAAAGTTAGCAAAGGTCTCCGAAATGAATGAATGAGTAGCCCCTGAATCTATCAAGGCTTTCGTAGCCGAACCAGCTATAAAAATTCTCCCTGAAAGGTTGGAACGTCAAGCTGAACCCAATAATTACAAGAACTAACTTATAGACATACGAAGGTCAAAGTTCTTCTAACCTAACTCCCGAAAATAATATTGGGTAGAGCATGCAATCCTATCGCAATTCTAAGTTCAAAATATTAACCCAGATTCCCAAAACATCGAATTTCAAATATAAACTTAAAGCTGTAAGATACCTGTCATAAGCATGGTCTCCGGGTTCGTCTCTGTCGCATGAAGGGCAAAAACTCTGCCATGGGTAGGCAGACTCCCACGAGGGCACTGCTGCAGCAAGTGGTCTGGACTACCACAATTATAACACTTCCCTGAGCCATACATACATGCTCCAGGATGGCGCCGTGTGCACTTGGGACAGATTGGGTGCTCAAAGGTCCTCGGGACTGTCCGTCCCTGCGGCTGCTGCTGCTGCCGTCCTATGTTCCTGGGTGGGCTGTGATGAGGCCTCTTATTCTGATGATGCTGCTGCTGAGGAGGAGGGTGGTGTGGTACTGGGACTGGTCGCTTACCCTGGCGATCCCTCTCAATGTCAATTTGATCTTGCTCTGCAGCAAAAGCTCTAGAAACGACGACTTCAAAAGTGGTAGGGCCAGCCACCCTAACATCACGGCGCAAGATCGGCCGCATGCCTTCCAGAAAGTGTCTCAACTTTGCTCCAGCATCGTTGGCAATCAGGGGCACAAAATGGCAACCCCTCTCGAACTTACAGATGAAATCCATAATAGTCATATCTCCTTGCCTCAGGGTCATGAACTCACTGGTCAACCTGGAATGCACCTCATCACTAAAATATTTGGAGTAGAATACCTCCGTGAAGCACGTCCAACTCAGTCTAGCCAAGTTCAGGGCTACTGATGCTCCTTCCCAACATAAGCGGGCATCTCCTCCGAATAGATAGGTGGCACAATGAACTCTGTCCGCATCTCCAAGCTCCATGAACTCAAAGATAACCTCGAGGGACTTAATCCAGCCCTCGGCAATCATGGGATCTGTCGTCCCTGAAAACTCCTTTGGCCGCATCTTCATAAACCTCTCATAAGTAGCATCGACCCTGTCGACCTGGCTGCCACAGCATTTTAATAGCATCTGGGCATTCATGTCAAGTGGAGGGGGTGGAGGTCCTCTCCTCTCCTGCCTCTGATCCTCCCTGTCCTCCTTGCAAGGCTCATCATCTCTCGTACTCTCAAGAATGCGTCTAGGAGGCATACTGTTCCATACATATAACCCATACGTAACTAACATGCATAATTTCTATTATTTCTTTAAATTAAATAAATACTTCATAATCATAATCTGAACGTAAAATATTTCATACTGTAACGTGAGCTTCTCATGGTCAGTAGTATTACAACCCTTTACAAGAACATAGGCTCTGATACCAGCTGAAACGCCCCAGATTCGACGACAGTCCTCACTGTATCAAGACAAGTCTTTCCAGCGTGCTTATGTCCTCACTCACAAGCACCCTGAGAAACTTCCCAGGAGGTCACCCATCCCAAAATTGCCCCAAGTCAAGCAAGCTTAACTTTGGAGTTCTTATGTGATGAGTTACCGAAAAGAACATGCACCTTCTTGATGATATGAGCAAAACATATCAAATCTTTTAATCCCTCTTCAACTGTACAATCCATTACATTGAACAGTCTCGGAATCCCTCTCCTTCCGATGTAAGATCGGTTCATTCATGTTCCCTCCGCCTAGAAGCCTGCCAGGAGCCGCTCATTGTCCGTGCAACCTCATGGCACCGACGATCCACCCTTCTTCGGCCCCGAGCCTCACAATGGATATCCTATGTAATCTCATTTTAGAAGGGGGTTTGAATAAACACTCACGATTTTCACAATCTTTTCGAATGTTGAGTTAGTTTAGTGACAAACTGAAACTCGGAATCTTTTCAGTTGATATCAATCAGTTAAAAATAAAGTACGGAAATAAACTGACTGATAGACAGAATAAAAACTGAAATAAGAACACACGAGATTTTATGGATGTTCGGAGATTTCAATCACTCCTACGTCACCCCTTCTATCACAAGGATAGGATATCCACTAAAAAACTTTGATCGATACATACACTTGTACAGACCCACTTCAGTTTGGACTTCACAATGCCAAAACTAAAACTCTTAGTTTACAATATGTTTCACAATACTAAACTGGACTTACCACAACTGATCTCTTTTAAAGATCGAAATTACAACAAAATAATTTGTGTTAGTGAGCTTGAAAAGTAGCCTAGAATGCTACGAATAAATCTGATAAGTGTGAGCTTCTAATTGCTAATTATGAGCGAGAATTTCAGCAGAGTAACATCAAGATTGAAAGAATAGTGAATCGTTGTTTTTCAACTGCTCTTCTCTGCTAGTTATAGGCTTCTCTTCAACGGTAATAATCAATTTAATTTGAATCTTTATATCCGTTGTTTGTTACGTCAATATTTTTCTGACAATCGTACACTGCAGCTTTTCTGAAATGCGGCGTTCCCACTATTATTTGCAGTCTGCTTTGTACTGTTTTCGGTTGAAAGTCTTTTTCGTTAACTTATGACTTGTACAGCTGAAGGATCAGCTGATAAGCAATATCTGATAAGCTCACAACTGAATGTAGCAACTGATCAGTTTCCAACTGATCAGTCAGTTGTTTTCGTAAGTTCATTTCAGTGGTTCAGTTGTCTTTATTAATCTGCGCCTTAATCTTCAGTTATAGGCAATTGTCAGTTTCAGTATTTGTTCAATTACTTTCAAACTTTTTGATCAGTTAGTCGAATTGATTTAAGTACTTAGTTTGTCAAACAAGCGAAATTTAGTTCCGACAATAATGGATTGACAATAATCTAGAACTTTTTTGAACACTTTTCATGGTTAAATACGGATATATGTCACATAGAAATGATTTAGGCAATCTTTGGAACCGTTTGAGCCTTCTAGCCTACCAAATAAACATGAAATATCTCTAGTGTCCCATTTTGAGCCTACTATAAATCAAGTGGTGTGTGTCAATGACATGCAATTAACCCTCACTTGTAACTATTTCATATCACACAACAACTACCAAATGAAGCTTATACACTTATTATCCCTACATAATTTTGAGACAAATAAGTTCATTGGTGTTGAAATGATTCAATACTCATTGTTAAGAAAAAGAAAAACAAATATGTATAAAAGGAGTTGAAAAAGAAACGAAATAAAAAGAAGAAAAATTATGAAAGAGAGAATCAAAATGGTGAAGAAAAAAAGGGAAATAAAGGAAATGAATTATGAGAAAACAATAAGTGAATGGTGAATGAAATGAGTGAAAAATGAGGAAAATTCAAATATTTATCTCAAATTTTGATTTGCATACCTTTTATTGTAGCCATGAGTCGTATCCTAACGTTACAAGCCTACAAGACCTATTAACCTTGTCATATCTATCCAATATACTAGTGGAGAAAAGTTGTTCAAGTCAAGCTTATTAACCTTGTCATATCTATCCAATATACTAGTGGAGAAAAGTTGTTCAAGTCAAGCTTATGGAACCTGAGAAACATGGTTATCAAGTATGAACTTTAATAATTTGCATGTAAGTATCTCATTGTGTGAAATCATTTTTTGTTATATTTGTGTTGAATATCTGATGAGCCAAATAAACACTTTGTGATTGCGTAAGTGAATTTGAATTTTAATGATATGTGAGTTGAACAGATCTGAAGAGTTCTTGAGTTTATAAAGCGAGTGGGTACTGTAGATTTATTTGAGTGTTTGATTGGTAAATGAACATTGACATATCACATACGCACGTGACTCTTGAGTAATTAAAAATTACATGAAAATGGATAAGTCGGAGGCCAATGTCAATGCATGCATATTCATGACTTATAGTTGTTAGAAGTAAAGTTTTGTTTGAGTTCATACTTTTATTTTGCTCGGGACTAGCAAAAGCTCAAGTTTGGGGGGTTTGATAAGTGCTGGAATTGCACTTAATTTATATAAGAATCCATTTCAAGTTTGTTAGTTTCAGTCAAAATTACGTTGGTATCTATTGTTTTTGTGTCGTGCAGGAGATAAATCACTATTGGACAGATGATGGAGAATATAGGTGTTTTTTAGCGTGAAATGTTGGTGGACAAGGGCTGCAGTGCCAAGGATCAATCGCTGTAGCGGTAAGGCTTCAAAGATCAGACCAAGCGCCTAGGCGCTATACATCAGCGCCGCAACACATGAATGATCGAAATACAAGCGCCTAGGCGCTGACCATCAGCACCGCGGCACTAAACCACCGAGAACCAAGTGCCTAGGTGATGCTTGCTTGGGGAGCACCTAGGCAGCGCCACAGCGCTAGCAGCGATGAGAACAGGCAAATGGGCTTCTTTTACGGTCCGTACGAGAACATAAAAGAAAAATAGTTCAGAAACAAAAGGAAGGCAGTGTTTTGAAGAGAAAACACGGAGACGGCAATTTGGAGTGCAAGGATCGATCACGAAGACGAAGAATGACGAATCTGGGGACATAGACGCTACTTCTGATTTGTTATCTGATTCCTTCGACATTATTTTCTAGTGTTGCAATGTCTAAATCTTCAAACATGTTTTGTTTTGGTTTAGATTTCGTTATGAACTAATTTTTCATTCTAGAGGATGACGTATCTTTGTGGATACGATAATTTGACGTGGTTGTTTATATGATTGAATTAATTTTGGTCTAATTGTGTTTCTTTGTGTTTATTCGACTTCAGTTTACCGACCATAAATTGTTGTTGTTTGATTAATTCAAAAACTCGGGAGAGGGACTAGGATTATAGATCATTAGAGACACATCATTAATGTTTATATTGTTCGAAAGGCGTATAATTGTAGCGAGGCCCGGGTAATATCATCGTTTTCACAAATCATTTAAACTTAGATTCTTATAGGGATGTTTGGATAGAAGGTTGCATGATACAATTTATTCGTCACTTGGGAAATGGAGAATAAAATAATTAAGTGTTCTTGGCCATTGAATAATTGAAATTCAACAGGGAATAAATATCGTGGAAACTTAGGTCAACACAAACATTTTGCAACAATCAGCTTCACCGGTGCTTATATCCTGCTTATTGAAACTCTTAGCTAATCTCGTAAATTACACTATCTCATCAATAAGACCCTTACTATCAGTAACAAGTGTTTTCAAACAAAAAACAATTAGCACAATCAATCCTCAAAGATTTTGATATTAATCTGGCCGGGCATGACGTGCTAATGGTTGAAAGAAGATTCAAGGATGCATTGCATGGACTCATGAGCGATCGAGAAGAGCTTGCAAGCAAGGTTCCAAGTCTTAAAGGAGTCGTGATGCATGGGATGCATGGGAGTGAGCTTGAAGGCCATAAGAATATCATTAAAATACGACCGAGTCTACACGGACCCAAGCACGGACCTGTACACGGGGTCCGTTTCCCTTACACTCGAGCAGTAGGAATCCAGAGATTACACGGACCTGTGCACGGAGCTGTACACGGGGTCCGTGTCCAAATATTCCCGAAGAAGTAGAATTCCAATGTCTACACGGACCCCTCTCCGGACCTATACACGGGGTCCGTGTCCTTTGATTTGTTTGGCGTATTTTTTCCTTATTTTATGCATTATATAATTTGGAACAATATCTTTTCATATCTTTTGATATTGTAACAATATATGGACGAATTTCATCATTTTTGTAAAGAATTATTCATTGAGTTTTAATACATTTTGTGAGTTTTTCTCTCAATTTCAAAGCATGGCTTTGCATACACCTTCGTGTGTTTCTCAAATCAAAATTATCAAAGTTTAATACTTTGTGGCGTTTGTCGATTGTTCTTCACCCGGATTGTCAAAGACGAGTTATTGTTCGCTTGAATTTCGATTGTTTATCTCGTTAATATTTATTGCTAAATTCTTCGTAATTTAGAGGTGAATATTGTACAATTACTTGTTTCAAAAGGATCGGGACAACACTTCCGTTTCTTTGTTTCATCGAATGGAGGGCGTGACTTTGTTTTTGAGCGCGTTTGCTTTTTCGTGCTCGAAGGATCGCATCATTTGGTACCAGAGCTTTGAGTTCCCTTTGATTCAAGTAAGTTTATCCTTTTTATTTTGAGATCTGTATTTATCATTGTTTGTTAATAGATCTGTTTTATCTATTCGTTATTCGTCTTTCGTGAATCTTGTGATTCTCGAGAATTCTGATTTTTTTCTTTTTCTCAAAAATTCTGAATTTTTTTTCTTTTTTTTCGAGTTTGCAGAGCCATAATCTTGTACAATTCCAAAAAAAAAAAATTAAAAAAATTAAAAAAGTACCAAAATTCCGAAATTTTGTCGTATATTGGTTTTGGTATTTTGTTCTAATCTCTTGTGGGAGCCATATTGAAGTGTCTCTTACAATAAAAAAAAATATATCATTGTGCTATTATCTAGCATTTTATCTTGTTTCTTTTTGTGAGTCATATTCAAGTGACTCACAATCAAAAAAAAAATATTTCAAATTTCTTGTTCTACGCAATCCGTGTAAATCAGTTTGCAAGTGTCGTGAAGTTTGTACTTGTGAGTTTGATGCATACAAACTACAAAGCCTGAAAGTGTACCCTACGAGAGAACTCTCAAAAATCGAGTGAAATACTTGAGTGTGAGCGTTTATTTCTTGGAGTGACGTGAGGACAAAAAAAAGAGAAAAAAAAAGTCGAGTGAATATTCATTGGACTGACCAATGAGGATTTGTGGTGAGGAACTTTATTCTTTATTGTTTTATACTAACCTTTTCTTGCAGGTATAATGATTGACGAACGTCAATTTTCAACAATGTTAGGAGGGTTGGATATAATATGGGAGAAGGAGTTTAAGCCTCTACGTGAAAAGTATAGGCGGTGTGAAGAAGAGGAGATGTATGATATGCATGTTGATGAGAATATGCGAGGTAGTAGATTTGGGGGGAATAGAGTGTTGCATTTGGATCATGATGATGATAGGCGATGTGAGAAGATTAGAGGAGTGGGCAGAAGAGGTGAACGTGATGTGGATAGGGAGTCATTGACATCCACGTGGAGGACGAGCTTGGAAGAGAAACTCATTGCTGGGCCAAAGAATGAGTCGAGAGTTGAAGCTAGCAAATATGAATATCAAGGTACATTTAAAAACTCAAATTATAGTACTTGTGATATTATATGTTGTTTGTGTTTAGAAATTGGTCATGATATCAGTCAATGTCCACGTGATAAGGTGGTTATAGTAGAATCATCTGTTGAGCCTGAATATGATGTTGTTGTTGAACCTGAATATGAAGTTGAGGTTGGGGAGATTGAGGATGATAATAATACGCTGGTTCTTGACACGGGTTTTGAGCAGTATGTGGTGGAAGGTGAATTGATAGATGATGGTACTTCACTGGTTGATGATACGAGTACTTTTAAACAAAACATTGTAGACAGTGTGAAACATCTCGCTCATTTTTTAAAATTCTACTGGACATTTTTTATAAATACAGCTCACATTTTCGAAATAAAATTTAAAACATTTCGCATGCATGAGCTGTACAGAAAAATATAACATTTAAAATTGATCTTAAAAATTTGACAATAAAAATAGTGCAGTTTAAAATAACCAACTCATCCCAAAATCATACGTAAACATGCACCAATCAAAATCTTAAAATCGTCAACGTAGGAAAATATTCCTCTCATAAAACATTATGCAGAAAACATGCGGTCCTCGGGTCCTGTCACCGCACCAGGTCTGCCTACTCAGAGTTCGCCACCTCCAATCCCCTCATCATCAAGCTCACCTACATCACACACGCCTAGTGAGTCTAAAGACTCAACACACCTATACCAGGAATAACAAGTACATATACAGCACACTGCAGTGAAAAATATCATACTCAACATATCTTTCATGAACTTAAAAGCATAACATAAACATGTCGTGTAAAATCATATCGTGTCAAAGCATGTCATCTCATGTCTTCATATACATAAACGTGTCATGTAAAATCATATCGTATTAAATCATGTCATTTCATGTCATCATATATGTATACATTTTCTTTTTATATGAATTCAGCTCATTAGTTGTGACTTTCGTATCAGCTCTATCGTATCAGCTCTATCGATGGATCCATCTACGTATAACCACAGTACCGGGCGGCGAGAGACATCAGCGACAGCATTACCCGTCCACTGAGCCCGGGCCTCAGCTCATCATATCTTATATCATGTCAATGAAAATACGATCGTCGGGCTCCCTCTGGGGCCTTCTCCCGTAAACGGGCTTCCTCTAGGGCTTTTTCCCTCACGATATCTCCTATCATATCATCGTATACATATACATCGTTAGTCACAACCAACTCCCATCCTTCAAAAACATCATCATATTCACCACTTAATAAAAACATGCATATACGTAATTTTTTTTCTTTTAAACCAAGCATGCACCTTATTTATCATAATTGCGTAAAAATCGTAAAAATCTTGCATAAACATTTATAACATGATAAAATGTGCTTAGGGCGCTGCCAGGACCAAAATCTCACCCGGGTGCAAAATAACCATTTTGCCCCTGGAAACCCAAAAATTAACAATTTGCCCCTAGACGTAAAATTCCATGTTTGTGACTTTTTCTTAATTCCATTGACTCTAACATGTCCCAAATAATTATTTAAGCCTATAAGAATTTTCCCATATTTTTATTTGGCTAAAATTGATGACTTTTAAATTAATCCTTAAATATAACATAATAATGCGCTTTAATCCCGGATTAAATCAAACCTTAGCATAAAATTCCCAAATTAAAAACTTGGACTTCTAATAATTATTTGAGCTTAAATATAATTTTCCATAATTTTATTAAACTTAAATCTAGGCGTTTCAATTAATCATTTAATTAACGTTTCGTGCGGCGATTAAATCCCGAATAATTCGAAACTCATTATTTTGATCCGAAGCTTGCCAAACTCCTTAAAATGTCCCAAAACATATTTAAAAGCATCCCTAGACGTAAACTCAAGCTCGTTTCATAACTTAACCGAATTGTTTTAAAACTTGGACCGGAGTCCCGGTTTTAACCCGAATCGACCTGAAACTCAACCGAATTTCTCAAAACTTAAGCCATGCATAAAACACATCCTATCATCTCTTAAATCACATTTTCTAGCCCACTAAGACCCATGAAAACGAGACCACCAGCTGCTGCTATTTTCAGCGCCAACCAAGTTCGAATCCTAATGTGACTAAGCTTCACTATTTCGCATCCTAGCTCAAGCCCGATCGGACCAGCCCTTAACCAACCTTACTTAGTCACTATAGGCCCTACTGGACCAAAACAACCCAAGGACTCAGCAACATGCATCAGGCGTAGACCACCCGATCGCTACACTCCCCAAAACACCAACCGAACCCAATTCGTCCAACTCTCCCTTTGCGGCTTCTAGGACAAGACCAGCAGCGTTCGGGCATTTTTAGTCCCTGGTTCAGATCAATCAGAGGCTGTCCAAGATCTAGAGTCGCCTTTGCACCACTATCCTTAGTGATAAGTGCATTTTATGCACTTATATTAGTCCTATATTTCATATAGATTGTTAGTCTTTCTGGGCGGAATTACGCGTTTTTTGTTATTTTTGGTGTGATCGCAGGAACCTAAGTGAAGCCACTGAAAGGGCGTGAAAAGGAGCGAAGATGGTGCCTAGTAGAAGAAATGTGAGCCAAGCGAGCAATGGAATGCAGAAGCACCCGCGCACATGCGCCGCCCAAAGCGCGCACATGCGTGAACCATACAGTGAGCAGCGCGCATATGCGCCGCTCATGGCGCGCATATGCGCGAGAAAGAGAACAGGCGAGTCCACAGCATCGCGCACATGCGCCACCCAAGGTCGCGCACATGCGCGACCCATCCAGAGAGCAGCGCGCATATGCGCCGCTCATGGCGCGCATATGCGCGCAAGAAGGAAGCCCACTCCAGGAGACCCGCGCATATGCGCGAGTCTGTGCCGCGCATATGCGCGCGGCGCGACGTCTGAAATTAAAATAGGTTTTCGCGCGGACTTAAAGGGCAATTCTGAAATTTTAGATAGCAGCCGTCACAAGGAGCAGGAAAAGAACGAAAAGGTCAGAGAAAACGAAGGACGGAGCGCGAAGAACGGAGATTGAAGACGCTTAATCCGGACACGGAGACGCACTTCCATCTCTCGCCAACACGTTCTTAATTCGGTTTCTTACTTTTACGTTTTTAATGACTACAAACAGGTTTTGTTGTGATCTACTTTTGAGTATGAACTAAATTTTATTTTCTAGAGATTGACGTAGTCGAAGTCGAACCTATGTTAACGACGTTTTGATATTGCATTGAATTATTTCATCGTGTTTATTTGTGATTGCCTTTATTAAATGCTTTTGGATTATTGGCCATAATTCGAATGATAAAATAATTGAGATCTAACACTCGAGAGAGGTGATCGAAATTAGGACAGGGGAAATCGCATCAGTCAGATGTTTATAGCGTGCAAAAGATGTATAACTTTGGCGAAACCATAATAGAACCTTGTGTGCATTTATAACTGTTGCATGATTTTGAATAGACATATTAAAATCGGTAATAGGTAATACATTTCTATTTAGCACTCGACAGAGGGAATAGAAAATATTGTGAGTTCTTGGTTAATAAATATGGTGCAAGTTAATTTAATGTTAGTCCTGGTTAATTTAGCATAGGGTGACTCGACGAAATCATATCTCTAGATTTATTTACTCATTGAAATTCGACTGTGTGCTAGAATTACAGGATTCGTTATTTTATTTGAATTGATTTTAAACCAACCATTCGATTTGTCTAAATAAAGTTGAGCTATGTCAATTATGGTAATTAATATACAACTTTGAATAATTACTCCTCGTGGGATCGATATCCGTACTCTAACCAGTACTAAAACTTGACACCGTATACTTGCGGTAGTGAAAACACGAAACAAGTTTTTGGCGCCGTTGCCGGGAAGTAAACTATTTAATTGCATATTGATATCATTACTAATTAGTCTTTACTTTAATTTAGACTTCATTTTATTTTCTTTTCTTTACTTTGTTAATCTATAGTCTTTTTGTTTTGCAGTGCATGCGAAAATATCAAAATCCCGACTTGCTAATTTTTTATCCTGAGATCGAAAGAATTGCCAGGAGATTAAGGAAAGCAAGGAGGGACGAAATTAAAGCAATGGCTGAAAACAGAGACAACCAGAATGAACTCCCTAGAGAGGTGCCAATCCGAGAACATTTCCGTCCTATCATCAACGCTCACTACTCTGGAATAGCTCGCGGGACCATTGCTGCTAACAACTTCGAGCTAAAGCCCGCACTCATTAACATGGTTCAACAGAACTAATTTGGAGGAGCAGCCACTGCAGATCCCCATCTTCACTTACGAACTTTTCTGGAGATCACGGATACGGTAAAAATGAACGGTGTTTCTGACGAACTAATTCGATTGCGCATTTTTCCGTTTTCTCTTAGGGATCATGCAAGGAGTTGGCTCCAATCTCTATCGCTGGGAAGTGTTACTACTTGGGCGGATTTGGTTACGAAGTTTTTGTCAAAATATTTTCCTCCTGCTAAATCTGCTCAGCTGAAAATAGATATCACCAACTTCAGGCAGAGAGAATTTGAGGTATTATATGAGGCGTGGGAGCGATACAAAGAGTTACTCAGGAAGTGTCCGAATCATGGATATGCAGATTGGGTACAAATCGAGCTATTTTACAATGGTTTGGATGGGCCGACTAGAGGGAA
The DNA here is from genome assembly GCF_022965805.1 of Primulina eburnea. NCBI lineage: Eukaryota > Viridiplantae > Streptophyta > Magnoliopsida > Lamiales > Gesneriaceae > Primulina > Primulina eburnea. The sequence goes on from NC_133111.1 coordinate 13,724,131, forward strand.
TGTGGATGCTGCCGCCGGAGGTACTATCTTTTCTAAAACACCTGATGAGGCTTATGATTTGCTTGAACAGATGACCATCAACAGTTATCAGTGGCCGAGTGAAAGATCTGGATCAAAGAAACCTGCTGGAGTGTATGCCGTAGACCCGATCACATCACTTACTGCACAGGTGTCGGCATTGACTACACAAATTGCAGCAATGAACAAAGCAAGCCAAGCTACGTCTGAAGTAGCACTGGTGACTGCTGAGGAAGAGCCAGTTATGGAGGAAGCTCAGTACATCAACAACCGTGGCTTTGGAGGTTATCGAGGTAATCCTCCCCCTAATACTTATCATCCAGGTTTGAGGAATCACGAGAATTTCTCTTATGCGAACAACAAGAACGTGTTGAATCCTCCACCGGGGTTCAATACACAGAAAGGGGAAGGAAAGCCATCTTTTGAAGATCTAGTGGGCACATTCGTGACTGAGTCTGGAAAGAGGATGGCGAGAACTGAGTCTCGTCTTGATAACATGGAGACACACATGGGTAATATGGGTGCCACGATGAAGTCCTTGGAGACACAGATAGGGCAACTAGCCAATGCTTTGAAAGATCAGAATCGAGGGCAGTTTCCCAGCAATACCGAGGTGAATCCTAGGGAGCAGTGCAAAGCTGTCACATTGAGAAGTGGTAAGGAAATTGGCATCCAAGAGCCGACTGAAGAGAGTGTAGAGATTCTTGTTGAGGAAGATGATGGAAAGTGTACAAGTGTTGGAGAAGAGAGAGTAGAAGAACCTGAGAAAGTACTTAAACAGCAGCCTTTACCGAAGGTAAATCTTCCATATCCACAGAGGTTCAAGAAGAAAGGGTTAGACGATCAGTTTGCGAAGTTCCTGGAAATTTTCAAGAAAATTCACATCAACATCCCATTTGCCGATGCATTGGAGCAGATGCCCAATTATGCTAAGTTCATTAAGGATGTGATGTCCAAGAAGAGGAAACTTCAAGAATTCGAGACCGTAAAGCTGACTGAAGAGTGTAGTGAAATACTTCAAAGGAAACTACCCCAGAAACTCAAAGATCCAGGGAGTTTTACTATTCCTTGTGTTATTGGTGGTTCTAGAGTAAATAGAGCTTTATGTGATTTGGGTGCTAGTATAAATTTAATGCCTTTTTCTATTTACAGGACTTTGGAGCTTGGCGAGGTGAAACCTAGCACTATCACTTTGCAGCTGGCGGACAGATCACTTACATATCCACGAGGGATAGTAGAGGATGTGCTGGTAAAGGTAGACAAATTCATATTTCCTGCTGATTTTGTTATATTAGATATGGAAGAAGACCAGGAGACTCCGCTTATCTTTGGAAGGCCATTCCTAGCTACCGGGAAGGCATTGATTGATGTGCACAAAGGCGAGCTCACATTGAGAGTAGGTGGAGAAGAAGTCGTTTTCAACATCTACAACACCATCAAGGGACCCAATGAGGTAAGTACTTGTAATAGCATTGATATAATTGATTCATGTGTATCTCATGTTGGTGCAGGTAAGTTGACAAAGGACTCTTTGGAGCGATGCTTGTTGGAATCAGCTTCTACACTGGATGAAGATGATTGGGACGTGCAAGAGGAGTTACATGCTCTCAATACACTACCTAAGGAAAAGTGTGATAACCAACTTGAAGAGTTACTTGAGGATGCAAGTAAGGAGGTACCTAAAGCATCTCCTGTATTGAAAGATTGACCGAGTCACTTGTGCTATGCTTTCCTTGACGAGGGATCATCACATCCGGTAATTATATCTTCTGCGCTTACTAGTGATGAGAAAGATAGGTTGTTGAGGGTGTTGAGAGAATTTAAATCTGCTTTGGGATGGACAATTGCTGATATAAAGGGAATTAGCCCTACTGTTTGTATGCATAAAATTTTGATGCAGGAGTCCTATTCCCCCTACGTTGATCATCAGAGGAGGTTTAATCCTGCCATGAAAGAAGTTGTGAGGGCTGAGGTATTAAAATTGCTAAATGCTGGTGTTATTTATGCTATATCTGACAGTTCATGGGTGTCACCAGTACAAGTAGTGCCCAAGAAAGGGGGAATAACTGTAGTAAAAAATGAGAATAACGAATTGATTTCAACTCGTCCAGTGACTGGTTGGCGAGTGTGTATAGACTACAGAAAATTGAATGATGCGACTAGGAAAGATCACTTCCCCCTTCCCTTTATTGACCAGATGCTTGATAGAGTAGGTGATTATCATTATTATTGCTTTCTAGATGGCTATTCAGGTTACAATCAGATTGTTATAGCACCGGAGGATCAAGAGAAGACTACCTTCACTTGTCCCTACGGTACATTTGCTTTCAGGAGAATGCCATTTGGTCTCTGCAATGCACCTGCTACTTTTCAGAGGTGTATGATGGCCATATCTTCTGACATGGTCGAAGAAATAATGGAAGTGTTTATGGATGATATTTCTGTGTTTGGCTCATCTTTTGATCATTGTTTGCAGAATCTAACGCTTGTTTTGCAGAGATGTCAAGCGAAGAATCTAGTGTTGAATTGGGAGAAATGCCATTTCATGGTCTCCGAAGGGATTGTGCTTGGGCATAAAATTTCAGCTAGAGGGATAGAAGTGGACAGAGCCAAAGTTATGGCAATCGAAAAGCTCCCACCGCCGAAAAATGTGAAAGGAATCAGAAGCTTCTTGGGACATGCCGGGTTCTATCGTCGTTATATTAAAGATTTTTCTAAAATTACTAGACCTTTATGTAATTTGTTAGAAAAGGATTCAACATTTATTTTTGACGATGATTGTTTGCAGGCGTTTAACAGGATCAAGGCAGCACTGATCTCTGCACCCATCATGATAGTGCCTGATTGGAAGGAGCCCTTTGAGCTCATGTGTGATGCTAGCGACTATGCTGTGGGAGCAGCATTGGGACAAAGGCGAGACAAGATGTTTAAAGCCATATACTATGCGAGTCGTACACTCGATGCAGCCCAACAGAATTACACAACTACTGAGAAAGAGATGCTAGCAGTGGTGTTTGCCTTCGACAAATTTAGAACATATCTCATTGGCACAAAGGTAACGGTTTTTACTGACCATGCAGCTCTTCGTTACTTGTTTGCCAAAAAGGAGGCAAAGCCCAGGTTGATACGATGGATACTCCTACTTCAAGAATTTGACTTTGAGGTCAAGGACAAGAAAGGTTGTGAGAACCAGGTGGCAGATCACTTGTCACGACTAGAGCTGGAAGAAAGAGCTGAAGGTGGAGCTATCAACGAGTCGTTCCCAGATGAACAACTTTTCAAGGTAAGTGTTTCACATCCGTGGTTTGCAGATATAGCTAATTTCCTTGCTGCAGGAGAATTACCTTCAGATTTAACTTATCATCAAAAGAAGAAATTTCTTCATGATGCCAAGTTTTATTTGTGGGACGACCCATTCTTGTTTAAGAGATGCGCTGATCAGATAATCAGACGATGTGTAGCAGAGGAAGAAGCGGGTATGATTCTAGAGCAGTGTCATTCCTCACCCTACGGCGGACACTTTGGAGCATCTAGAACAGCAGCTAAGGTATTACAGTCAGGTTTCTATTGGCCTAATTTGTTTAAAGATAGTTATACTTTAGTCAAGTCATGTGATAAATGCCAAAGAGTTGGCAATATTTCTAGACGACATGAATTACCACTAACAAATATTTTGGAGGTGGAACTTTTTGATGTCTGGGGTATTGATTTTATGGGTCCATTCCCATCCTCTTTTGGTCAGTCTTACATTTTACTCGCTGTTGATTATGTGTCAAAATGGGTGGAAGCAATCGCCACCAGTACTAATGATGCTCGAGTTGTTGTTAAGTTTGTCCACAGGAACATCTTCACCAGATTCGGAACGCCTAGAGCCATTATCAGTGATGAAGGTACGCATTTCTGTAATAAAATTTATAACTCACTATTGGCCAAGTATGATGTGAAGCACAGGGTGACACTGGCATACCACCCGCAAGCCAATGGACAAGCAGAGATATCCAACCGGGAGATCAAACAAATCTTGGAAAAGACAGTGAAGACTAACCGGAAGGATTGGGCGATCAAGCTAGACGATGCATTATGGGCGTACATGACTGCATACAAGACACCTATCGGGATGTCCCCTTATAGGTTGGTCTTTGGAAAAGCTTGTCATCTCCCTGTGGAACTGGAGCACAAAGCATATTGGGCGGTGAAAAAGCTAAATTTTGATAAGCGAGCATCGGGCGAACAGCGACTGCTGCAGCTGAATGAGATGGAGGAGTTTAGGAACGACGCATACGAAAATGCCAAGATATACAAGGAAAATACAAAGAGATGGCATGACAAGCAGATTCTTCGCCGACTTTTTGAACCAGGGCAACAGGTGTTACTATTCAATTCTCGACTGAAGCTGTTTCCTGGTAAGTTAAAATCACGATGGTCTGGACCGTTCACAGTGGAAGCAGTGTACCCATACGGGGCAATTGAGCTAAAATGCAAAAATGGTGAGAAATTCAAAGTCAATGGTCAGAGGGTCAAGCATTACTTTGGAAATGAAGTGAGGCACATGGAAAACATCCCACTGGGAGAACCAAAGTAGACTGAAGCAAGTCAGGCTGATGACGTTAAACCAAGCGCTGTGTGGGAGGCAACCCACATTTATTTATTTTTGCATTCAATTTGTTTAATTTTTATTTTGATTCCTTCGCTTATTAATTTTAAATTTCTCAATTCAAGTATTAATTTGCATTTTATTATTCTTTTGCAGGTAAAAAAAAAAATAAAAAAAATTGCGAAGGATTGGCCGAGGGCTCAGCGCACATGCGCCATTCCGAGCGCGCACATGCGCGATTTTTCCAGTAGCTTCAGCGCATATGCGCCATCCCGAGCGCGCACATGCGCGAGATTTACAGAGAGTTTGGCGCATATGCGCCAACCCGGGCGCGCATATGCGCCACATGCCGCATGCCGAGACAGAAGCTTCCGCGCATATGCGCCGCTCATGGCGCGCATATGCGCGCGTCAAAGTATAAAAAAAAAAAGCTCCATATCGCGATTTCAGAACTCAGAACACAGCGAACCCTCGCCGCAGCTCCTTGCACACCGCCTCACGCCGTCGCTCCCTCGGAACGCCACGCCGCCGCCGACTCCTTCAAAAAGCCGCCGCCGCCGTCAATCGCCGCCGTGAATCTCCAACCACACTCCAACTTTTGGTATTTTCTTTGTGTACTCAAGGGTTTATTCAGATTTTTTACTCAAATCTTTACATTGGTGTAAATCTATATGTGAAATTGGTGAGATTGTGTGTAGTGGATGCTCTAAATTGAAGTATTTTGTGAGTGGGTGTACGTGCATTGCTTGTTGGATTAGAGGTTAGTGAAATTATATTGTTTGAGTATTGGGGGTCCGATTAGCTTCGATTGTGGTTTCTGTTTGTTGGTTGAGTTATTGTGTTGTTGTGAGCATTTGATCATTGAATTGACATGGCACCAAAGAAGAAATCAAAGAAGGGTGCTTCGTCCTCTTTGAGCTTTGATTCGCACAAATTTTGGAGTGAAGAAGCTCAACAGGTGTACGAGAACTCGATGACTCGGTCGATTATCCCAGAGAGGGGATTTAATTTATCGACGTTACGTGGTTTTATTGAGCGAGAATTGGAAAGAAGACAGTGGGTTGAATTTGCTCAACCACCTTTTGACGCTGTGATTTATGTCGTCAGAGAGTTCTATGCCAATCTGCGGATACGGCATGATGACTCAAAGGTACTTGTGAGAGGAAAATTGGTATCGTTTGATTCTCAGACGATAAATACGATATATCAGATGCCGAGCCTTGAAGAGGACGAGTACAGTGCATTCTTAGACGATGGGGTCGATTATTCAGAGGTAATCCGGACTGTATGTCAGGCAGGCGCCGTATGGAAGATGAGCGCGAGTGGTCCAATCTCACTGAAGAAATCCGAGATGACTCCTAATGCAAGTGCGTGGACGTCATTCGTGTTGGCTCGAGTGCTCCCATCCTCACATTACCACGACGTAACCAAAGACAAGGTCGCGCTTGTCTTTGCGATTTTGATGGGCAAATCTGTGAACTTGGGAAGATTGATATATGGCTCGATCATGAGAGCAGGCACAGGATTAGCCGCGGTCGCCCTCCCGTGCCCTCACATTGTCACCGACCTATGCAGACATGCCGGAGTTGCTTGGTCGCCCGATGAGCAAGTTCTCAAACCGAAGGCTCCCATCGTTGCGCCTTATATGCCCCCCGTTGATTCAGATGACGAGGACCTGCCACAGGCACCGCTTCAACCACTGCCACCACCACCTGAGGGGGGCCGACAGCGCAGGGGAGACACATTGAGACGACTAGAGCTTGAGATGCAGGATCAGAGGAGATTACTAGTTGAGCAGCGCCAGGTGCTGGATTCGCTTCAGTACCGCACAGACTATGCCATGGGTATATGATGGACTTCACGTCCGTCCTTGCTCAGCGGTTCCCGCCTTTAGGTCCAGATGATCCCATGTTTCCCCAGACACCTGTTTGGCCACCACTGTATCCACCACCACAGTATCCAGGACCTCCACCGCAGGCCCCACCCCAGCACATGGATGAGGACGTTGATGATGATGACGGCGAGCACTGACGCTCGTCGTGTGAGGTATGATTGTCCCGTTTTTTCTTGATTATACATTGAGGACAATGCATGTTTTAAGTTTAGGGGGGTGATTTGATTATTTGATTTGAGATGAGTCGATCTGAGTTGATTTTTTTGAATTTCTGCTTTAATTTTTGGTTTTGATGTTCATTTATTTTTTTTATGTTATTAAAAAAAAAAAAAACAAAATTGTTTTCATTACATGTTAGAATTGTTAGGACTAGTCATGGATAAGCTATTGTGAGGCCGATGATGAAAATAAAATCGAGAGTTTGAAGCATGAATGTATTCGTTATTACTTGGGAGTCACATTTTATTGCACTGTCATGTTTGTTGATATTGTTGGTGCTCAGAGATTATTTGCGTGCCTGTGATGCCAATTAAACAAGAGAAGTCTGATTTTAGTAACCCTTACATGACATTAACTGACACTTTTGCGACCACAGAAATGATCTAGGCATTCTTTCGCAATATCTTTGGGGCCTATATTCTTTGCTCATTATCAATTGTTAGCCCATCGAGCTTCGAATAAATTTTTGAGATGCTTAACTTTTCTTTGTGCACCTATAACATATATCCTTTTGATTGAAAATTGCATGTGACTGGTTTGTATGAGTTGACTAATGGATTGACGGAATCTAGAACTTGTTTGGACACTTTTCGAGGCGAAATACGGGTAATATGTGACATAGGAATGATTTAGGCGATCTTTGGAACCGTTCAAGCCTTCGAGCCTACCTAACGAACATGAAATATCCCTAGTGTCCCATTTTGAGCTTGCTAAAAATCAAGTGGTGTGTGTCAATGACACACAATTAGCCCCCACTTGTATTTATTCTACTTCCCAAAACAACTACCTAATGAAGCTTATACACTTATTATCCTACCTAAATTTTGAGAGAAATAAGTTCATTGGTGTTGGAATGATTCAAACACTCCTTGAAAAGAAAAAGAGAAAAATTGAATGTACAGAAAGGAGTTCAAAAAAAAAAAAAAAAAAACAATGAAAAGAATGAATCAAAAGTGGTGAGAGAGAAAGCATTTGGGAAATGATGGATATGAATGAAAAGAAAACAATAAATGGGTGAAAGTGATGAATTCAAATATTTCTCTCAAATTTTGATCCCCATACCTTTATTGTAGCCATGAGCCGTAGCCTAACGTTACAAGCCTACAAGACCTATTAACCTTGTCACATTTATCCAATATACTAGTGGAGAAAAGTTGTTCAAATCAAGCCTATGGATACCTGATAAACATGGTTAATAAGTATAGATTTTAATCATTTGCCTGTAAGCATCTCATTGTGTGACTTTAGCTTTGGTATACTTGTGATGAATATCTTTTGAGCCAAACAATCACCAATAAAGTCCTTTGTGATCTGTGTAAGTAAATGTGTGTTTTAATGAAGTGTAAAGTGCACCGAACTGAGGATTTCTTAAGTTTATGAGGCGATTTGGCACTGTGAATCTATTTGAGCATTCGATGAGGTAGATAAACATTGACATACCACACACGCACGTGACTCTCAAGTAAATATGAATCACATAAAAATAAATGAATCTGAGGCCACTGTCATTTTTTTGCATATCTATGACTATAGTTGTTAGTGCTTATTTCTTGCTTGAGTCTGCAGTCTTATTTTTTAGTTTTATTTTTGCTCGGGACTAGCAAAAGTTTAAGTTTGGGGGGATTTGATAAGTGCATTTTATGCACTTATATTAGTCCTATATTTCATATAGATTGTTAGTCTTTCTGGGCGGAATTACGCGTTTTTTGTTATTTTTGGTGTGATCGCAGGAACCTAAGTGAAGCCACTGAAAGGGCGTGAAAAGGAGCGAAGATGGTGCCTAGTAGAAGAAATGTGAGCCAAGCAAGCAATGGAATGCAAAAGCACCCGCGCACATGCGCCGCCCAAAGCGCGCACATGCGCGAACCATACAGTGAGCAGCGCGCATATGCGCCGCTCATGGCGCGCATATGCGCGAGAAAGAGAACAGGCGAGTCCACAGCATCGCGCACATGCGCCACCCAAGGTCGCGCACATGCGCGACCCATCCAGAGAGCAGCGCGCATATGCGCCGCTCATGGCGCGCATATGCGCGCAAGAAGGAAGCCCACTCCAGGAGACCCGCGCATATGCGCGAGTCTGTGCCGCGCATATGCGCGCGGCGCGACGTCTGAAATTAAAATAGGTTTTCGCGCGGACTTAAAGGGCAATTCTGAAATTTTAGATAGCAGCCGTCACAAGGAGCAGGAAAAGAACGAAAAGGTCAGAGAAAACGAAGGACGGAGCGCGAAGAACGGAGATTGAAGACGCTTAATCCGGACACGGAGACGCACTTCCATCTCTCGCCAACACGTTCTTAATTCGGTTTCTTACTTTTACGTTTTTAATGACTACAAACAGGTTTTGTTGTGATCTACTTTTGAGTATGAACTAAATTTTTTTTTCTAGAGATTGACGTAGTCGAAGTCGAACCTATGTTAATGACGTTTTGATATTGCATTGAATTATTTCATCGTGTTTATTTGTGATTTCCTTTATTAAATGCTTTTGGATTATTGGCCATAATTCGAATGATAAAATAATTGAGATCTAACACTCGAGAGAGGTGATCGAAATTAGGACAGGGGAAATCGCATCGTCAGATGTTTATAGCGTGCAAAAGATGTATAACTTTGGCGAAACCATAATAGAACCTTGTGTGCATTTATAACTGTTGCATGATTTTGAATAGACATATTAAAATCGGTAATAGGTAATACATTTCTATTTAGCACTCGACAGAGGGAATAGAAAATATTGTGAGTTCTTGGTTAATAAATATGGTGCAAGTTAATTTAATGTTAGTCCTGGTTAATTTAGCATAGGGTGACTCGACGAAATCATATCTCTAGATTTATTTACTCATTGAAATTCGACTGTGTGCTAGAATTACAGGATTCGTTATTTTATTTGAATTTATTTTAAACCAACCATTCGATTTGTCTAAATAAAGTTGAGCTATGTCAATTATGGTAATTAATATACAACTTTGAATAATTACTCCTCGTGGGATCGATATCCGTACTCTAACCAGTACTAAAACTTGACACCGTATACTTGCGGTAGTGAAAACACGCAACACTTAGCCTACACACCGATTTGAACTCAAAAAAAACGTGAAACTCCCAACCGCTACACCTCTCGGCTGAACCTTATCCAACGATCCCAGGTTTCCTTTCCAGCTTATGGTTCCTTTCTTTTTCGGTGATCACAGACCCTCCTCTCACAGTACCGCAGTCCCCTTGCAACATTTTAGAGAAAACGTGAGTAGTGAAACAAAGATGCTAGTATTTGAACATAAACCGATGGATCTCCATGATATGCTTTGGATCGTGAATTCCACAAACAAATAAATATAATACAGCATGTATATAACGTGTATGATGCAGTAATAAAAGTACATGGCGTGCCTTGGTGATTTGAAGTGCAAGAACGAGACAAGGGAACCCGGATGAATTTCCCTTTGAAAAACAATTGACCACCGAAGCTTCTCCGTGGTTGGCTGCTGTAAAATCGAGGAAAAAATGTCTAAATGAGGAGGTGGGTGTCGGCTGGTTCTATTATTGGTGTAGGGTAGCAAGTATAATATTTAATTAATTATTAATCAAATAGCTAATGGCCCTAAATGGTTTAATTAAAAGATTGAAAGACTTTTAAGTCCAAAGAGCTTAAAATTTGGCTCATTAAGTCCAAAGACGACCCCGAAAAATATTTCGTGTTTGAAAGTTTTTGAAAATATTAGCTGAATCCTCAAAAAGTCCCCCTATTCGATAAAATTTACACACCGTTAAAAATTAAAACCATGCGGGTAAAAATACCCAATAAATCTCAATTCATGAAAAATACCTTTAAAACATCTTATATTAATTAATAAAAACTAATTGTGTAATAAAAATAATTTTCTTGAAATTCTCCGGTCTTCGTTCCTCGTTCGAGCGCGAAATGCAACTTAAAAATCTATAATGCATGAACCTTTAAAATTTCATGATTAAATTCTACCATGCAATAGTAATGCATAAAATACATAAAAATAATTAAAAACAAATTAATAAAATAAACATGCATTTTATGCTTTAAAAGAATTTAATATAATACCAAAGAGATTTAATAATTTGATTCCATGTGGTTCACGTAGACTTTTCGATTTCGGGAAGTTACACAATGAATCATTGAATGGTGAAGAAATTTTTAATTTATCTACTATGGGAGAGGAGAGTAGGCAAGGAGAAATTATTATACATAAATTCGTTGAGCAACGAAATACTCAATTTGTTCAATTAAATCCAATTGTTGTCCTTCAGGATCAATCGAGATTTATTCATGAATTGAGTGAGAAGAAATGTGCAATGGCCGAAAGAAAAAGTGAACAAAAGAGTGAGATGGTCATAGAAAAGAAAAAAAGAGAGAAAAGATGAAAAAGAAAAAGTGGCCAAAGAAAAAGAAAAGAAAAATGAATTAAATGCCCAAAAGAATGAAAAAGAGTGAGGTAGAGAGTTACTTGTTATTGCATAAACCTCTTCATGTACCTTTGTACAAAGTGGTTTATTCTCATTATGATGATATAGCCGGTTCAATCCCGAGCATTGTTACTTCTTCTTTGCAGGATGATGGTGATGTCATGATGAGGAGGCGAGCAAATGTTAATGATGTGATAATACAAGGGGACGATCCATATGAATTTGGAAGTAATCAAGGTAAGGTAAGATTAGTTGCCAACGCAACAACCATGAGGTATGACTGTCGTCCTTATCTTAATTCATTGTTGTGTTGTATTCAAGAATATGAAGTGAGTTTTGAAAGTGTGATGTCCAAATGGTCTAACTATGAGTTAACGATTTTGACAAGGAGTCACAAAGTTTGGAATGGTGATATAATGAATGAATTAATTCAATTCAAATGTTTTTTATCTTGAGTTTTCAAAGATTGTCAAATTGATGAGGCTTTGTCATGACAATGATTGTTGTGTATTAGAATTAAATTCATGTGAAGATTTAAATGATGGCGTGGGTAGAACATTTAGTTTGTCCTATTTCTATGATTCATATTTGTTTAACGATGGTGCTGGAGAGAGCATGAATGGATATAAGAATTTCTACATTCATAATGAATACAATTTTAAGGAGAATAAATTCTTCTTGGAACAATATCTTTTCAGATCTTTTGATATTGTAACAATATATGGACGAATTTCATCATTTTTGTAAAGAATTATTCATTGAGTTTTAATACATCTTGTGAGTTTTTCTCTCAATTTCAAAGCGTGGCTTTGCATACACCTTCGTGTGTTTCTCAAATCAAACTTATCAAAGTTTAATACTTTGTGGCGTTTGTCGATTGTTCTTCACCCGGATTGTCAAAGACGAGTTCTTTGAAGGTTCGCTTGAATTTAGATTGTTTATATCGTTAATATTTATTGCTAAATTCTTCGTAATTTAGAGGTGAATATTGCACAATTACTTGTTTCAAAAGGATCGGGACAACAAAGCCGTTTCTTTGTTTCATCGAATCGAGCGTGTGACTCCGTTTTTGAGCGTGTTTGCTTTTTCGTGATCGAAGGATCTCATCAGATTGGATATGAACATTTAATCGTGTGCTTCAAAATATAATCGATCAGTTAGACTCTGAAAACTTATATCACATAATATACAAAAGATTGTAGAGTCTGAATGTCCAAGCACCTGATATAGTTAGAGGCAAGATCCAACGATCGACATTTTGAATCAGATATTTTTCTAGATACAGTAACCATTCAGCCATGTTATCATACTTTTCAAAAAAGGTATATTCTGGTAATGCGCATGAAATCTGACACTTTAATTGATTACAAATATGTTATAGTATGGATGATATTCATTTGATGATGTAAGTTGGGATTTTTTACTCAAAATAAAGTTCTGAAAACTTGAGAAAATGTCCGTCAAAATGCCTAAATGATTTAGTTTGATAGAGCAATCAATAGAACTTGTGAATCAGTGACATATGAAATTTCACCTGACTAACAATAATAATTTACCTTTTATTTTATTTTGGCTTAGGAAAATATTTAATCATGAATATTTTTAATTTTTTCTTTAAGAATTCGGTTTGGCTAGGCTCTTAAAATACACCCATAAACATTTCTTAGACGTAAACTTAAGCTCCTCGACACAATTCGCAATTCATTTTAAAACTTGAACCTTCGTCTCAGTTTTAACCCGAATCTACTCGAAACTTTACAAACTTAAACCATAACTAATTAACACATAACCAACTCCTTTTCATCCCAAATCAGGCAGTTTAGAACCATCGGAAAAGCTTAGAACTCAGCTGAAAATTCATGCCCATATTTCGAAAATCCTAACCTAAACCAACCGTAAATTCCTTCGACCCTAAACCCTAATCGAGTGGACCAGACCTTGACCAACCATCTTAAGACCTAGACCAAACCCTTAGGACCCCTTTTTGTCCAGCCTCTACAGACCATGCATGAAAACGTGCATGGTCCCTCCCAAAAGCACGCAACCACGACTAGGAAGTGCCTTAGCCACGCGCTACCCTATCTAGCCCCTCCAGCCTTGTGTGGACCACCATAGCTTGATGCTAGAAACCTCACGAGCCCAACCTCTCTCCTAGAAAGCACCCCACGCAGCCTCCCTCTTTTATCCTCCCAAAACCGTGCCCTAGCTATCTGTGATCCCAATTTCATTCATCTTTTCCCCTTCACAGTCCAACCCTTGTGCATCCCTATTAAGGGCTCCTAAACCCTCTGAAATTCATCCCTTCTAATTGCCCTACCATGGAAGCCCTTTTGTGCATCAAATACATGAAGAATTATATAAGAAAAACCATGATTTTCTATGTTTGGTTCATAAAAACGAAAATAAATGAAAGGGTACACATAATATGGTATGAACGATGAGCTAAAAATATTAAGGCGTGTCATTGCGTGTTTCACACATGAAAACAATTTTGACGCAAGGGACGTTGGCGGAGAGACGGGGAGACCTTGCTGTGTTTTATTTTAAAAACCAACTTGAATCAGCCTCAAACGTGCAGTGGTGTGTGTGTGCTGCTGCTGTTGTTGGAGAAAAAACTAGGAGTCCTTGGTATTGTGTGCATGTGTTTGTGTAGGTTTAGGGCTTAGGAATTTTAAAGCTTTGATGTAAAAGACTTGGGTAGGAGTTTAGGCCCAATAATCTTAGTATAATAGGGCCAATATAATGTAGGTAAAATATTTTCTTTAGAAAAATTTTCGAAAATAATAGTCGAGTTCCCAAAACATCCTTATTTTTGTCAAAAATTGATTACCGATTTAAAAAATGACTCGGCACGTAAAACTATCTCAAAAACGCTATTTTCGAAAATAACATATTAAATATACAATATAATAAATATTCAAAAATAATTATTTAATACAAATATTTTCCCTTTACAGTCTCCGGTCTTCGTTCCTCGATCGCGTCTCGAATAACTCTTAAAAACACATTCTTATGCATTGTAATAGAAAACCATATTTTAAACATGTAAACATGTCTACCACATTTAATTCATGCAATTAAAATAATTTAATTGGCCTTTTTTTTTCTTATATTTTCATACAGTATGATTACATTATCGCATTTTAGACCTTACATAATCACTTATATATGTTTCCTTTCACTTTTTAACACGTTAAGAAAAGTTTAGTCAGAATAGTACTTAGTCTCGACTTTTTCGTTTGCCGGAAAAATATCTGCTATTTGAGTAAGAAACTTTTTGACATTTCTTTCTTAAAGAATTGCACCTCTTGTAGTATCTGGAATGAGATGTTTCATAATCATCATATTCATATGACTTGATTGTTCTTACTTTTCCAAAAAACCATTTTAATCAGCAGTTCCTGAACTGGTCAAAGGTGTGAGGCAATTTTCCTCTACTGCATAGTCCACATCCATCCAACCGAGCACTATCATATCATGATCTTTTCTTTCTTGAAGTTTGTATTATTAGGTACTGAGTTACTGTCCACGGTCCAACCAATTGGGAGAGAATCAATATATTCCTTTTCGGGAGAGATTCATGTTTCACGAACGCAGCATACAACCCTCCGCTGTATTGCGCTCTCCATGTGTGCTTGTTCCCTCGTAGATGTCCAGTCAACTACTGCGTCTCAACGCATTTCGGGGAGAACCAGCTAGCTCTGGGTTCGAGTGGCATTTCACCCCTAACCACAACTCATTCGCTGATTGATCTTCAACACCGTTAATATTCTTTTACAAAATACCCCGTTCATGTATTATTAATATTATTAACAAAAAAAATTCTCCAATATCATTAATGCACTTTAATATATAATTTATGTTTTATCTTAAAATATAATTTACATGCATGCTTGTGTTGCGTGTCAAGATTCAGTTCTAGGTTATATAACTAATGCAAAAATATTAGGGTTTTCACTAGATCCATCGGTAATTTTCGGTTAGTTTTAAAAATCAATTTATATAGTTTTATAACCATCAAAATATCATCATTTTCATGCTTGTTTGCAACATAAATTTATAACCAATTTTACACAAACTCTTATAGTGTACTTATCTTCAATTTTATGTTTAGAAAATTATATATATTAGACTAATTAATCACCTATTTTCAAAAAAATAATATCTAAATAGTTTGAACCTTCCCGAAGTTATATTTTCTTTGTTTTACACAATCTAGCAAAGGGTGCGAACTCTGAGGAAGGAAAATGGTAAGAGAAAAATGATAAGAGGGAAGAAGGAAGAAGAGTGGGAATCATGTTGTCAGGTGCAGATATGCTAATGGTACTTCAATTTCTCACTCTGCCATACACATATATGTGACCTACTCTCTGAATCTTGTATCCCTGCTAGCTGCTCCCTCAACCCCACAAACACACACAACAAGTGTGTTCTGTGTAATATACATTATTACAAGATAAAGATATATGTAGTTAAGTCTTGAATTTTTATATTTATAGAATATAATCTACATTATAATTAAGATAGTTGTCAAGTCTTGATTTTAGATATGGTATATAGAATACAAGATTAATCTAATCAACTGTTAAGCAAGGTAATTCGATGCCTAAAACAAGGTCGTTCGATGCCTAAAATGTTGATAAAAATCTAATATATTTAAGCGTTGGCAAATATAATGCGGAAAAATACATATTCTAGAATAGAGTTAATTAATTACTGACATATTCTTCAATTTTTCGATCCGTATTGTGTGTGATTATTTATAACTATAATTAACATTACACTTGCTATAATTTTATGGTTCCCTCTTTTTCAGGAACTTTGTGATTTAATTCATACTTTGATAAGTTAGAATGACGTTGATTTATGAATTTATATAGCGAAGGGAAATAGATTAAGAATATGTGAATTATTTAATTCTAAATTTGAATGATGTTAATAATAATCATATTAAATAAAAAAAATTAGTGAATCACGTAACTAAACAAGAAACGATTTTATTTAGAGTATTAAAAGAGAAATTAGTAATCAATGGTACGTCTCGCCCAATTTTTTTAAAAATTAGATAATAATTTGTTTCTGGATATTAATTTCGGAAAAAAAAAACACACACACACACAGATATATATATATATATATATAGACACACTCATATATATACATGTACGCCTCGAACTGCTCAGATACACACATTGTTGGGACATCGTGTTTTCGCACTCAAGACGCAGCGGAAGTTTAAATTTTTTGTTATTGGGCGTCGTGTGCTTAGAAACATTCATAGGACATTTAGAATTATATCTTTGCGTTATTAACGATTGAACTCCAAACTATTCCGATTTTACACGGAGATAGTCATTCTTGTAAATCCCCACGAACATCTTGTTCTTTTGATCGTCTGATTTGGTCCACGATCAGAATCTTTGTTCCTCGCTTGGATTGCACTAGAAATCGCAAGAGATTCGTACGTTGAGACTGCGGCCCCCAAATTTCCAAAATTCAGAATCGATGCGCGCGGCGCGGCGTGGAAGAAAACACTTGGCCCAATTTTTATTCCAAAAAAAAAACTTTGTGGCCGTGACTTTCACTTGAGAATTGGAGAGAATTTCTTTTTGTTTTGTGTGCAAAAACTAGGTTATTAATTATGAGTCCTAATAGTGTATATAGAGAGAGACACTCCTAATTTAATTAAAAGTTTCTCTCCCACAAAGACTCTAATAATTTCATTATATTCAAACTCTCAAATAATTAATATATAATATATTTATTAACATTTAATAATACATGATATAATAATATCATATACACAAATTTTATATCATTATATAAAATGTATACATGTATATGTATATTAAATTAAATAACCATTATTTAATTTATAAACTAACATCTACGTCAAATTAATTTATGCATGCTAGTAGTCACCACTACTAGCACAATCATTTAATTAGTAAATTCCAAATTCACCAAAAAAAAATTATTTCGAACTCATTATAACATCGATCGACGATCTGAAAGTGCCGATGTACCAAGATACAAGTCTCATTCATATAATGAAAATCGAAAATTTCGAAGATCAAATTTTCAATTACAAAATTTAGAACTTACCATATGTGGCAGTTACCATGTAGTATCCCGATGCCTAATTTGAGTTAATTATTGGATTAATTATATTTCGGTGGGATCGGAAGGACCGAACCGGGTTCGGATCGTCCGAATAGGGTTCGGATCGTCCGAAGAGGGTTCGGATCGTCCGAAGACAGGTGGCTGGACACGTGGAAGACATGCAGAGTTCGGATCGTCCGATCAGGGTTCGGATCGTCCGAAGACAGGTGTCTGGACACGTGGAAGACATGCAGGGTTCGGATCGTCCGATAAGGGTTCGGAAGGTCCGAAGGGTACAGGGTTCGGATCGTCCGAAGTGGATCGGATCGTCCGAAGAGGATCGGATCGTCCGATCGTTGTCTATAAATAGAGGCGCGAGGCTTCACTTTTTACTCGCCAATTCCGAGTGTTCCAGAGCGTTTTAGTCGTTTCTGATGGGTTTCTAGCCTTTTCCCGAGGTTTAGGCACTAGCGGGGAGCTACTGGTTTTGTAGCGGAGCTGTGCTCTAGTTGGGAGCTAGCGGCATCAGTGGGCTGACTACGGACGCAGGCTTGATTCTAGGGCTGATTTCTAGGATCTACTGGTTTGAGGTACGAAAGTACTATCCGAGATAGCAGGATTGAGTATGCTTTACTATGTGTTGCATGTTTATATGTTGCATTATTATCTGTCATATGATGCATGGTTTATTATGCGGCATTTGCATAATCATGTTGAGCCTGATTATCTTTGAGATAGCCTGTTGAGAGGGTGCTCAGCCCTCGTTTGTTGTGGATGGTTGGACCCCGTTGGCCGATGGTGGTCAGGTCACCGGTATATCCACAGGTTTATTTTGGTATGGGAGCCACCTCCTGGTGCGACGGCGCAGAGTGCTACATACCTTGACGTCATTTACCTGAGCAGTATTTCGATATACCCAGATCCTGGTATCCAGTACATTTTGCATACATGCATGTCATAGTCTTGTATACTCATGCTTTCGGTGCTGAGCGTTTTATGCTCACGTCCTCGGTTTATCTCTGTTTTGGACACCCTATTCGATGGGGCAGGTCTCAGGTTGGACGGTCCAGGAGGGAGTGGACAGGGAGCTGGCAGAGGTTGACTTGTAGTTATTGGTATTTGTTCTTGGAATTTAGTTCGATCTGGTTGTTTAAGTATTTTGTACTTACAGATTCGATTGGGTTGTATTACTGTTTTTCCGCTGTTTTACCTGATTCAGTTTTAATGTTAATTTTGCATGCTTAAGTTCTGATTAGTAGGTGATTCTTGAACGGGTCACTACATTTATGGTATCAGAGCATGCATTAAGATTTTGGGATTTAGAACTGTTCTTTTGGGTTTAATCTCTGGTAACTTTTGTAGCTAAAAGATGTCTGGTTTTGACGACGATGCTAGTAGTCATGGCAGCGTTGGACGCTAGGGAGACCACGACGATCGGGAGCGTCGTCGAGAGCATCGAGAACGTCGTCAACACCGTCGTGATGAGCCTCGGAGTTTTAGTATGCATCGGTTCTTGCAGATGGGGCCGAAACCTCTTTCGGGCGGTGAGACTCCGGATGTTGCGGAGAACTGGCTTGAGAGGATGGAGAGCTGCTTCAAGACTTTTCAGTGCTCGGCGGAGCAGCAGATTGATACCCTTGATTTCTTGCTGGAGGGTGGTGCGCGCAAGTGGTGGAGGTCTACCTCTGCACCGATAGTTCAGCGACAGGGTCGAGTTCTTTGGGCCGATTTCCGAGCCGCTTTCATGTTGCTTTACTTTCCGCCAGCTCTTCTGCAGACCAAGGCGATTGAGTTGATCAATCTGAAGCAGGGAAGTTTGTCTGTTGATGAGTATCAGCAGAAGTTCTTTGAGTTGCTTCCGTATGTTCCGCATGTCAGTGACAATGCTAGTGCCAAGTATAACCATTTTCTTCAGGGCCTCAATCAGGAGATTTATGATCGGGTTGTTGTCTGCGATGATCCGACATCGTATGAGGGCCTTGTGAATCGTTGTCGCCAGGCTGAGGGCAGTTTGCTGAGAGGTCGAGCCATGCAGTCTGCTCGTCCTACTAGTTCTTTGGGTCCCCGCGCCCAAGCATTCAAGAAAGCTGGATCTACTTCTTCTTCCTCTGGATCTGGAGGAGTTCACCATTTTGGGAAGAAGAAGGGCCCGTGTCAGCATTGCGGAAAGGATCATCCGACGGAACGTTGTCGCAAGGTTGCGGGTGCTTGTTACAAGTGCGGTGAGTTGGGCCACATGAAGAGAGATTGTCCACAGACGGACGGAGGATCAGGATCTGGTTCTCAGGCTTCAGTTCATCAGAGGCCACAGCAGGGACAGTCTACTCAGGGTTCTAACCTCCGACCGCGTACTCAAGGGCAGGTCTTTGCTCTTAACCAGGATCAGGCTGCTGAGGAGAACGAGAGAGTTATCGCAGGTTTATTTTTATTATGTGGATTACCTGCTTACGTTCTCATTGATACTGGTGCATCTCATTCATTCATATCTGCGAGATTTGCTAAGCGTCATGCATTACCCTTCACTTATTTGGGTGTTGTGGTATCTGTTTCCACACCGATGGGTCATTCGGTGTTAGCTAAACGTCTAGTTTTGGGTTGTCCTCTCGAGTTTGAGGGTAATGTTTTAACTGCTAATTTGATGATTCTTGCGATGGAGGATTTTGATTGCATTCTGGGAATAGATGTGCTGACTGTGTTTAGAGCTACTGTGGACTGTTATCTGAAGTTTGTGCAATTTCGTCCAGTTGAGGGCGACAGTTGGTTTTTCTATGGAGAGGGAGCGCGACCCCCGATGCCCGTGGTTTCTGCTCTGAAAGCCTGTCGTGCTTTAGAGTCGGGCGGGGAAGGCTACCTTATCTATGCTATTGATTCGTCCGCAGTTAGTGTCGGTATCAGTGACATTCCAGTGGTTTGCGATTTTCCGGATGCTTTTCCCGAGGAGATTCCTGGTTTTCCTCCCGTTCGGGAAGTGGATTTCGGCATTGATTTAGTGCCAGGCACGGCACCAATCTCTAGAGCTCCTTATCGTTTAGCTCCATCGGAGATGCAAGAATTGAAACAGCAGTTGCAAGATCTTCTTGACAAGGGGTATATTCGACCCAGTGTGTCCCCGTGGGGAGCACCAGTTCTTTTTGTCAAAAAGAAGGATGGTTCTATGCGGCTCTGCATAGATTATCGGCAGTTGAATCGTGCTACGATAAAGAATAAGTATCCGTTGCCACGGATTGATGATTTATTTGATCAACTACAAGGTACCTCTGTGTATTCCAAGATTGATTTAAGGTCTGGTTATCATCAGCTTCGAGTTCATCAGGGAGATATATCGAAGACTGCATTCAGGACCCGGTATGGGCATTATGAGTTTCTGGTTATGCCTTTTGGGGTGACGAATGCACCAGCAGTTTTTATGGATCTGATGAATCGGGTTTTTCGGGAATTCTTGGATAAGTTTGTTGTGGTGTTTATAGATGATATCTTAATCTATTCGCATGATCAGCAAGAACACGCACAACACTTAAGGATTATTTTACAGACACTTCGCGAGAATCAGCTTTATGCGAAGTTGAGTAAATGTGAGTTTTGGATTGACAGGGTTGTATTCCTTGGTCATGTCATTTCTAGCAAGGGAGTTTCAGTTGACCCAAGCAAGGTGGAAGCGGAATTGAACTGGTCGCGTCCGACGACAGTAGCCGAGATCCGCAGTTTTCTGGGATTGGCTGGGTATTATCGCCGTTTCATTGTCAACTTCTCTCAGGTTGCTAAGTCACTCACTCAGCTAACTCGGAAAAATGTTTCATTTGAGTGGACATCAGAGTGCGAAGAGAGTTTCTTGGAACTTCGCAGACGTTTGACATCTGCGCCTGTTTTGGCTTTACCGTCTGGATCTGGTGGTTTCAGTGTTTACACCGATGCCTCTTTACAGGGACTAGGGTGTGTTCTGATGCAGAATGAGCATGTGATTGCTTATGCGTCGAGACAGTTAAAGCCTCATGAAAAAAACTATCCTGTTCATGATCTGGAATTAGCAGCGATCGTTTTTGCTTTGAAAATCTGGCGCCATTATCTGTATGGTGAGCGATTTGAGATCTTCACTGATCATAAGAGTTTGAAGTATCTGTTCACTCAGGCTGAGTTGAACATGCGTCAGCGTCGTTGGATGGATCTACTCAAGGATTACGATTGTGAGATCAAGTATCATCCAGGATCTGCGAATCTCACGGCCGATGCTCTTAGTCGCAAGGTGAGATTGTCTGCTCTTCAGACTTGTGCTGTATCTGGAATTATTCAGGATTTCTGTTCGATGGGATTCAATTGTAAGCATCGGAAGGGAATAGAGAGTATCCGTATAGCTACTATTTTGTCCGAGCCAGTTTTGTATTCTCGGATTAGAGATGCTCAGATGTCTGATTCTAAGGTTCAGAAATTAGCTCGGTTGGCTGATGGAGATAATACTTCTGGATTCCACTATCAGTCCGAGGGTCTTTTGTGCTTATCTGGTCGTGTTGTTGTACCGGAAGATGACACTTTGAGGGAGGAGATTTTGTCCCAGGCTCATCGTAGCAAGTTGAGTGTTCATCCAGGGAGCAACAAGATGTATAAGGATTTGAGGACTCGATTTTGGTGGAAAGGTATGAAACGTAATGTTTATCAGTATGTCTCCAAGTGCCTAGTCTGTCAACAGGTGAAGGCTGAGTATCGACGACCTGGAGGTTTGTTGCAGAATCTTCCTATTCCGGAGTGGAAGTGGGAGCATATCACGATGGACTTCGTGACTCACTTGCCTATGTCTGTGGGGAATAGAGATGCTATCTGGGTGGTAGTGGATCGGCTTACTAAGTCTGCCCATTTTCTTCCATATAACAGAGATTTCACTTTCGATCGGATGGCACGGTTGTACATTCAGGAGATTGTACGGTTCATGGTGTGCCCGTGAGTATCGTTAGTGACAGAGATCCTCGATTTACATCTAGATTATGGGGCAGCTTTCAGCAAGCTTTGGGCACTACCTTGAGTTTGAGTACTGCATATCACCCAGAGACTGACGGTCAGTCAGAGAGGACTATTCGTACTCTTGAGGATATGTTGAGATCTTGTGTGATGGATTTCGGGCCAGCTTGGCAGGATCATCTGCCACTGATAGAGTTTGCATACAACAACAGTTTTCATAGGAGTATTGGTATGTCTCCGTTTGAAGCATTGTATGGTCGACGTTGTCGTACTCCTCTGTTCTGGGAAGAAGTCGGAGAACGACAGGTCGAGGGTCCAGAATTGATTCAGCAGGCCATGGACAAAGTTCTTGTGATCAAACAGCGGATTAAGACTGCTCAGGATCGACAAGCGAGTTATGCGAACTCCAAGCGCAGACCTCTTCATTTTGATGCAGGCGAGAAAGTGTTTCTCAAGGTATCACCTTTTCGGAGGATTCTGAGATTTGGACTCAAGGGTAAGCTATCTCCGAGATTCATTGGTCCTTTTGAGATCTTAGAATGTGTGGGAGACTTGGCCTACAGATTAGCTTTGCCACCGTATCTGTCTAGTGTTCACAATGTGTTTCATGTGTCCATGTTGAGACGATACGTAGCGGATGAGTCTCATGTTTTGCATCCAACAGAAGTTCAGCTGAATCCGGATTTGTCTTTTGTAGAAAGACCGGTTTCGATCTTAGACAAGAAGGATAAGGTACTGCGGAATAAGACTATTCCTCTTGTCTTAGTGCAGTGGCAGCGCCGAGGTACCGAAGAAGCTACTTGGGAACTAGAGAGTCGCATGCGGTCAGAGCATCCAGAGATGTTCTAGTTGTAGTATTTTCAGTTATGATTGTAATTTCAGTTGTGCTTTCAGTTGTAATTCATTCTTAAGTTGAATGTATTGTTGTTCAGAATTGTCATTCTTCAGACTCGATTTCGCGGACGAAATCCTTTTTTAGAGGGGGAGAATGTAGTATCCCGATGCCTAATTTGAGTTAATTATTGGATTAATTATATTTCGGTGGGATCGGAAGGACCGAACCGGGTTCGGATCGTCCGAATAGGGTTCGGATCGTCCGAAGAGGGTTCGGATCGTCCGAAGACAGGTGGCTGGACACGTGGAAGACATGCAGAGTTCGGATCGTCCGATCAGGGTTCGGATCGTCCGAAGACAGGTGTCTGGACACGTGGAAGACATGCAGGGTTCGGATCGTCCGATAAGGGTTCGGAAGGTCCGAAGGGTACAGGGTTCGGATCGTCCGAAGTGGATCGGATCGTCCGAAGAGGATCGGATCGTCCGATCGTTGTCTATAAATAGAGGCGCGAGGCTTCACTTTTTACTCGCCAATTCCGAGTGTTCCAGAGCGTTTTAGTTGTTTCTGATGGGTTTCTAGCCTTTTCCCGAGGTTTAGGCACTAGCGGGGAGCTACTGGTTTTGTAGCGGAGCTGTGCTCTAGTTGGGAGCTAGCGGCATCAGTGGGCTGACTACGGACGCAGGCTTGATTCTAGGGCTGATTTCTAGGATCTACTGGTTTGAGGTACGAAAGTACTATCCGAGATAGCAGGATTGAGTATGCTTTACTATGTGTTGCATGTTTATATGTTGCATTATTATCTGTCATATGATGCATGGTTTATTATGCGGCATTTGCATAATCATGTTGAGCCTGATTATCTTTGAGATAGCCTGTTGAGAGGGTGCTCAGCCCTCGTTTGTTGTGGATGGTTGGACCCCGTTGGCCGACGGTGGTCAGGTCACCGGTATATCCACAGGTTTATTTTGGTATGGGAGCCACCTCCTGGTGCGACGGCGCAGAGTGCTACATACCTTGACGTCATTTACCTGAGCAGTATTTCGATATACCCAGATCCTGGTATCCAGTACATTTTGCATACATGCATGTCATAGTCTTGTATACTCATGCTTTCGGTGCTGAGCGTTTTATGCTCACGTCCTCGGTTTATCTCTGTTTTGGACACCCTATTCGATGGGGCAGGTCTCAGGTTGGACGGTCCAGGAGGGAGTGGACAGGGAGCTGGCAATGGTTGACTTGTAGTTATTGGTATTTGTTCTTGGAATTTAGTTCGATCTGGTTGTTTAAGTATTTTGTACTTACAGATTCGATTGGGTTGTATTACTGTTTTTCCGCTGTTTTACCTGATTCAGTTTTAATGTTAATTTTGCATGCTTAAGTTCTGATTAGTAGGTGATTCTTGAACGGGTCACTACATACCATATTTGGCAGCTGCTAGTTTTAGTGAACTCCTTCACAAAACAGGCAGTTCTACTCTCCTTCCTTATCTAGAAACCATTCTAAATTCTATTTCTTCCATCATATGGAATGAGCTCATAAACTCCTTTATAAGCTTCTTGTTTGATCTCCATCAAACTATAATCGCCAAATTCCAACTCCTTGAAATTTGACAATCTCAACGGGAACACAGAATCCGATACTTTTGTGACCCTCAATGATTCAGGGATACAACTAGCCGTGAGTTCACTTCCCCATGTAATTCAAAATAATATTTATTCTTACTTGGTTTACCCTAGCTAACCTCATTCGTTACATCAACTACTTGATCAAGAATATCAAAACTCATTTCTGATTGCACCCGTCGAACCATGGTAAGAGCGTCTGGTAGCATCGCTCTATCATCTCCTAGGTATCACTGATAGTGCATGCAAGAACCTTTAGTCATGGTTAGAGTACAGTACGGTCCTTTCAACACATATATCTCGATTAAATCTCCAACCATTGGTATATCAAGAGGTGCATATGAATTCGATAACGATGTGATTTATCTTTGAGTATTAATAGTGTCATGATATGTGCAACTAGGAAAACACCTTTCTTTAAAGCACATTTTTTGCTCTGGCCAGATACTCCTTGCACTATTAACTAATCAGATCACATATGATATCTTCATCCGTAGGCGAATGGTGATTCCTCGACTACAATGTATTTGCTCATACGTATTTCGAAACTACACCCAACCTCGCCACCTGATGACCTTCGATGGAGTCGGTAAACATATCAAAGTGCATGCTAGTACGTATAACCCCTACATTGTCTCGGGTCAAAGGACCATTGGTGTACAACCATAACTAAAGAATATTCCACTCGATAAGTGATAACCATTTGGATAGTCCGAGGGAGGGTGGTTCAATGCATCATCATATGATCACCCATCTGTGTGAATGGACATCTCCATGTCATTGTCAATGAAACATGACGTTTACATCACAGATTCTAGTTTAAAGCTCGAGCGATCTTTATCCTTGTTTTAGGCGATTGATTCGGCTAGGAACCTATTTAGAATATACGGTACACTTCCTAATGAGTTATATGATCTTACGTTGCGATGCAGACCTCATGGTATCTGTTGTACATTCAAGGACTTTATTTATGCAACTTGCATGGGTATACAGATAAAGTATAATGTCATAATCGAATAAAATCATAAAATATTATTAAAATAAAGATTGTTTTACATTAGAGTCAATAAAATCCCTTGCCACAAGTTGACTTGTCGGGTACCTGTTTTAACAATCTTCCACTTGCCCTATAGCCAACTAATCATAGATCTTAGACCCATTGCTTTGCGAAGCTTCCCAAACAATGGTCCTAGCTGGGGCTTCGTCAGTGGATCAACAACGTTATCTATGGAGGAGACTCTCTCTACCGGTATGTCTCATTTTCCCAAATTTCCCGGATTATGTGGAACTTCCTCTGTATATGTTTGGATCGCTGATGAGACCTCGATTTCTTCGATTGCGCAGTGGCACATGTGTTGTCACAGTAGAGCGGGACTGGATAAACTGTTTGAGGAATGACACCCAACTCTTGGATGAAATTTCTCATCCAAAAACCCTCCTTTGTTGCAGCCGATGCAGCTATGTATTCAGCCTCAGTGGTTGAATTCGTTGTGGTGTCTTGCTTGGAACTCTTCCAGGAGACAGCACCACCATTGAGATTGAATACAAATCCAGAGGTCGATTTCGAATCATCCATATTTTAATGGAAGCTAGAATCAGTGTGGTCTTCCATTTTAGTTCTCAACTCCCGTATATCAAGAACAAATTCTTAGTTGTTCTCAAGTACTTAAGAATGTCCTTCATTGATTTCCAATGCAGTGGACCGTGATTTGACTGATATAGGCTTGCAACACTTAGTTCATATGCAATATCAGGTCGAGTAGATATCAAAACAACATAATATGCCTATGGCAGACGCATATCGAATGTGACTCATGATTTCTATCTCTTCATCAGTCTTAGGGCACATAAACTTTGATAGATTCACACCATGATACATTGTGAGATATCCTCTCCTAGACTCCTCCATAGATAATCTCCTCAATATGGAATCGATATATGTAGATTGGGTGAGCCCTAGCATCCTCTTTGATCTATCCCTATATATTTGTATTCCTAATATATACGATGCTTCACCCATATCCTTCATGGAGAACTTACCAGCTAACCATATTTTAGTTGACTGCAACATCCCTACATCATTCCCAATGAGTAGTATGTAATCAACATAAAGTACTAGGAATGTCACTGCACTCCCACTAACCTTCTAGTATACACAAGGTTCCTCAAGTTTTTTGGCAAAATCAAACTCTTTTATAGTGTTGTCAAATCTGAGGTTCCAGCTCCTTGATGCCTGTTTGAGTCCATAAATGGATCTTTGAAGTCTGCATACTTTATGCTCACTTCCTACTGATGTGAATTCTTAAGGTTGAGACATGTAAATCTCTTCCTTAATATCCCCATTAAGGAACGCTGTTTTCGCATTCATCTGTCATATTTCATAGATACCATGCTGCTATGGATAGCAGTATCCTAATGGACTTGAACATTGCGACTGGAGAAAAGGTTTTCTCATAGTCAATATCTTGTCTTTGAGTATATCCTTTTGCTACCAGACTAGCTTTAAAGGTCACCGCCTTCCTATCTGCTCCAAGTTTCCTTTTATAAATCCATTTGCATCATATGGGAACAATTATCTCAGGTGGATCTACTAAGGACCATACTTGGTTCGAATACATGTGGTCCATCTCAGATTGCATGGCTTCAAGCCATTTAGATGAATCGACATCAGACAATGCTTCCTTGAAATTTCTTGGATCATCCAGGAATGGGCTCACCTTGGCCCTCTTCAAGAAGCAGGTTCAACCAATTATGTAAGGACCGTGTATCGTATTATCGTAAATCCTATGTGGTTATCGATAATCTATGAAACTATCATGTGATTATGTATTTGATGTATATCATGATAATGGAATTGAGAAAATGAATATTGTATATGAATTGACATTGTAAGAACTTGATTGGAAAGGCCGGACGCAAAAATAGTACGAACATAAACATTTGTACAGAAGAGGTGGCGCCCGGGCGGTAGAAAATGACCGCCCGAGCGCCAGGGTATATGAAGTCTGTGTTCGGGCAGAACACTTCGCGCCCGAGCGGTAGTTTGAGACCGCCCGAGCGCGAAGCGAGTGGCATGGGACAGAACATGCCGCGCCCGAGCGGTAAATTGTGACCGCTTGAGCACGGTACAAGCAACACTCGGGGATAGAATGTCTCGCGCTCGGGCGCGAGAATTCTACCGCCCGAGCGCGAGAGCGGTGAAGATAAGAACAAGTACTTTTCCTCTTTTTCTTCATTTCTTATACGATAACTTCGAGGGGATTCGAGAGATTTAGATTTTCTTCCTTCTAAATCGACTTCGAAACGCTGTCCAAACACGAAACAAATTATATATTTGTGATCGTCGCGTCGAGGGCTTCTGACTGAGGTAATTTTCTTCTGGTTCCAGCAGCTTGAAATATCAAAGTGCTGGAATAGCATGTATTTGAAGTTAAATTTCTGATATGTAGTAGAATAACCAACAAGAAACTCATATTCGAAGTCGGAATTGAATTATGATATGATTTGGATTTGATATGAATTTTTGAAGTTTCAAATGATATTGAAACTCATATTAATGATTTTGGAATATGTTATTGATTGGAATGAGTATGTTATTGATGTAGATAAAGTGTTATATCAATATCTTCAGGCTACATCAACTGGAAACGAAGAATTGAGGTATGTTGCGACCGGGTAACATACGACAGGTATCTGTATTATATGATATATGTTGGATTGATTGGATTGAGAATATTTGTCTATATGCCTAATTTTTTATTTGATGTGGCATACATGACATTGAGATTTGAATATCGATGTATAAATAAATGTTTTGTTAACACACATCGTTTGATGCATACATCGATACATGGCATGCACGTTGAGCTATGATCCTTGGATACCCTGATATGATTTGATAGGATTCTGGGGTTTGTGAACACAATTGCTATGTTGGTATTATATGACCCGTAAAGCATAGACATTTGTGGCCCCGATGATTGGATATAAGATTTGGGATTTGATGGCGCTTTGTCGACGCTATCATACGAGTATCCCTTATTGAGGCCGGTGTTCCAGCTCGAGCATTGATTTGATAGCGATTCGTTTGATTTTGACATGTGCTCAGTGGATGGGCATTTGACCTGATACCTCCACGACATACATGCATTGCATACCATATATCATTGTTTAGATATCTGTGGTATATATGATTAGTTGTTCCATACGGAGCTTTGCTCACCCCCAAGGGGGGCTGCTGTTGTCTTTGTGTGTGGACAATAGCAGGTACTCCAAGATATCAGGATACCGGAGAGGGTACTTTTGGATGGAGCCACAGCTTTGGCTGAGGTTTTATGTTTATGTCTTGTTCCCAATATATATGTATATGTATCTATATACCGGGGCATGTACCGAGGATATGAGTTGTTTGTATGTGATTGGTTTTGATTACGTATGGGCATGTATTATGATATGAGATAAAATACTATTTTTAGTATTTAATTAACAGGAGAGTTGTTTTGGGCTCGTTATAAAGAAAATTTTAAACTTGTTTTACACTGTAATTAATTAATCCTAATATGATTGTATTGTAATAACGATTAGGAGCTAAGGGCCCCACACTAGATGGTATCAGAGCCTAGCTGGGAATGCTCTATTGAGTCTTGTGTACACTTGAATAGGCACAAATGAATTATGCGTATGTGTTTGACTTATTTGTATTACCTGCTCTTATGTGATTTGATTTGAGTAAGTATTTGATGAGATTGATGATATGAGATGATGAGATTATGAAATTGATATGAAATTGTGATATTCATCTTTTTATTTGTAGATGGATCACACAAATGAAACTGCGAGTAGCAGTACTGAGAGGATTGTTGGGCAATTTGAAGGGTTGTCCGTGGATGTTGTGATGGCTCGATTCCAGGATCTGAAACCACCGAGGTTCTTTGTCACTGAGAGTGCTGAAAGAGCTGAGGCCTGGCTGAAGGATATCGAGCATTTGTTTAATATTGTGGAATATTCCAAGGCTCGGAGACTGAAACTTGCTTTGTACCAGTTGAAAGACCGAGCTAAATCTTGGTGGGAAGCCGTTGAGATTGGACTGAAAGAGGACGGGATTGAAGTCACATGGGATGTCTTCAAGGCCCAGTTTTTGGAGCAGTATTCCCCTCCTTTCTATTATACTGCTCAGGAGAATGAATTCAATAATCTGCAGCAGGGAACGATGTCTGTTGCAGAGTATGCTTCGAAGTTTTCTACTCTGTTAAAGTATGCACCTCACGTGGCTGGGAATGCGAGGGCAAAATATAACAAGTTTGTAAATGGATTACATCCTGCTTTATATACTTATGTTGTTTCTGGATTGCCTACCAGCTACGCAGAGGCAGTGGAACGAGCCAAGGCAGCCGAGGCTGGACTTAGGAGAGGAGGTCCACAGTATACTCCTCCACCTCCGATGTCTGCTCAGCAGCCTACTTTGCGACCGAGGGGTAAGAAGTTCAAGAAGACTGGCTCTGGTTCCTCGTCTTCTTCGAGTTCTAGTGGATCACAGAGAGGGAGTCCTGTGATTGCTCCCTATTGTAGCCATTGTGGAGGTAAACAAACTATCGAGCAGTGTCGAGGTATGTTTGGTACTTGTTATCAGTGTGGGCAGGAAGGTCATTTCTCTCGAGTATGTCCGAACAAGGGTACGACTTCTGCTCAACCCCAGCCAGGATTTAGAGGTGGCCCTGGTATGACGAGACCTGCTGTTCCTGTTCCATCTTTTCAGCAGTCGAGTGTCCCACGATATCGAGGACCGGGTTGTCAGAGTGCCCAAGTTCCTCCTCAAGTGAGAGTGTATGCCATGACTGAGGATCAGGCGAGAGAAGCTCCTGGAGGCGTGATTGCAGGTATTTGCACGCTTTGCGATTATCCTGCACGTGTATTATTTGATACAGGAGCATCTCATTCATTCATGTCTCATGCATTTGTTGCATCTCACGATATTGAGTGTACCCCGTTGTATGATACTTTGTCGATAGCCACGCCAGCATGGAAGATTATTTTGTCTGAGAAAGTTGTGCATAATTGTGTATTGATATATGAGGATAATGTGGTATTCCTGAATTTGATTGTCCTCCCAATGCACGACTTCGATTGTATTGTTGGCATGGATATCTTGACGACAAATCGAGCTACTGTTGATTGTTGTCATGGAGTGGTTCGATTTCGACCGACTGATGGAACCAAGTGGAATTTTTATGGCAGGGGTTCCCAAGCCAAAATTCCATTGGTATCTTCCTTAGAAATGCCCCGATTTTTGACTAGCGGTGATGAGGGTTATCTTATCTACGCTATTGATGTGTCAAATAAGGAGTCTTCTTTATCTGAGATTCCAGTTGCGAAAGAATTCCCGGATGTATTTCCCAATGAGATTCCTGATTTTCCTCCTCATCGAGAAGTTGAGTTTAGTATTGATCTTATGCCGGGGACTGCGCCTATTTCTAAAGCTCCTTATCGCATGGAACCTCTGGAATTGAAAGAATTGAAAGAACAATTGCAGGACCTTCTCGATAAGGGATATATTCGACCGAGTGTATCACTTTGAGGAGCTCCAGTTTTATTTGTTCGAAAGAAATATGGTACGATGCGAATGTGTATCGATTACAGGCAGCTGAATCGGGCTACTATGGAAAATAAGTACACACTTCCCCGTATTGATGATTTGTTTGATTAGTTTCAGGGTACTTCTGTTTACTCGAAGATTGATCTTCGTTCTGGGTATCATCAAGTACGAGTTCGAGACGAAGATGTGCCCAAAAATGCTTTTCGTACGAGGTATGGCCACTATGAATTCTTGGTTATGCCTTTTGGTCTTATAAATGCTCCTGCTATTTTTATGAACTTAATGAATCGTGTCTTCCGAGATTATTTGGACCGATTCGTTATTGTATTTATCGATGATATTCTTGTCTATTCGAAATCGAAGAAGGAGCATGCTGAACATCTGAGACTGGTACTTCAAACTCTTCGTACTAGTAATTTATATGCTAAATTGTCCAAACGTGAATTTTGGATGGAAAAAGTGGTATTTTTAGGCCACGTCATTTCGAGACATGGCATATCTGTTGATCCTTCGAAGGTCGAAGCTGTATTAAATTGGCCAAGACCTACGAATGTTCCTGAGATCCGTAGCTTCATGGGTTTAGCTGGATATTATCGTCGCTTTATTGAAGGGTTTTCGAAGATAGCTAAATCTATTACTCAACTGACACAGAAGAATCAGAGATTCATTTGGTCAGATGAATGTGAAGCCAGTTTTCTTGAATTAAAGACGAGATTGACCACAACACCTGTGCTTACTATTCCCACAGGTACCGGAGGATTTGTGGTGTGTACAAATGCGTCTGGTAAAGGTTTGGGCTGTGTTCTGATGCAACATGGCAAGGTGGTTGCTTATGCGTCTCGTCAATTGAAATCTCATGAAACACGTTATCCTGTTCATGATCTCGAATTGGCTGCCATTGTATTTGCTTTGAAGATTTGGCGCCATTATTTGTACGGAGAAAAGTTTGTTATCTATTCGTTCCATAAAAGTCTGAAATATCTCTTTTCTCAATCTGATTTGAATATGAGGCAACGCAGGTGGATGGATCTCCTGAAGGATTTTGATTGTGAGATTCAATATCACCCTGGATCGGTGAATGTTACTGTGGATGCCCTGAGTCGTAAAGTTCATGATTCTATGTTAGCTTCTATCAGTGTCGCCAAAATACACGAGGACATATGTACTTCTACTGGACTTTTCACTCGAATTGGAATTCTGTCACTGTCTCAACATTGCAAATTGAGCCGAATTTGGTATCGAAAATACGAAAGGCCCAACGAAGCGATGCTCAGATCCAAAAGTCGAAAGAACTTGTATCTGCAGGACATCAGTCTTGATTTCAGATTTCTTCTGATGGTTCTTTACGACTTAATGGACAGTTGGTAGTTCCTGATGATTCTGATTTGAAATCTGCCCTTCTTCGAGAAGCACATTGTAGCAAATACAGTATTCACCCTGGAGGTCGGAAGATGTATTTGACATTGAGACCTCAATTCTGGTGGAAACGTATGAAGAAGGACATTGATGAATTTATTTCTAAATGTCTGGTCTGCCCGCAAGTGAAAGCCGAGAGAATGAAGCCTGGAGGATTGCTCCATAGTCTTGAAATCCCGAAATGGAATTAGGAACATATTGCTATGGATTTTGTGACTCATTTACCTCGTTCGCCCAAGGACTGTGATGCTATTTGGGTCATTATTGATCGGCTTTCGAAATCTACGCATTTCATTCCGTATGAGCGGACTTATACTTATAAGAGAATGGCCCGTTTATACATAGAGAATGTTGTGAGACTGCACGGTGTGCCAGTCTCGATTGTATCTGATCGTGATCCCAGATTTGCTTCTAAATTCTGGGGTAGTTTTCAGGAAGCGATGGGTACGCGTTTGGCTATGAGTACTGCTTATCATCCTCAAACTGATGGCCAAACTGAGCGTACGATTCAGACTCTAGAGGATATGTTGCGTGCTGTTGTGATGGACTTCAGAATGGGATGGCAAGATGCCTTACCATTGGTTGAATTTTCTTATAATAATAGTTTTCAGACGAGTATCGGTATGGCACCGTTTTAAGCTCTATATGGGAGACGATGTAGATCATCATTATTCTGGGATGAGATTGGTGAAAAACAATTGACTGGACCTGAAATGATACAGGAGATGAATGATAAGGTTCAGTTAATTTGGCAGCGGATGAAAGCTGCTCAGGATCGTCAAACGAGTTATGCGAATAAAAGAAGACGACCCTTGGAATTCCAGAAAGGTGACAGAGTGTTTTTGAAAATATCTCCCTTTAGAGGCACTGTTCGATTCGGCATGCGAGGGAAGTTATCTCCTCGATATGTTGGTCCCTACGAGATTTTTGATCGAATTGGTGATCTTGCGTATCGATTGGCATTGCCACCAGCTCTATCTGCCATTCACGATGTATTTCATGTTTCTATGCTGAGGAAATATGAACCAGATCCATCACACGTGCTTGCACCTGATGAGGTTGAACTGGATCCTTCTCTTTCCTATGTTGAACAACATGTTCGCATTATGGATCGAAAGGAAAAGATATTGAGAAACAAATCGATTCCTCTAGTACGAGTACAATGGACATGACATGGTGTTGAAGAATCAACGTGGGAATTGGAAAGCAAGATGCGAGAATCATATTCGCATTTATTTGATGCTAGTCCATCTGTTCCATTGTATTCGATGTACTCTGATCCTTTTACTGATTTTAATTTTTATATGTACTATAACTGGTGACATATGTATGTTTGCCAATATTATGTATATAGAGATGTTTGAGATTTCCAGGACGAAATCTTTTAAGAGGGGGAGAAATGTAAGGACCGTGTATTGTATAATCGTAAATCCTATGTGGTTATCGGTAATCTATGAAATTGTCATGTGATTATGTATTTGATGTATATCATGACAATGGAATTGAGAAAATGAATATTGTATATGAATTGACGTTGTAAGAACTTGATTGGAAAGGCCGGACGCCAAAATAGTACGAACATAAACATTTGTATAGAAGAGGTGGCGCCCGGGCGGTGGAAAATGACCTCCCGAGCGCCAGGGTATATGAAGTCTGTGTTTGGGCAGAACACTTCGCGCCCGAGCGGTAGTTTGTGACCGTCCGAGCGCGAAGCTAGTGGCATGGGACAGAACATGCCGCGCCCGAGCGGTAAATTGTGACCGCTCGAGCGCGGTACAAGCAACACTCGGGGACAGAATGTCTCGCGCTCTGGCACGAGAATTCTACCGCCCGAGCACGAGAGCGGTGAAGATAAGAACAAGTTCTTTTCCTCTTTTTCTTCATTTATTATACGATAACTTCGAGGGGATTCGAGAGATTTTGATTTTCTTCCTTCTAAATCGACTTCGAAACGCTGTCTAAACGCGAAACAAATTATATATTTGTGATCGTCGCGTCGAGGGCTTCTGACTGAGGTAATTTTCTTCTGGTTCCAGCAGCTTGAAATATCAAAATGCTGGAATAGCATGTATTTGAAGTTAAATTTCTGATATGTAGTAGAATTGTAGTGCCCAAATTTAGTACACGTAAAACCCATGCATTTATTTAATTATTAAATCATTTAATTAAATTTAAATGAGTTTTAGCCATGCATAAATTATGAAAATTCATTATTTTAAATTATTTATGTTTTTGTGATGCACGTTAAAATGTTTTTCGAGCCTCATGTTTCAGACGATTAATCGAGGCGGGATCGAGGAAGAGACCGGTGACGATTGTGACGATTTAAAATATGGTATTTTATTTTAAGTTGTGGATGGGGCATTTTTAATAAGCTATTAAGTTGTAATATTTTAAAATAGTATTATGTATTTAGTGATTTAAGAGTTTGAAACTTTTAAAATTAGCGTTTTTGTATGTTATTTTTCTTATTAGAGAGTTTTACTAAAATCAATGTGTAGTTATTTTAATTAAAGTTTGTTGTTAAGTTAAAGGGTGAGTTATTATTTTAATTAGGGACTAATTATCATTTAAGCAATTTATTTCCCTAATTCCTAATAAAACTCACGCTTTACAAACACCAAACACACACACACACCCCGATACACATACACTCACACACATTCAGATTTTGAGTATTTTCAAAGGAAGAAAACTAGGGCTCTCTACTCTTATAGCAGCCGCCCCTCCCCTAGACATTTCCAGCAAGATTTCGGTGAATTTTATTGCAAGAAAACCGTCCCACAGGCGTCCCGGTTCAACCTCGCATCTTTTCCCGCGTCGGTGTCGTCGTTACGGTATTCTTAGTTTATCAAAAAGGCACGTATAATCTGTTCTTTCTGTATCGATCATGTCATATTATGTGTTGCGTTGTTTTATGCGTAAAAATATGTGTGTGACGTCCGTCGTTTGAGCAGAAATTGATTCGGGTCGGTTTTGAATGAATTTTAGATCTGAAAACTCGTTTTTACTCTTCCCTTTTAAACTGCGAATTTTAGGTACCTATTTTGAGAAAACTTTCAACTAAAAAATTGTAGAACATTTTGATACCTTCGATTTGATATATGATTCGAAATTTTGGACGAAAATTGAGTGAGTTATGGCGTTTTTCGTGGGACTGCTCAAACTGCGACTTTTATGAAAATATGTGTTCTTGAGTTTTATGTTGCAGGCTTCGTTGGAGGTCCGACGGGTGCTCGTTGCTGCGTATAGGTACCTTTTTTTTATGTCGTTTGGGATGGTCACTAAGGGTTCTTTCGTGTCAATAGGCACTAAGTTGAATCAAGAGTCATAGGAAGAAATCTTGTGCCGAATTCTGAGTTGTGACGTTGTCATTGGTTCACTTGGGTGTGATACAATGCCTTAGTGTCCTAGGAAGCGTCCTGCGGTGTCGATTCATAGCCATTGAGTTTGATTGGGGGGGTGGGTGGAATGAAAGATGGCGTCAAGATTTTTCGTAAGCTTCGAACTCCAGAGTCTGCACGAACCCTAGGACTGACCCTGACACGGGGTCCGTGCCTTTGTTCTTCCGGAGAGTTGTTTTCCAGAGTCTGCACGGACCCTCACACGGACCCTGGCACGGGGTCCGTGTCCACCTTTTTTCCTGGAGTCTTTCACCCGAGTCTACACGGACCCCTACACGGAGGTAGGCACGGGGTCCGTGTCCCTTCTTCCTTCCGAGTATCACTTCACCGCACCTAGACGGACCCGTACACGGACCCGGGGTAGGGGTCCGTGTACTCACTGTTTGGGAAAGATTGAAAGTTGTTTTCGGGGTTTGAGGTCATGGTTTAGTGCAAGGATTATCCAGGGTCGTGTTATGGGAAATTTTAGAATGTCTTAAGTAATGATTGAACTTGAGAGGAAGTATGATTTCTACGTTTAAGGTATGCAAATTAAGTATGCAAATTCAAGTTAGTATGTGCAGCAGCGACGGCCCCAGTCGAAGTCCAACGAATCCCTCAACGCCAAGTAAGTATGTTGACGTGCAAGAAAATATTATAAGTTTTTTAGGTATGCTAAATGTCTTGTGACCAAATTGAATGGGTTTGGAAGTCGGTGAACGTGGCCGAGGATCTCTCCACCCCGTTAAATTATGAACGGGTTAGATCGCGGTTGGAAAGCGTTAAATTATGAACGGGGACCAACCAGCCCGTTAAATTATGAACGGGGATCTCATGTATGTGGCAGTGGATACGTCTCTGTCAGCCCAGTACTGCGGTTTGTCTGATCAGGCGTTTATTATGTATGGGTCACTTGCTTTGAAACATCCTCTATGCAAAAATGATGAAGTTACGTATGTTTAAGTATGCAGCATGTTTATGAAATTTTATGTTGATGGCACGTCTAGTTTTGCAAGTACGTATGTTCAAGTTATTTATGCAAGTCAAGTTTCAAGGTATGTATGTCCTATTTTAAAGTTGCATGTGGTTTTATTATGTAGTACTCGTTATACCAGTTTATACGTGTTGAGTCTTTAGACTCACTAGACTTGA
The DNA here is from genome assembly GCF_022965805.1 of Primulina eburnea. Lineage (NCBI taxonomy): Eukaryota > Viridiplantae > Streptophyta > Magnoliopsida > Lamiales > Gesneriaceae > Primulina > Primulina eburnea. The sequence goes on from NC_133111.1 coordinate 13,761,341, forward strand.
TCGATGCAGGTGAGTATGTTGATGCAGAGACAGGAGGTGGCGACCAAGGAGCAGGCTTGGACTGAGCGGCAGGCTAAACCCGAGGACCGCCCATGTTATTTCACGATTTTTATGCAAAGTTTAAAATACTCTGATGTTATGTTTCTTTTCAAGACTTTTGGAACAACTATTTCTCTTAGCAAATCTTATTGGTGATGTCGTTTACGATTATTTTTATTGATGAAGGATGTAGTGACGACCGTATTTGATTTCATTTTCGCATTCCTTTTAGTTTAAAAGAAAATTTTTAATTTTTCCGCAACTTTTAAGTAGTAAGAGTACGGTTCGTTACAGTTGGTATCAGAGCGGTGTTCTTGTAAAGGGTTACGCCTACTGCCAGTCGCAAGAAGCTCACGAAGTCACACCTCAAGTCTGTAAGTTTTAAAGTTTCAAATTTATGTTATGTAGTAAGCATTAAGTTATGATTTCAGTATGTGCATGTTTTAAGTTTGAATTACTTGCATCTTAAGATATTGATATTATTCATGCATGTTGGGGTTTACGTGTTGGGTAATTATTGGAATAGTATGCCTCCTAGACGTATGGTTAACCAGGAAGCTAGGACTGAGGACATGGAGCACCGAGAGGAGGAAAGAGCCAATCCGCCACCACCACCTCCCGACATGCAAGCACAGATGCTTGCAGGTATGACGCAGTTCTTCGCACAGTTTGCGGGGAACCAGGCTGCAGCAGTGGGTGCAGGGGCGAGACCCAACCAGAGGCAGTGTATGAGCGATTCCGGAGGATGAGTCCGAAGGAATTTTCGGGTACCACCGACCCGATGGCAGCTGAGGGATGGATCAAGTCCATCGAGGTAATATTTGATTTTATGGAGCTGACGGACGCTGACAGGGTCAGATGTGCTATATTCTTGCTGTCAGGGGATGCAAGACTGTGGTGGGAGAGTGCATCAGTGGCAGTAGACTTGCAGACTCTGTCGTGGAATGGATTCAAAGAGGTGTTCTACGCCAAATATTTCACTGAGGAGGTAAGATCCAGACTCACCAGTGAGTTTATGACGCTGCGTCAGGGAGGTAGTAGCGTGGAAGAGTTTGTTAGGAAGTTCGAGAGGGGGTGTTACTTTGTACCCCTCATTGCAAACGATGCCCAAGCAAAGTTAAGGCATTTTCTGAATGGGTTACAGCCGATCCTACGCCGCGATGTGAGAGTAGCTGGCCCCTCTACATACGCAGTTGCAGTTTCTAGGGCTTTGGCGGCAGAACAGGATCTGAGGGATATAGAGGCGGACCGACAGGGCAAGAGGCCCTATCAGGCACCACCGCAACACCAACAGCAACAACAGCAGAGATCCCAGTTTAAGAGGCCGTTTCAGGGGCCGCCTGGGAAAAAGCCTTATCCAGGACCGCCAAAGGTCAAGGGTCCAATTCAGCAGCAATGGGCGCCTCAGAAGCCCGCTATCTTCCCAGTGTGCCAGAACTGCAATCGCCAGCATCCCAGACAGTGCTTATGGGGATCCGGAAAATGTTTTAAATGTGGAGCTATGGACCACATGTTGAAAGAGTGCCCACAGTGGAAGCAGCCGACCCAAGGAAGAGTGTTCGCCATGCATGCACAAGAAGCGAACCCAGACACGACATTACTAACCGGTAGACTTTTCTACCTAAGCTCAGTATTACTTTTCCGTGCATGTGGATTTTGTTTGGAATTATTAGTATGCTAGTATTATTTTGTGTACCTTGAGTATTGGGTTCTTTTATGCTCGAGAGTGTTGGTAAGATTTTTGGGATATAAGTTAGTTTGTGTTGTGCTAACGCATCTCAGGAAACATTTTTATTAAGAGACTATCCACAACCGCACTGATAGACTCATGAGCCACTCACTCCTTCATATCGGAGACTTTTGCCAACCATTTGGACCTCAAGTCCATTGGCCTAGACGTGAACTTTTCAGTGACAGTCCCATCAGGGGAAGAGCTGTTAGCTACCAGTGTGGTCAGAGATATCGATCTAGAACTGCATGGCCACTTAGTGTATGTAGATTTAATCCTATTGCCGATGCCAGAATTCGACATCATATTGGGAATGGACTGGCTGACTAAGAACAGAGTTCTTATCGACTTTCAGAAGAGATCAGTACTAGTCAGACCGTTGGGTATGGAGCAGTTTCTTTTTGAGCCAGACAGATGGAGAAGTTTCCCTCGCATGATTTCGTGCATGCAGGCGAGGAGACTGATTTCCAAGGGGTGCCAGGCCTTCTTGGCTAGTATTATTTCAGCACCTGATGCGCCTACTCCATCTCTAGCTGAAGTGCCAGTAGTCAGTGAATTCCCAGACGTCTTCCCAGACGATGTTTCAGGTCTTCCACTAGATAGAGAGGTGGAGTTTGCTATTGATCTCATGCCAGGCACAGTGCCAATCTCTAAGGCACCGTACAGATTAGCTCCAGCAGAAATGTTAGAACTCAAGCAGCAGATTCAGGAGCTCTTAGACAAGGAGTTTATCCGCCCGAGTTTCTCACCGTGGGGCGCACCAGTACTTTTTGTGAAAAAGAAAGACGGAAGCATGAGACTGTGCATCGATTACCGCGAACTGAACAAGGTAACGATCAAGAATAAGTACCCGTTGCCTAGAATCGAAGACTTGTTTGATCAATTACAGGGAGCTACAGTGTTCTCTAAGATAGATCTTCGATCAGGGTACCATCAGCTAAAAGTGAAGGATGCAGATGTCCACAAGACAGCTTTCAGGAACCGGTATGGGCATTACGAATTCTTAGTGATGCCATTTGGATTGACTAATGCTCCAGCAATTTTCATGGATCTCATGAACCGAGTATTCCAGCCGTTCCTCGATCAGTTCGTCATAGTATTCATTGACGACATTCTTATTTACTCAAAGAGCCACGAGGAGCATAGCCAGCACTTGAAGACAGTTTAACAGACCTTGCAGAGCCGTAAGTTGTTTGCGAAGTTCAGTATGTGTGAATTTTGGTTGAAAAAGGTAGCGTTTTTGGGGCATATTGTATCTAGCAGTGGAATTGAAGTGGATCCATCTAAGGTAGCAGCGGTTAGAGATTGGGTTGAACCTAAGAACGCATCAAAAATCCGCAGTTTTCTGGGTTTGGCCGGATACTACCGTAAGTTCATTCGAGGATTTTCATCCATAGCGGTGCCACTCACGTCACTCACCAAGAAGAATGCTAAATTCGTGTGGAGCGACGAATGCCAGAAGAGCTTCGATACCTTGAAGCAAGCTCTTATTTCAGCGCCAGTGCTAGTCATGCCATCAGGGCAAGGAGAGTTTGTATTATATACTGATGCATCTAAGCTCGGGTTGGGCGCATTATTGATGCAGCAGGGTCGGGTCATAGCCTATGCCTCGAGGAAATTGAAAGTACACGAGAAGAACTATCCGACTCACGATCTGGAGTTAGCCGCAATGGTGTTTGCGTTGAAGATTTGGAGACACTACCTATACGGCGAGAAGTGTCAAATTTTCACCGACCACAAGAGTCTCAAATATTTCTTCACGCAGAAGGAGTTGAATATGAGACAGAGACGATGGTTGGAACTTGTGAAGTATTACGACTGCAAAATTAGCTACCATCCGGGGAAGGCTAATGTTGTCGCAGACGCTATGAGTAGAAAAGTGGCAGTTGTAGCTCAGTTGTCAGCGCAGAGATCTCTTCAGTCTGAGATTCAGAAGTTGAAGAACCTAAAGAGGGGGTGAACAGGTTCTTTAAGGCCCTTTAGCGTTTTTAAAACGAGTTTGCAAAAATTGCAAGCGGAAGACTTGAGGGACAATCACAAATAAAAATGAATGCGTAAAGTAAGTGCGTAAAATAAATGCGTAGTAAAGTAAATGCGTAAAGTAAAGAGGGATAGAGATGTTTATGGAAGTTCGACGAAGAATCGTCTATGTCTCCCCTTCTCGATGAGGATCGAGGTATCACTATGACGACTTGGCTTTAGGAGCTCCAAGCTAGCTTTTACAACCACGCCTCGATGCGTCTACTTGGCCTTGAGGGCTCCAAGGATAGCCACGAACTTTACAACCCACTCGAGAGTATTACTTTCACTCTTTTTCTACAACTCTTTTGATATTACAACTCTTTTAATCAATGCACACAAGAGATAGTAGAAAGCTTTGTAAGAGACAAGAGAGAATGGAGTGGGATGGATTGAGAATGCATCATCAAAGGCCTATTTATACTAGTCTTGGACGCCAAGGTTTAGATCTTCTGTTTATACTTCTGAACGTCCGATGTGATTGAAATCAATTTGCGTAATTCTGGCATGACTTCGGATCTTCCGTTCTTGACTTCGTCGGGTCCGAACATATGCTTCGGAGGGACCGATCAAACTTCGTTTCTTCTGAACAGTTCTTTTAGACAGTGTATGAACAACTTCGGAAGGTCCGAACTCCAGTTCGTACCGTCCGAACATTCCCGCGTTTCCGGAGATTTGAAATCTTCAACACTTCGTAGCTTCCGATCATGTCCATCGTAGCGTCCGAAATCTACTCAATCAACAGTCAGATCAATTTGTCTCCGGATTGAAGTGATTTGATTGCTTGTGTTCGGAACGTCCGATCCAGTCTTCGGAACGTCCGAACTTGCTCCTCGCAGCTTCCGAACAGCTTCTATTTTGCTTCTGATTGGCACAATTTCGGAACGTCCGAACCAAATTTCGGATCTTCCGAACGTAACCTTGTTCTTAATTTCCTGCATGCCTCAATATAAAACATTAGTACATTTTTAATCCAAGTTTTGGTATCATCAAAACAAAAACTTTGGGATATGTTACAGCATTAAAAACATTAATCTCATCCTCGAGATTTGTATGCGTTTAAGGCGTAACAATCTCCCCCTTTTTGATGATCACAAAACTTGGTTAAAAATTGAGAAACAATAATCAACATAATCTAATGGTTATTAAATAACTCCCCCTTAATCAAATAACAAGTCTAAGAGGTTGAATTAATAGCAATTTTAACCAAATAAATTCTCCCCCTTTTTGCAATAATCAAAAAGACATAAGCATAAAGAGAGAGAAATAAACAGGTAAAATATCCACTAATAAATGCAAGTCTTTTATACAATGATGCATAAAGATAAAATAAACAAAAATAACAAAAACATAAGCTAAGAATCCGCATCCCGCGACTCTCTATGGCTAGGTTCGGACGATCCGAACACGTTCGGTGGATCCGAAGTGAAACGAAGCATCCGAATAAGGAACGGTGATTCCGAAGTAGCCAAGATGAGGAACACCTAAAATTTAAAATATTTAGCACATAAATGAATGTTGAGCCATAATTATGGATAAATACAATTAATTTGTATTATCCGACATTATAATGCTCACATTAATAATACTCCCCCTCAATTTAACAAATATGTACGAGAGTATTTGACTAATGTTTACAACTCAATCATGCCAAGTTCACCACGCAAAAGAGTAAAAGTAGATTCATCTAGTGGTTTTGTAAAAATATCAGCAATTTGATTCTTGGTGTCAACATAGTGAAGTTCAACATCATTTTGCTCAATGTGATCACGAATAAAATGATGTCGAATGTCAATATGTTTTGTACGAGAATGTTGAACTGGATTCTTTGTTAGACATATGGTGCTTGTATTATCACAAAAGATTGGAATTTTTGAAAAAGTAACACCATAGTCGAGTAATTGATACTTCATCCAAAGAATTTGTGCACAACAACTACCGGCAGCCATATACTCGGCCTCGGTCGTTGAAAGTGCAACACAGTTTTGCTTTTTAGAAAACCATGACACCAAGCAATTTCCCAAAAAGAAACAAGTACCACTAGTGCTCTTTCTATCTACCTTATATCCTCCAAAGTCGGCATCACAGTAAGCTTTTAAATCGAAAAATGAGTTCTTAGAATACCATAATCCGAGATTTGGAGTATTTGAAAGATATTTGAAAATGCGTTTTAAGGCGAATAAGTGTGATTCCTTTGGACATGATTGAAATCGTGCACACAAGCAAACACTAAACATAATGTCAGGTCTACTAGCAGTCGCATAGAGTAGGGAGCCAATCATGCTACGAAATAACTTTTGGTCAACAGGTTTACCTCCCTCATCTTTGTCGAGTCTGACTGTCGTGCTCATAGGTGTGGATGAGGCTTTGGAAGACTCCATCCCAAACTTTTTGAGCATCTCCTTGATGTACTTCCCTTGGTTGACAAAGAAACCATCCTTGCATTGCTTGATTTGGAGACCAAGGAAGTAGTTGAGCTCGCCCATCATGCTCATCTCAAAGTGATCCTGCATAAGCTTAGAAAAATCTCTACACAAGTGTTCATTAGTAGCACCAAAAATAATATCATCTACATATATTTGTACTATCAGCAAATCATTATCTTTAGTCAAGGTAAACAAGGTAATATCAACTTTACCCCTACAAAAACCATTAGACAGCAAGAAAGTAGATAATTTCTCATACCAAGCTCTAGGAGCTTGTTTCAAACCATACAAAGCCTTATCAAGTTTATACACATAATCAGATAAGTGCACATCTTCAAAACCAACAGGTTGCTCAACATACACTTCTTCTTTCAAATCACCATTAAGAAAAGCACTTTTAACATCCATTTGAAACAATTTAAAGTCTCTAGAGCAAGCAAAAGCAAGTAGCATGCGAATGGATTCTAGTCTAGCAACAGGGGCATAAGTCTCATCATAATCAATTCCCTCTTCTTGACTGTATCCTTTAGCTACTAGCCTAGCTTTATTTCTAGTGATTGTACCATGCTCATCTAACTTGTTCCTAAATACCCATTTAGTTCCTATGACAGGTCTATCAGTGGGTCTAGGTACAAGATTCCAAACTTTATTCCTTCTAAATTCATTTAGTTCATCTTGCATAGCAATAATCCAAGAATCATCAAGTAAAGCTTCTTCTATGTTCTTAGGCTCTATGTGAGAAAGAAAAGCAAGATAATTGCACATATTAGAAGAGCGAGTAGATACTCCCTTCGATGGGCTACCAATGATGAGGTCCATGGGATGATCCTTGTGCGTAGTCCACTCCTTCGGAAGAGGTGCGTCCTCTTGATCTTTAGGAACATCATCTAGGCTTGTGGACTCCAACTCTTCGCCAAGGATATCTATATCATCATCATCAGAAACAACAGGTCTAGGCAAGCAAGGGTTAGTTTCATCAAATATGACATGAATAGATTCTTCAACTAGTAAAGTGCGTTTATTAAAGACTCTATATGCTTTGCTAGAAGTAGAGTAACCAAGAAAGATACCTTTGTCCGATTTAGCATCGAACTTACCCAGGTTGTCCTTACCATTGTTGTGGATGAAGCATTTTGATCCAAAAGCGCGGAAGTAAGAAATGTTAGGCTTTCTCCCTCTCCATAGTTCGTATGGAGTTTTCTTGAGAATTGGCCTTATTGATACGCGATTGATGATGTAACAAGCAGAACTCATCGCTTCAGCCCAAAAATATTTTGGTAGAGAATGCTCACATAGCATGGTCCTTGCAATCTCTACTAGGGTCCTATTCTTCCTCTCAACGACACCGTTTTGTTGAGGAGTTCTAGGACAAGAAAAGTTGTGACCAATGCCTTTGCTTTGACAAAAAATTGAAAAATTTTCATTTTGAAATTCCGTTCCGTGGTCACTACGGATTTGTTTGATCAAAAGATTTTTCTCATTTTCAACCTTTTTGACAAAAATTTTGAAATGATCAAAGGCATCACTTTTGTGGGCTAAAAACAATGTCCAAGTAAAACGTGAAAAATCATCCACAATGACAAAAGCATAGGATTTACCTCCTAGACTAGTTGTCCTCGAGGGACCACATAAATCTAGGTGAAGTAATTCAAGGGGCGTAGAAGTGGATACAAAATTTTTATTTTTGAAAGATTCCTTTGTGTGTTTACCAAGTTGACAAGCATCACAAAAAGAATCTCATTTTAAATTCAGCTTTGGCATTCCGGAAACTAGGTCAAGTTTTAAAAGTTTTTCTATGGTGCTCATCCCAACATGACAAAGTCGTCTATGCCAAAGAATGTTGTCATCAACATTTAATGTTACAAGGCTTTTTATTTTTGAAAAAGATGAAATCTTTAAATCGACCTTGTAAACATTTTCACTTCTATAACCTTTGAAACTAATGGATTTGTTAGTTGTGAGTGATACAGTGCAATAGTGTGGTGTGAATTTGACTTCATAACCCCTATCGCACAATTGACTAATGCTTAGGAGGTTATGTTTAAGTTCTTTCACAAGAAGTACATCATCAATAATAGTAGAGTTAGATATACCTATTGAGCCGATGCCTTCTATGATCCCTTTGCTGTTGTCTCCAAAGGTCACCGATCCCTTTTCTTTTGGTCGAATGGATTGTAGCAGCTTCTTTTCTCCCGTCATGTGTCGAGAGCATCCACTGTCAAGATACCAAGTGCTCGATAACTTGTCTCCCTTTTGTCCCTCGTCGTCATCCGAGTTGGTCAGATGATCTTCCTTTGCCATGAAGCATAGGGTAGACTCCTCTTCGTTGTCGCTGTCGCTCCACGTGGCTAGAAGGGCCTTCTTCTTGTCTTTGTCGGCCTTCTTCTTGGAGGGACACTCGTTTGCATAGTGACCCTTTTGTTGACAGTTGTAGCAGATCACTTCCTTCTCAATCTTTTTGTCCTTCTTGTTGAAGTTGGAACTCCGCATGAATCTTTTGAACTTTCTAGTGAGGAGTGCCATTTCTTCATCGTCGCTATCTTCAAGTTGACTGGTCAAGGCGATCCCTTTCGCCTTTACTTTGTCGTCATCTTTCTTTGTCTCCTTCCGGGTAGATACTTCAAGTTCATGGGTCTTTAGGGTCCCATGAAGTTGATCAAGGTCGTAGGATGCCGCATCTCCCTTGTTGGACTCAATGATAGCCGTGCGCTTTGCATCCCATTCCGCCGGTAGTGCTCGAAGGGCTCTCCTCCACACTTGTTTAGTTGGGTAGTTCTCACCAAGTTGGGCAAGCTCATTGATGATTTGGGTGAGCCGCCGGAACATGGTGTCGAGATCCTCCATGGGTTCCATCTCAAAGGTCTCGTACTTGAGTTGGAGAAGATCTATCTTCGTTTCTTTGACTTGATTGGTTCCCTCGTGGCAAATCTCCAATTTGTCCCAAATCTCTTTGGCGGAGGTGCAAGCCGAGATTCGGTGGTATTCATTCATATCTAGGGAACAATGAAGAATATTCATAGCTTTAGCATTTTGAGAGATAAGTTTCATAACGTCCTTGGTGAGGTCATCCATTCCCTTAGGAATTTCCTTATCATCCACCGTTTTCATGGGGATATAGGGACCTTTCACCGTTATTTTCCAAAGGTCGTAATCGACGGATTGGATGTATAGAGATATTCTATTCTTCCAATATCCGTAATTGGTACCATTGAAAAGAGGGGGACGATTTGTGGATTGTCCTTGGCCATACTCGCTTGCTAGATTGGCCATTTTAAAAGATTTTGAAAAACTAGGCTCTGATACCACTTGAAGAACCTAAAGGGGGGTGAATAGGTTCTTTAAGGCCCTTTAGCGTTTTTAAAACGAGTTTGCAAAAATTGCAAGCGGAAGACTTGAGGGACAATCACAAATAAAAATGAATGCGTAAAGTAAGTGCGTAAAATAAATGCGTAGTAAAGTAAATGCGTAAAGTAAAGAGGGATAGAGATGTTTATGGAAGTTCGACGAAGAATCGTCTACGTCTCCCCTTCTCGATGAGGATCGAGGTATCACTATGAAGACTTGGCTTTAGGAGCTCCAAGCTAGCTTTTACAACCACGCCTCGATGCGTCTACTTGGCCTTGAGGGCTCCAAGGATAGCCACGAACTTTACAACCCACTCGAGAGTATTACTTTCACTCTTTTTCTACAACTCTTTTGATATTACAACTCTTTTAATCAACGCACACAAGAGATAGTAGAAAGCTTTGTAAGAGACAAGAGAGAATGGAGTGGGATGGATTGAGAATGCATCATCAAAGGCCTATTTATACTAGTCTTGGACGCCAAGGTTCGGATCTTCTGTTTATACTTCGGAACGTCCGATGTGATTGAAATCAATTTGCGTAATTCTGGCATGACTTCGGATCTTCCGTTCTTGACTTCGTCGGGTCCGAACATATGCTTCGGAGGGACCGACCAAACTTCGTTTCTTCTGAACAGTTCTTTTAGACAGTGTATGAACAACTTCGGAAGGTCCGAACTCCAGTTCGTACCGTCCGAACATTCCCGCGTTTCCGGAGATTTGAAATCTTCAACACTTCGTAGCTTCCGATCATGTCCATCGTAGCATCCGAAATCTACTCAATCAACAGTCAGATCAATTTGTCTCCGGATTGAAGTGATTTGATTGCTTGTGTTCGGAACGTCCGATCCAGTCTTCGGAACGTCCGAACTTGCTCCTCGCAGCTTCCGAACAGCTTCTATTTTGCTTCTGATTGGCACAATTTCGGAACGTCCGAACCAAATTTCGGATCTTCCGAACGTAACCTTGTTCTTAATTTCCTGCATGCCTCAATATAAAACATTAGTACATTTTTAATCCAAGTTTTGGTATCATCAAAACAAAAACTTTGGGATATGTTACAGCATTAAAAACATTAATCTCATCCTCGAGATTTGTATGCGTTTAAGGCGTAACAATCTCCCCCTTTTTGATGATCACAAAACTTGGTTAAAAATTGAGAAACAATAATCAACATAATCTAATGGTTATTAAATAACTCCCCCTTAATCAAATAACAAGTCTAAGAGGTTGAATTAATAGCAATTTTAACCAAATAAATTCTCCCCCTTTTTGCGATAATCAAAAAGACATAAGCATAAAGAGAGAGAAATAAACAGGTAAAATATCCACTAATAAATGCAAGTCTTTTATACAATGATGCATAAAGATAAAATAAACAAAAATAACAAAAACATAAGCTAAGAATCCGCATCCCGCGACTCTCTATGGCTAGGTTCGGACGATCCGAACACGTTCGGTGGATCCGAAGTGAAACGAAGCATCCGAATAATGAACGGTGATTCCGAAGTAGCCAAGATGAGGAACACCTAAAATTTAAAATATTTAGCACATAAATGAATGTTGAGCCATAATTATGGATAAATACAATTAATTTGTATTATCCGACATTATAATGCTCACATTAACAATACTCCCCTCAAGTTAACAAATATGTACGAGAGTATTTGACTAATGTTTACAACTCAATCATGCCAAGTTCACCACGCAAACGAGTAAAAGTAGATTCATCTTGTGGTTTTGTAAAAATATCAGCAATTTGATTCTTGGTGTCAACATAGTGAAGTTCAACATCATTTTGCTCAATGTGATCACGAATAAAATGATGTCGAATGTCAATATGTTTTGTACGAGAATGTTGAACTGGATTCTTTGTTAGACATATGGTGCTTGTATTATCACAAAAGATTGGAATTTTTGAAAAAGTAACACCATAGTCGAGTAATTGATACTTCATCCAAAGAATTTGTGCACAACAACTACCGGCAGCCATATACTCGGCCTCGGTCGTTGAAAGTGCAACACAGTTTTGCTTTTTAGAAAACCATGACACCAAGCAATTTCCCAAAAAGAAACAAGTACCACTAGTGCTCTTTCTATCTACCTTATATCCTCCAAAGTCGGCATCACAGTAAGCTTTTAAATCGAAAAATGAGTTCTTAGAATACCATAATCCGAGATTTGGAGTATTTGAAAGATATTTGAAAATGCGTTTTAAGGCGAATAAGTGTGATTCCTTTGGACATGATTGAAATCGTGCACACAAGCAAACACTAAACATAATGTCAGGTCTACTAGCAGTCGCATAGAGTAGGGAGCCAATCATGCTACGAAATAACTTTTGGTCAACAGGTTTACCTCCCTCATCTTTGTCGAGTCTGACTGTCGTGCTCATAGGTGTGGATGAGGCTTTGGAAGACTCCATCCCAAACTTTTTGAGCATCTCCTTGATGTACTTCCCTTGGTTGACAAAGAAACCATCCTTGCATTGCTTGATTTGGAGACCAAGGAAGTAGTTGAGCTCGCCCATCATGCTCATCTCAAAGTGATCCTGCATAAGCTTAGAAAAATCTCTACACAAGTGTTCATTAGTAGCACCAAAAATAATATCATCTACATATATTTGTACTATCAGCAAATCATTATCTTTAGTCAAGGTAAACAAGGTAATATCAACTTTACCCCTACAAAAACCATTAGACAGCAAGAAAGTAGATAATTTCTCATACCAAGCTCTAGGAGCTTGTTTCAAACCATACAAAGCCTTATCAAGTTTATACACATAATCAGATAAGTGCACATCTTCAAAACCAACAGGTTGCTCAACATACACTTCTTCTTTCAAATCACCATTAAGAAAAGCACTTTTAACATCCATTTGAAACAATTTAAAGTCTCTAGAGCAAGCAAAAGCAAGTAGCATGCGAATGGATTCTAGTCTAGCAACAGGGGCATAAGTCTCATCATAATCAATTCCCTCTTCTTGACTGTATCCTTTAGCTACTAGCCTAGCTTTATTTCTAGTGATTGTACCATGCTCATCTAACTTGTTCCTAAATACCCATTTAGTTCCTATGACAGGTCTATCAGTGGGTCTAGGTACAAGATTCCAAACTTTATTCCTTCTAAATTCATTTAGTTCATCTTGCATAGCAATAATCCAAGAATCATCAAGTAAAGCTTCTTCTATGTTCTTAGGCTCTATGTGAGAAAGAAAAGCAAGATAATTGCACATATTAGAAGAGCGAGTAGATACTCCCTTCGATGGGCTACCAATGATGAGGTCCATGGGATGATCCTTGTGCGTAGTCCACTCCTTCGGAAGAGGTGCGTCCTCTTGATCTTTAGGAACATCATCTAGGCTTGTGGACTCCAACTCTTCGCCAAGGATATCTATATCATCATCATCAGAAACAACAGGTCTAGGCAAGCAAGGGTTAGTTTCATCAAATATGACATGAATAGATTCTTCAACTAGTAAAGTGCGTTTATTAAAGACTCTATATGCTTTGCTAGAAGTAGAGTAACCAAGAAAGATACCTTTGTCCGATTTAGCATCGAACTTACCCAGGTTGTCCTTACCATTGTTGTGGATGAAGCATTTTGATCCAAAAGCGCGGAAGTAAGAAATGTTAGGCTTTCTCCCTCTCCATAGTTCGTATGGAGTTTTCTTGAGAATTGGCCTTATTGATACGCGATTGATGATGTAACAAGCAGAACTCATCGCTTCAGCCCAAAAATATTTTGGTAGAGAATGCTCACATAGCATGGTCCTTGCAATCTCTACTAGGGTCCTATTCTTCCTCTCAACGACACCGTTTTGTTGAGGAGTTCTAGGACAAGAAAAGTTGTGACCAATGCCTTTGCTTTGACAAAAAATTGAAAAATTTTCATTTTGAAATTCCGTTCCGTGGTCACTACGGATTTGTTTGATCAAAAGATTTTTCTCATTTTCAACCTTTTTGACAAAAATTTTGAAATGATCAAAGGCATCACTTTTGTGGGCTAAAAACAATGTCCAAGTAAAACGTGAAAAATCATCCACAATGACAAAAGCATAGGATTTACCTCCTAGACTAGTTGTCCTCGAGGGACCACATAAATCTAGGTGAAGTAATTCAAGGGGCGTAGAAGTGGATACAAAATTTTTATTTTTGAAAGATTCCTTTGTGTGTTTACCAAGTTGACAAGCATCACAAAAAGAATCTCATTTTAAATTCAGCTTTGGCATTCCGGAAACTAGGTCAAGTTTTAAAAGTTTTTCTATGGTGCTCATCCCAACATGACAAAGTCGTCTATGCCAAAGAATGTTGTCATCAACATTTAATGTTACAAGGCTTTTTATTTTTGAAAAAGATGAAATCTTTAAATCGACCTTGTAAACATTTTCACTTCTATAACCTTTGAAACTAATGGATTTGTTAGTTGTGAGTGATACAGTGCAATAGTGTGGTGTGAATTTGACTTCATAACCCCTATCGCACAATTGACTAATGCTTAGGAGGTTATGTTTAAGTTCTTTCACAAGAAGTACATCATCAATAATAGTAGAGTTAGATATACCTATTGAGCCGATGCCTTCTATGATCCCTTTGCTGTTGTCTCCAAAGGTCACCGATCCCTTTTCTTTTGGTCGAATGGATTGTAGCAGCTTCTTTTCTCCCGTCATGTGTCGAGAGCATCCACTGTCAAGATACCAAGTGCTCGATAACTTGTCTCCCTTTTGTCCCTCGTCGTCATCCGAGTTGGTCAGATGATCTTCCTTTGCCATGAAGCATAGGGTAGACTCCTCTTCGTTGTCGCTGTCGCTCCACGTGGCTAGAAGGGCCTTCTTCTTGTCTTTGTCGGCCTTCTTCTTGGAGGGACACTCGTTTGCATAGTGACCCTTTTGTTGACAGTTGTAGCAGATCACTTCCTTCTCAATCTTTTTGTCCTTCTTGTTGAAGTTGGAACTCCGCATGAATCTTTTGAACTTTCTAGTGAGGAGTGCCATTTCTTCATCGTCGCTATCTTCAAGTTGACTGGTCAAGGCGATCCCTTTCGCCTTTACTTTGTCGTCATCTTTCTTTGTCTCCTTCCGGGTAGATACTTCAAGTTCATGGGTCTTTAGGGTCCCATGAAGTTGATCAAGGTCGTAGGATGCCGCATCTCCCTTGTTGGACTCAATGATAGCCGTGCGCTTTGCATCCCATTCCGCCGGTAGTGCTCGAAGGGCTCTCCTCCACACTTGTTTAGTTGGGTAGTTCTCACCAAGTTGGGCAAGCTCATTGATGATTTGGGTGAGCCGCCGGAACATGGTGTCGAGATCCTCCATGGGTTCCATCTCAAAGGTCTCGTACTTGAGTTGGAGAAGATCTATCTTCGTTTCTTTGACTTGATTGGTTCCCTCGTGGCAAATCTCCAATTTGTCCCAAATCTCTTTGGCGGAGGTGCAAGCCGAGATTCGGTGGTATTCATTCATATCTAGGGAACAATGAAGAATATTCATAGCTTTAGCATTTTGAGAGATAAGTTTCATAACGTCCTTGGTGAGGTCATCCATTCCCTTAGGAATTTCCTTATCATCCACCGTTTTCATGGGGATATAGGGACCTTTCACCGTTATTTTCCAAAGGTCGTAATCGACGGATTGGATGTATAGAGATATTCTATTCTTCCAATATCCGTAATTGGTACCATTGAAAAGAGGGGGACGATTTGTGGATTGTCCTTGGCCATACTCGCTTGCTAGATTGGCCATTTTAAAAGATTTTGAAAAACTAGGCTCTGATACCACTTGAAGAACCTAAAGGGGGGTGAATAGGTTCTTTAAGGCCCTTTAGCGTTTTTAAAACGAGTTTGCAAAAATTGCAAGCGGAAGACTTGAGGGACAATCACAAATAAAAATGAATGCGTAAAGTAAGTGCGTAAAATAAATGCGTAGTAAAGTAAATGCGTAAAGTAAAGAGGGATAGAGATGTTTATGGAAGTTCGACGAAGAATCGTCTACGTCTCCCCTTCTCGATGAGGATCGAGGTATCACTATGAAGACTTGGCTTTAGGAGCTCCAAGCTAGCTTTTACAACCACGCCTCGATGCGTCTACTTGGCCTTGAGGGCTCCAAGGATAGCCACGAACTTTACAACCCACTCGAGAGTATTACTTTCACTCTTTTTCTACAACTCTTTTGATATTACAACTCTTTTAATCAACGCACACAAGAGATAGTAGAAAGCTTTGTAAGAGACAAGAGAGAATGGAGTGGGATGGATTGAGAATGCATCATCAAAGGCCTATTTATACTAGTCTTGGACGCCAAGGTTCGGATCTTCTGTTTATACTTCGGAACGTCCGATGTGATTGAAATCAATTTGCGTAATTCTGGCATGACTTCGGATCTTCCGTTCTTGACTTCGTCGGGTCCGAACATATGCTTCGGAGGGACCGATCAAACTTCGTTTCTTCTGAACAGTTCTTTTAGACAGTGTATGAACAACTTCGGAAGGTCCGAACTCCAGTTCGTACCGTCCGAACATTCCCGCGTTTCCGGAGATTTGAAATCTTCAACACTTCGTAGCTTCCGATCATGTCCATCGTAGCGTCCGAAATCTACTCAATCAACAGTCAGATCAATTTGTCTCCGGATTGAAGTGATTTGATTGCTTGTGTTCGGAACGTCCGATCCAGTCTTCGGAACGTCCGAACTTGCTCCTCGCAGCTTCCGAACAGCTTCTATTTTGCTTCTGATTGGCACAATTTCGGAACGTCCGAACCAAATTTCGGATCTTCCGAACGTAACCTTGTTCTTAATTTCCTGCATGCCTCAATATAAAACATTAGTACATTTTTAATCCAAGTTTTGGTATCATCAAAACAAAAACTTTGGGATATGTTACAGCATTAAAAACATTAATCTCATCCTCGAGATTTGTATGCGTTTAAGGCGTAACAATCTCCCCCTTTTTGATGATCACAAAACTTGGTTAAAAATTGAGAAACAATAATCAACATAATCTAATGGTTATTAAATAACTCCCCCTTAATCAAATAACAAGTCTAAGAGGTTGAATTAATAGCAATTTTAACCAAATAAATTCTCCCCCTTTTTGCGATAATCAAAAAGACATAAGCATAAAGAGAGAGAAATAAACAGGTAAAATATCCACTAATAAATGCAAGTCTTTTATACAATGATGCATAAAGATAAAATAAACAAAAATAACAAAAACATAAGCTAAGAATCCGCATCCCGCGACTCTCTATGGCTAGGTTCGGACGATCCGAACACGTTCGGTGGATCCGAAGTGAAACGAAGCATCCGAATAAGGAACGGTGATTCCGAAGTAGCCAAGATGAGGAACACCTAAAATTTAAAATATTTAGCACATAAATGAATGTTGAGCCATAATTATGGATAAATACAATTAATTTGTATTATCCGACATTATAATGCTCACATTAATAATACTCCCCCTCAATTTAACAAATATGTACGAGAGTATTTGACTAATGTTTACAACTCAATCATGCCAAGTTCACCACGCAAAAGAGTAAAAGTAGATTCATCTAGTGGTTTTGTAAAAATATCAGCAATTTGATTCTTGGTGTCAACATAGTGAAGTTCAACATCATTTTGCTCAATGTGATCACGAATAAAATGATGTCGAATGTCAATATGTTTTGTACGAGAATGTTGAACTGGATTCTTTGTTAGACATATGGTGCTTGTATTATCACAAAAGATTGGAATTTTTGAAAAAGTAACACCATAGTCGAGTAATTGATACTTCATCCAAAGAATTTGTGCACAACAACTACCGGCAGCCATATACTCGGCCTCGGTCGTTGAAAGTGCAACACAGTTTTGCTTTTTAGAAAACCATGACACCAAGCAATTTCCCAAAAAGAAACAAGTACCACTAGTGCTCTTTCTATCTACCTTATATCCTCCAAAGTCGGCATCACAGTAAGCTTTTAAATCGAAAAATGAGTTCTTAGAATACCATAATCCGAGATTTGGAGTATTTGAAAGATATTTGAAAATGCGTTTTAAGGCGAATAAGTGTGATTCCTTTGGACATGATTGAAATCGTGCACACAAGCAAACACTAAACATAATGTCAGGTCTACTAGCAGTCGCATAGAGTAGGGAGCCAATCATGCTACGAAATAACTTTTGGTCAACAGGTTTACCTCCCTCATCTTTGTCGAGTCTGACTGTCGTGCTCATAGGTGTGGATGAGGCTTTGGAAGACTCCATCCCAAACTTTTTGAGCATCTCCTTGATGTACTTCCCTTGGTTGACAAAGAAACCATCCTTGCATTGCTTGATTTGGAGACCAAGGAAGTAGTTGAGCTCGCCCATCATGCTCATCTCAAAGTGATCCTGCATAAGCTTAGAAAAATCTCTACACAAGTGTTCATTAGTAGCACCAAAAATAATATCATCTACATATATTTGTACTATCAGCAAATCATTATCTTTAGTCAAGGTAAACAAGGTAATATCAACTTTACCCCTACAAAAACCATTAGACAGCAAGAAAGTAGACAATTTCTCATACCAAGCTCTAGGAGCTTGTTTCAAACCATACAAAGCCTTATCAAGTTTATACACATAATCAGATAAGTGCACATCTTCAAAACCAACAGGTTGCTCAACATACACTTCTTCTTTCAAATCACCTTTAAGAAAAGCACTTTTAACATCCATTTGAAACAATTTAAAGTCTCTAGAGCAAGCAAAAGCAAGTAGCATGCGAATGGATTCTAGTCTAGCAACAGGGGCATAAGTCTCATCATAATCAATTCCCTCTTCTTGACTATATCCTTTAGCTACTAGCCTAGCTTTATTTCTAGTGATTGTACCATGCTCATCTAACTTGTTCCTAAATACCCATTTAGTTCCTATGACAGGTCTATCAGTGGGTCTAGGTACAAGATTCCAAACTTTATTCCTTCTAAATTCATGGGGACGAAATTGCTTACACGCAGCCATGGGGACGAAATTTCTTTTCAGTACAGCTTTTTCACCCGCAGACAGATGGCCAGTCTGAGCGAGTGATTCAGATTTTAGAGGATTTGCTGAGAGCCTGCATGATTTATTTTCAATGAGCTTGGGAGTCTAGACTACCTCTAGTGGAGTTCACATACAACAATAGCTTCCAATCATCAATTGGTATGGCTCCCTATGAGGAGTTGTATGGAAGGAAGTGCAGATCACCAGTTCATTGGGATGAAGTTGGTGAGAGGGCAGAACTTGGTCCAGAAATAGTTCAGCAGACTGCAGACGTAGTGGCCAAGATTCGTGACAGAATGAAGACCGCCCAAAGTCGCCAGAAGAGCTATGCTGATAAGAGGAGGAGAGATCTCGAATTTGCCGTCGGTGATCACGTATTCGTCAAAATAGCACCCATGAAGGGTGTTATGAGATTTGGAAAGAGAGGCAAATTGAGTCCGAGGTTTATTGGACCGTTCGAGATTTTAGACAGAGTTGGGACATTAGCTTATCGTGTAGCCCTTCCGCCGAATCTGGCCGTGGTACACAATGTGTTCCACGTCTCGATGCTAAGGAAGTACCTAGCCAATCCTTCGCATATCCTGAGTTATGAGCCGTTGCAACTTGCTTCAGACCTGTCTTATGAGGAGAGACCAGTCCAAATCCTAGATAGACAGGAGCGCAGACTTCGGAACAAGACGACTAAGTCGGTCGAAGTTCAGTGGCTGAATCAATCAGTGGAGGAAGCCACTTGGGAGTCAGAGGCCGACATGAGACTTCGCTACCCGGAGTTGTTCGGTAAGACTTAATTTCGAGGACGAAATTTTTATAAGTGGGGGAGGAACTGTAGTGCCCAAATTTAGTACACGTAAAACCCATGCATTTATTTAATTATTAAATCATTTAATTAAATTTAAATGAGTTTTAGCCATGCATAAATTATGAAAATTCATTATTTTAAATTATTTATGTTTTTGTGATGCACGTTAAAATGTTTTTCGAGCTTCATGTTTCAGACGATTATTCGAGGCGGGATCGAGGAAGAGACCGGTGACGATTTTGACGATTTAAAATATGGTATTTTATTTTAAGTTGTGGATGGGGCATTTTTAATAAGCTATTAAGTTGTAATATTTTAAAATATTATTATGTATTTAGTGATTTAAGAGTTTGAAACTTTTAAAATTAGCGTTTTTGTATGTTATTTTTCTTATTAGAGAGTTTTACTAAAATCAATGTGTAGTTATTTTAATTAAATTTTGTTGTTAAGTTAAAGGGTGAGTTATTCTTTTAATTAGGGACTAATTATCATTTAAGCAATTTATTTCCCTAATTCCTACTAAAACTCACGCTTTACACACACCAAACACACACACACACACCGATACACATACACTCACACACATTTAGATTTTCAGTATTTTCAAAGGAAGAAAACTAGGGCTCTCTACTCTTATAGCAGCCGCCCCTCCCCTAGACATTTCCAGCAAGATTTCGGTGAATTTTATTGCAAGAAAACCGTCCCACAGGCGTCCCGGTTCAACCTCGCATTTTTTCCCGCGTCAGTGTCGTCGTTACGGTATTCTTAATTATCAAAAAGGCACGTATAATCTGTTCTTTCTGTATCGATCATGTCATATTATGTGTTGCGTTGTTTTATGCGTAAAAATATGTGTGTGACGTCCGTCGTTTGAGCAAAAATTGATTCGGATCGGTTTTGAATGAATTTTAGATCTGAAAACTCGTTTTTAATCTTCCCGTTTAAACTGCGAATTTTCGGTACCTATTTTGAGAAAACTTTCAACTAGAAAATTGTCGAACATTTCGATACCTTCGATTTGATATATGAATTGAAATTTTTGGACGAAATTTGAGTGAGTTATGGCGTTTTTCGTGGGACTACTCAAACTGCGACTTTTATGAAAATATGTGTTCTTGAGTTTTATGTTGCAGGCTTCATTGGAGGTTCGACGGGTGCTCGTTGCTGCGTATAGGTACCTTTTTTTATGTCATTTGGGACGGTCACTAAGGGTTTTTTCGTGTCAATAGGCACTAAGTTGAATCAAGAGTCATAGGAAGAAATCTTGTGCCGAATTCTGAGTTGTGACGTTGTCATTGGTTCACTTGGGTGTGATACAATGCCTTAGTGTCCTAGGAAGCGTCCTGCGGTGTCGATTCATAGCCATTTAGTTTGATTGGGGGGGGGGGGAATGAAATATGGCGTCAAGATTTTTTGTAAGCTTCGAACTCCAGAGTCTGCACGGACCCTGACACGGAGTCCGCGCCTTTGTTCTTCCGGAGAGTTGTTTTCCAGAGTCTGCACAGACCCTGGCACGGGGTCCGTGTCCACCTTTTTTCGTGGAGTCTTTCACCCGAGTCTACACGGACCCCTGCACGGAGGTAGGCACGGGGTCCGTGTCCCTTCTTACTTTCGAGTATCACTTCACCGCACCTAGACGGACCCGTACACGGACCCGGGGTAGGGGTCCGTGTACTCACTGTTTGGGAAATATTGAAAGTTGTTTTCGGGGTTTGAGGTCATGGTTTAGTGCAAGGATTATCCAGTGTCGTGTTATGGGAAATTTTAGAATGTCCTAAGTAATGATTGAACTTGAGAGGAAGTATGATTTCTACGTTTAAGGTATGCAAATTAAGTATGCAAATTCAAGTTAGTATGTGCAGCAGCGACGGCCCCAGTCGAAGTCCAACGAATCCCTCAACGCCAAGTAAGTATGTTGACGTGCAAGAAAATATTTTAAGTTTTTGAGGTATGCTAAATGTCTTGTGACCAAATTGAATGGGTTTGGAAGTCGGTGAACGTGGCCGAGGACCTCTCCACCCCGTTAAATTATGAACGGGTTAGATCGTGGTTGGAAAGCGTTAAATTATGAACGGGGACCAACCAGCCCGTTAAATTATGAACGGGGATCTCATGTATGTGGCAGTGGATACGTCTCTGTCAGCCCAGTACTGTGGTTTGTCTGATCAGGCGTATATTATGTATGGGTCACTTGCTTTGAAACATCCTCTATGCAAAAATGATGAAGTTACGTATGTTTAAGTATGCAGCATGTTTATGAAATTTTATGTTGATGGCACGTCTAGTTTTGCAAGTACGTATGTTCAAGTTATTTATGCAAGTCAAGTTTCAAGTTATGTATGTCCTATTTTAAAGTTGCATGTGGTTTTATTATGTAGTACTCGTTATTCCAGTTTATACGTGTTGAGTCTTTAAACTCACTAGACTTGATCGATGCAGGTGAGTATGTTGATGCAGAGACAGGAGGTGGCGACCAAGGAGCAGGCTTGGACTGAGCGGCAGGCTAAACCCGAGGACCGCCCATGTTATTTCACGATTTTTATGCAAAGTTTAAAATACTCTGATGTTATGTTTCTTTTCAAGACTTTTGGAACAACTATTTCTCTTAGCAAATCTTATTGGTGATGTCGTTTACGATTATTTTTATTGATGAAGGATGTAGTGATGACCGTATTTGATTCATTTTTGCATTCCTTTTAGTTTAAAAGAAAATTTTTAATTTTTCCGCAAATTTTAAGTAGTAAGAGTACGGTTCGTTACAAGAATAACCGACAAACTCATATTCGAAGTTGGAATTGAATTATGATATGATTTGGATTTGATATGAATTTTTGAAGTTTCAAATCATATTTGAAACTCATATTAATGATTTTGGAATATGTTATTGATTGGAATGAGTATGTTATTGATGTAGATAAAGTGTTATATCAATATCTTCAGGCTACATCAACTGGAAACGAAGAATTGAGGTATGTTGCGATCGGGTAACATACGACAGGTATCTGTATTATATGATGTTGGATTGATTTGATTGATTGGATTGAGAATATTTGTCTATATGCCTAATTGTTGATTTGATGTGGCATACATGACATTGAGATTTGAATATCGATGTATAAATAAATGTTTTGTTAACACACATCGTTTGATGCATACATCGATACATGACATGCACGTTGAGCTATGATCCTTGGATACCCTGATATGATTTGATTGGATTCTGGGGTTTGTGAACACAATTGCTATGCTGGTATTATATGACCCATAAAGCATAGACATTTGTGGCCCCGATGATTGGATATGAGATTTGGGATTTGATGGCGCTTTGTCGACGATATCATACGAGTATCCCTTATTGAGGCCGGTGTGCCAGCTCGAGCATTGATTTGATAGCAATTCGTTTGATTCTGACATGTGCTCAGTGGATGGGCATTTGACCTGATACCTCCACGACATACATGCATTGCATACCATATATCATTGTTTAGATATCTATGGTATATATGATTGGTTGTTCCATACGGAGCTTTGCTCACCCCCAAGGGGGGATGTTGTTGTCTTTGTGTGTGGACAATGGCAGGTACTCCAGAATATCAGGATACCGGAGAGAGTACTTCTGGAGAGAGCCACAGCTTGGGCTGAGGTTTTATGTTTATGTCTTGTTCCCAGTATATATGTATATGTATCTATCTACCGGGGCATGTCCCGAGGATATGAGTTGTTTATATGTGATTGGTTTTGATTACGTATGTGCATGTATTATGATATGAGATAAAATATTATTTTAAGTATTTAATTAAAAAGAGAGTTGTTTTGGGCTCGTTATAAAGAAAATTTTAAACTCGTTTTCCGATGTAATTAATTAATCATAATCTGATTGTATTGTAATAACGATTAGGAGCTAAGGGCCCCACAAATTATGTGGCCTTGAGATCCTTTCGGATATTCTAAGAGCTTTTGTTTCTTTGATTGGCTGTTGGGGTGTGGGTTCTGCTATTTTTGTAGTAGATGGTTCTTGAATCTTATCGAGTTCTATCATCTCGCCTTTTCTATTCAATAGAAACTCCTTCTCTAAGAAGGTGGCATTCCTTGAGACAAACACATTTGTTACATATGGATAATAGAAGTAATATCCAATAGAGCTTTTTGGATAACTCACAAAGTAGCACAAATTGGCTCTACTATCCAATTTCTTTCCCACTGTCTACTTCAAGTAAGCATGGCATCCTCATATTCTTAGGTAAGAATATTTAGGCTATTTTCCCATCCATATATCATATGGAGTTTTATCCACTGCCTTTGTATGGACTTTATTCTACAACCTTGCAGCTGTTTCAAGCATATATCCCCAAAGGGATGGCGGCAACTCAGTGAATCCCATCATAGATCGGACCATGTCTATCAATGTCCGATTACAATTTTCTGACACATCATACAACTAGGTTGTGGCAAGAGGAGTACACTGTGAGAGAATCTCATTCTCTTTAAGTTATTCTTGAAACTCAGTACTCAAATATTCTCCACCTCGATCTGATAGTAGTGTTTTAATACTCTTTTTTAACTGTTTCTCTATTTCTGCTATGAATTATTTAAATGTTTCAAAGGCTTCAGACTTTTATTTCATTAAATACACATACTCAAACCTCGAATGGTCATCGGTAATGGTAATGAAGTAGGAATGGTCAAATCTTGTGCTAACACTTATCGGGCCACACACATCTGTATGGATCAAATCCAACAGATCATGTTCAAGTTCCACTTTCCCTAGAAAAGGGGTGTTGGAACATTTCAAGTTCGCAATCTTAATTTTGATGTTAACAAAACTTGTTAATTTGTACAAATGATTTACCTTTGTGTGCAGAAGCTATGATCAGTTACGAGTTGTCTAAATCGCAAAATAAAGACCCAACTGATTGCACAAACTAAACAATCAAACTAATATGTCAAAAGAGCAGTTCAGTTGTTTGTATAGCCGATAAGTGGTTCAGCAAAAGAATCCCATAAACCTGGCCAGGCGAATGAGTGTTCAACTAATGAAGAGCTCAGCTGACCAGTTAACTGAACAAGGGTGAAATCAGTTCAACTGACTAGTCAACTAATTTCACCATCTCAACTGAAGATCAGTTCAGCTGACTAGTTCGGAGAATCAGTTAGAATCTTTCAATTGTTGATCAAGACAAGCTCATTCAAGTGGATTTCAATTGTAGAATCAATATGAGCCACATACAGATCCATGTCAATAACCTAGGTAAATGCGGGGACGCAAATGCAATGTTACATAAGCTTCTAATATTTTTACATGTTTTCGATCTTCAAAACTCCTTCCTAGGATAGGGACCACCGTCTTCAAATCTTGATCTCCCACTAATTCTAATATTTATATTAAATATTAATGGCACATTGGGATAAAAATTTAGGGGGTGGAAACAGACTATAAACCATGTCCACTTTTAATTATAAAAAATTAAACACGTAAAATATCCTAGCATACACCTAGCACATTGTTCATGGATCTCCATCATCCTTTTAAAATATAATATCATATATTATATAAATATGATAATATAATATATTATCAATAAATCGTGTATCTCGTAAATTATCACTAACATCCATTATCAATTTATCACCAAATTAAATAAACACTTATTTAATTTCAAAAAATTAAATTTCTTTTAAAAAACTTTTTACTATAAATAATTAAAATCATATTTCAATTATTTATTTTGTAAGAAATTATTGTAGGGGTAATATCGTCTTTATTTCAAAAATATCAATTTAACCCAAAATTTTGAAAAATTTGAAAATCGCTCCCTCGACCTGTCGCGGTGCCCTAGATATTCTTTGGCACCTTTCCACACTGCCCGATCCAATCGGGCACTGGCGGTCATGCTGCCGCGCGCACGGGTGTGCAGGTTGTACGCCCACCGAGCTCAGCGTGTCGCGCGCCACGCGCGGCCCTGTGCTTGCGAATGCCCAGAACATTTCTAGGCAGAACCCCAAATATTTTTTTAAAAAAATTTTGTTTTTAAAAAATTATTTTGAGGAGCGTTTTTCTTAAAAATTCTTATGCAGTTCGAAATAATAAACTCAACACAATTTAGTTTAAAATACACGATTGAGATTTACCGGCACTGATACCACTATTGGAACATCGTGTTCTCGCACCCAAGAAAGCAGCGGAATTTTAAAATTTTTGTTCTTGGGCATCGTGTGCTTAGAAACATTCATAGGGCGTTTAGAATTATACATTTTCGTTATTAACACTTGGACTCTAAACTATTCCGGTTTTACGTGGATATAGCCTTTCTTCTAAATCCGTAGAACAGCTTGTTCCTTTGATCGCGTAATTGGGTCCATAATCAGAAGCTTTGTTCCTCGCTTGAAATTGCACTAGAAATCGCAAGCGATTTGGGCGTTGAGACTGTAGCCAACAAATTTTCAAAATTCGAAGTCGGTGCAGCGCGACCTGGAAGACAACACTTGGTCTAATTTTTATTCAAAAAAAAAAAAACATTTGTGGCCGTGACATTCACTTGAGAATTGAAGAAAATTTCCTTCTGTTTTGTGTGAAAAAATTAGATTATTAATTATGAGTCATAGTGGTGTATATATGAGAGACTCCTACTCTAATTAGAAGTTCCTGTAATGCCCGAGATTTAATCACTGTAATCAGACGTTGATTAATTGACAGAATTGAGGTTATAGCAACTCAAATGAAGAAGCCGGACGTCGGTGCATTTTAAACCAAGATATTAAGACAGAACTGTTGGCGCCCGAGCGGTAGAAAGAGACCGCCCGAGCGCCAAGGCACCATAAATGGGAAAGTTGGACAGAAAGTCTGGCGCCCGAGCGGTAGAAAGTTACCGCCCGAGCGCCAGTATCCCACAAGTGGAAGATTGGGACAGAACATGTGGCGCCCGAGCGGTAAAGAATTACCGCCCGAGCGCCAATGGATCATAAGCGTGGTCCCGGACAGAAGGCTCCGCACCCGAGCGGTACATTTTAACCGCTCGAGCGCGAGTCATGCAGAACGACAACAAGCCACGTTTCTATCATGCACGTGGTGTATATATATATATATATACACACATATCATCTTTAGACATTTCAAAGATTTGAAGAAAGGGCCGAGGAAGCTTCGCGAAAATCCTTACGCCTTTTTATTTCAACCCGTCCGTCAGATTTTGAATCTAAGTACAGTACCGAGTTCCTATCAACGTAGGCTACAACTGGACGTAAGTTTTGCTACGTTTTGACATGTTTTGAAATTATGCTTTTGTCAGAATTCAATAAGATTCATATATGATGTTCTTGTCATGTTAGACATCATAGAATCGAAGTCAGATTGAGGAACAGACCGCTTATGTAATTGTTATGATTTTCGGAGTCGATTAGACTGAGATTTCATATCAGATTGTTATTATCGTTCAGATTTTGAGTTGTATCGATATTGATTATGAGTTCTGGTATTATATCTGTGATGTTTGGATTGACGGAGTTATAGAGACAGTATTGTTATGCCGTCGAAACATCAGTTGATTGAGATTGATCAGAGTCGGTATGACCTTGATCAGATTGTATGGTGATTTGAGTATTGATCAGAACAGGTATTGACTTGAGTTGTTTATTGATATTATATCTTTTCGGTATTGTTATTACCAGATTGGGAATGGACCGAGGTAGATTCGGGACTTCTTCTTCTGAGCGAGAAGATAAAGGTATAAATTAATGTTGAGTTGGGATTGCACAACTCGAGTGAGGTTTGACTCGAGTTTCCCTAAATCACATACTTTATTTTATGGCATTGATATTTGCATTGATTGACTGATGTACTTGTTCTCTTGAATTATAGAAAGCAGATATTAGTCGAGTAATCTTGTGACAGAGGTGCCTGATAGTGGCGGGATCGCCACGGGCACATTGCACGATGTCACAAGATGGTATAGGAATTTTGGGACAGAGGTGCCTGATAGTGGCGGGATCGCCACGGGCACATTGCACGATGTCACAAGATCGTATAGGAATCTTGGGACAGAGGTGCCTGATAGTGGCGGGATCGCCACGGGCACATTGCACGATGTCACAAGATAGGATATTGGCTTTGTGGCCATAGTCCATGACGGTTAGGTCAGGACACCGGATGTTTGGTTATATCGAGTAAATAGAATTGGAATTCCTTCTATTACGGAATTCGATATAAGAACACCATATTTGGTTATATCGAGTAAATAGAATCGGAATTTCTTCTATTACGGAATTCGATATAGGAACACCATATCTGGAAATCGGGATCCCTAGGCTAGGATTGAGTCTAGTCTAAAACGTAGAGTCACGAGTCTGAGTGACAGTTATATTGATTTATATTTATCGATGTTGGTTTATGTTCCTGAATATGGTTCATGTCCCTTTATGTTCCTGATATTGGTACATATTTAGAATAGGAGTTATTCTTGATATTGAGTATGTTCCTGATTAGGATACATGTTTAGAACATGATTTAGTACGGTATTGATTCATGTTCTGATTTTGATACATGTTAGAATTGTTTGCTATATGCTTTTATATTGTTTATATGATTGCATGTATACATGATTTATACTGGGAATGTAGTTCTCACCGGAGTTATCCGGCTGTTCTCTTGTTTGTATGTGTGCATGGCAACAGGTGGGCTAGGATCAGGGTCAAGAAGAGAGCGAGGCTGGACTAGATAGCGTGGAGATCCGGGCTTCGAAGCAACTTAGGATTCAGCACTGACATGTAGATGAACCTAGTTTATGTTTCATATGTAATTTGAAGTAAATTACATTACGTTTCCGCTTTGCATTTAAAAAAAAAAATTTAGACCCTGTTTTATAATTGATTAATTAGTCCCAATGATGATTAAGAACTTGATTAGCGTCCGGGTCCCCACATCCTCTCTCACAAGGACTCTAATAACTTCATTATATTCAAACTCCTATATAATTAATATATAATATATTTATTAGAATTTAATAATACATTATATAATAATATCATATACACATATTTTATGTTACTATATAAAATGTATACATATATATATATATATATATATATATATATATATATATATATATTAAATTAAATAACCATTATTTAATTTATAAACTGACATCTTGGTCAATTTATTTATAGACTCCTTTAAATCATTTATGAGAATTTATGAATGTTACTAGTCACCACTACTAACACAATCATTTAATTAGTAAATTCCAAATACACAGAAAAAAAATGATTCCGAACTCATTATAACCTCGATCGACGATCCGAGAGCGCTGATGTACCAAGAATGCAAGTCTCGTTCATATAATGAAAATCGAAAATTTCAAAAATCAAAATTTTTACTTACCAAATTAGAACTTACAATATTGAAATTATCATATTTGGAAGCTGGCAGTTTTAGTAAACTCTTTCATAAAACAGCTAATTCTACTCTCCTTCCTTATTTAACAATCATGCTAACTTCCATTTCTTCCATCCTATTGAATCAACTCATAAACTCATTTATAAGCTTCATGTTTTATCTATATCAAATTATAGTCGCCAAATTCCAACTCCTTGAAATTTGACTATCTAAACGGAAACACAGAATCTGATACTTTTGTGACCCATAATGGTTCAAGGATATAGCTAGTCGTGGGTTCACATCCCCATGTGATATAGAATAATATTTATTCTTATTGGGTTTATCCTAGTTAACACCATTCTTCTCATCAACTCCTTGATCAAGAATGTCATAACTCATTTCTGATTGCACCCATCGGATCATGATAAAAGCGTCTAGTAACATCGCCCCATTATCCCCTAGGTATCACTGATAGCGCCTGCAGAAACCATTAGTCATGGTTAACGTACAGTACGGCCCATTCAACACATATATCTCGATCGAATCTGCAACCATTGGTATATCAAAAGTTGCATATAAATTCGATAACGATGCGATTTATCTTTGAGTACTAATAGTGTAATGTTATATGCAACTAGAAAAACACTTTTCCTTAAAGCACATTTCTTGCTCTTGACAGAGACTTTTTGCACTATTAACTCATCAAATCACATAGGATATCTTCACCCATAGACGAACGGTGAATCCCCGACTACAATACATTTGCTCCTACATATTTTGAAATTACATTCAACCTAGCTCGCCGCTGATGACCCTCGATGGAGTCGGTAAACGGATCTAAGTGCATGCTAGTACGTATAGCCCCTACATTGTCTCGAGTCAAAGGACTAATGATGTATAACCATAATTGCGGACTATTCCACTCGATAAGTGAGAACCACTTGGATAATCCGAGAGAAAGTTACAATTTTGTCAGTTTTTAATCAATATTTGATATAAATAAAAAGAAAGATATTGAGGGTAATATTCTAATTTTATTTCAATGATTTATCTGATTTAAGATAAATAATAAATGATTTGATTAATGTAGGATAAATAATCAATATACGAAATTGCAACCAAACATTGGATTGGATTAATCAACACTTTCTTCACATATGAGTCGCTTGGCCATATGATCAGCAGTAACACAAGACATCCTTATATTTGTGGTAGTAATAATCCAAAACCACAATACACAATTCTTATATTTGATTCAAACTAACACTTGATTCATTTAACTCATCTTGTAACACTGTATGTTTATGTTTATAAAGTTTTCACTCTACTGCCGAAAAAATATACCAACACTGCATCAATCATCCATACGGTCCTGACCAGAAACTCCACATCATTTTCATCGACCATGAACTAATCTAGATATTACATTCATTATGAAATATATTTTATGATCGTCAGACATTGCACAACCATATTTCACGTTTATTATAATAATCACAAATGTTTTTACCTAGAGGTAACCACGAATATATAGAATTAAAAATACTGTCGAGATTATACTAAATTACTACTATTTGAAATAAATATAGTATGTAACTATTCGAGAAGCAATTTGAAGACAGTAACATCGATACCAGAGTCGATTATGTTCAAGAAGTGTTCGCAATAATTAAAAAAATTATTACTAGTTTTAACTTTAAAAAATCATTTTTGTGTGTTTTTTAATCATTGATTATCTAGCTTTCTTAATTTAATTGAAATTTAGAAGTTGATTGTATGATGATTTTGCTTCTACAAAAGTGTTCTAGTAACAAGTTAGTGTTAGAATCCATTAGGCTACGTTTGAAAAAGTAATTATAAAACGTTTTTATAAAAAAAATTTACAAAAAAAGTATAGTTTTTTTAAAAGTTGTTTAAAAACAAATATACATTTGGACAACTATTTTATAAAATGTTTTACAATTAATAAATAATATGTTTCGACTTCCATAATTGTCTTCATTTCTAAAAATATCAAAAAACACTTCTCGATTATTCTTTTTAAACTATACTTGAGAACATAATTTAAAATTATTTTTCATCCGAGAGGCGCAGTGCATACCTGATGACCTAGAAATTCCGCATATGTTAAAGATTTTTGACGATTTTATGGATTATTTCTTTACTTTATAGACTGCTAGGATGCTAGAATTTATCGAGTTAAATTTTAAACTTTTACTGCTTATTTTACTTATTTCACATAAATGATTATCGATGATATGAGTTTTTGTTTATTTGAATATTTATGCTAGTTTAATTATGAAGAATTAATTATGCATGGTTTAGGAAAAAAAACTAGTGTAAATTAAATTATTTGGGAAGTAGGGTCGTTTCAGTTGATATCAGAGCGGTGGTTCTTGAAAAGTGTTTTGTCTGCTGTCGTTTTTTAGGAGCTCGAGAAATCACGTCTCAAGTTTGTGAGTTTTACTGTTTTAAATCTTATATGCTGAATTTTTAAATGCTTTTATGATATATAAATTAGGAGGTTAGATGTATTTTCATAAATTGTAAATGTATGTTGGTTAAGTGTTGGTTGGGATGACTTGTACAGAGATGCATTCTAGACGAGTTCTCCGTAGAGATAATGAGGATAGGCCAGAGGAGGAGATTCCACAGCCTCCCCCTAATCAGGATGCTAGTGCTCGTGTGCTAGTCGGCATGGTTCAATTACTGGAGCAACATGTCGTGAATGCTGCGAGGGTCTGACCAAAGACGGTTTATGAGTGATTTAGGAGGATGGACCCTAAGGACTTTTCTGGACTACTGATCCATTCGTGGCTGAGGGATGGATTAGGTCTTTGGAGGTGATTTTTATGTATATCGATATGGCGGTCGCTGATCAGGTTTGTTGTACCATCTATTTGCTGAAGGGCGATGTTTCCTTAGGGTGGGAGGGAGCGGAGCAAGGAGTGAATCTGGCAACGTTGACATGGGAGGGTTTCAAGAGGGTATTTTATGATAAGTATTTCTGAAACGTCTGCTTATTCGTTTTCTTAAAAAGTACTAGAATTTTTTATTTTTTTTTTGAAAACTCACATAGCATTCGGCCGAACCATAAAATATTTTTGACATCATTTTAAAAATAAACATTCAACTGCCATTTAAAAATCCAAAGGAAATATTTTAAAGTATAAAATCGTCAATCGTTTTACCAACCTAAAAAGTAATAAATAGTTGAAAAGTATAGCTCATACTAAACCTCTCAAAATCTCTCAAAAACATAAATAAAATGTCGTAAAAATCTTTAACTTAAAATCATAAACTTAAATGCGGAAATAGAAGCGCTGGTCCTCGGGTTGTGTGCACCGACAGTCCATCAAATCACTCGTCAAGACCTCCAACATCTTAATTATTATTATCACCTGCATCAACACACCTAGTGAGTCTAAAGACTCAACACGTCCTATCTTTGATAACAAGTAATACGTAATACAGTGAACATATAACAGTGAAAAATACTTGTACTTAAAATATCATTTCATGAAGATGCATAAACCTAAACTTAAACATTTTCGTAAACATTTTCATGATGCATAAAAACATTTTCAAAAGGCATAAACATATCACTTAAACATATTCATATTCATGTCCATATTCGTATTCGTATTCATGTTCATGTTCGTGTTTGTTGAATTCAGATCGTGATTGTGACTCGTATTCTTAATCTTAATGGGCGATGGATCCTTCTAGAAAACCACAGTACTGGGCGGCGGGGACACCAGCAACACTCTCACCGGTCAACTGGGCCTTGGCCTACGTATTAACATATTCGTGTCATTGGAAATACGATCGTCGGGGCTCCCTCTGGGTCCTTTTCCCATAAATGGGCTCCCTCTGGGGCCTTCTCCCCTCACGACATCTCCAACCATATTATCGTATTCGTATTCATATCAACGGAAACACGATCGTCGAGCTCCCACTGGGACCATAACCCTCACGATATTTCCAACATATTCAGTAGTCACAATCCCTTCACGTCCTTCAACATGTTATCATCACTTAATAAAAATCATGTATATGCATATCGTTTTATTTTTGAAACCAAGCATGCAACATATCTTTTAAATGTCAAAGATTAAACCATAAAAATCCATGAACATTTAAAATAAACGTTTTAACATATAAAAATCATAAAAAAAACATAAACGTTTTAAAATAAACATTTTAACATATAAAAATCCGTAAACATTTAAAATAAACGTGTTAACAGCTTAAAAATTCATAAACATTTAAAATTGACTTATTAACATATAAAAATTCATAAACATCCATAATCATTGAAAATAATCATATTAGCATATAAAACAGCATTCAGGACACTGCCATGACGTTTACTAATTTTTAGGTGTAAAAAGACCGTTTTACCCCTAGACGTAAAATTTCACGTTTTTGACATTTTCTTAAATTGATTGACTCTAACATGTCCCAAATAATTATTTAAGCCTACATGAATTTTTTCATAATTTTATTTAGCTTAAATCGAGGACTTTTAAATTAATATTTAAATGAGACGTATTAATGCGTTTTAATCCCGAAAAATACCAAACTTTAATATAAAATTCCTAAATTCTAAATTTAGTCTTTTTATATTATTTTAGCCCTTATGGACCATGACTCGACCCCCGTGAGCCGTTTATTTTTTCTTCCTTCAAAAGCCCCATTTGACCCCTAAACTTCGACCCCGAGCCAACTCTCGATTTTCACGAGTTACCCCCGAACCATATCGATCCAAAACTTGCCCAACATGCCAAAGTACCCTACTAGACTCTAAGTTTACCAAGAACCCATACCCAACCACAAAAACGTGAGCCCCATACATGATGCATGTGCTGGCCGAGAAGTGCACCTAGACTAGGACTCTTGTTCTTGGCACTAGGACTCTTCCCACACCACCAGACCCTGATCCAACGTGACATGCACTTCCTAAGGACCCTAAGGACATGACTCAACCTTGCCCTAGCCCCCTGGACCGCGCCCCAAGCTCGCCTGGAACGAGACAAGCTTGCGCACCCCAAGCATGATTCTCGGGTAGGAGTCCTTGCTGTCAAGGACTCCTCCCAACCCTTCGGTCTGAGTCCTAGCTTGGCTAGGACTCTTCCCTAGACTCCCTCAGGACCCTAGCCATCCCCTGGAACCCGTCGCACCAAGCCCCAGCCCTTGAAACCCAAAAACCGAACCCCTTTATTAACATGACCGAAAGTTGTTTCCAGCTTTTGTGTTTCTGAATTGTGCAGTTTTTTGTTGAGTTTTATGGCCCTAAAACTTGTGTAAATTCATGCTTGATCAAGTCCTAATCATGGCAGCCCTTTTAAACACATAAAACATGATTTTTGAAACAATATACAAGCTTTAAAATCCATGATCATGCAATAAAACGAAATTTCAGAAAGTGTCACTTGTTTTACAAACTTTTCATGCATAAACAAAATACTATGATGTGATGATGGTTTGAAGGAAAGAATAGGCGTGCCTTTGCGTATTTTACGCACGAAAAATCGTTGACGATTGCGAAGAACGGACGGGAACCGTGGCTATCAACTTCCTTAAGCCTCCACCGAATTTCCTCAAAGTTTTTTTTTTGTATGTGTGTGCTTCGTGTATAGGCTGCCGAGAGGAGTTTCAATTTGTGTGGAGTGTGTGGCGTGAGTTTGTGGGGTTTTGGGGAGGGTTTAACATTATAAATACTAATTAATTCACTAAATAAGGCTTAGGCCTATTAAGCCAAGTTTAGGCCCATTAGTGCTTGCTTATGATTTAAATAAAATACTATCATGGCTTTTGTTTAAATAAATTTGTGAATTTATTAGCCGGGTTGCTCGAAAGCTCGTATTTTATTTGAAAATCCAATACCGATAAAAATTACGTTCCGGCGTATAAAATCA
The DNA here is from genome assembly GCF_022965805.1 of Primulina eburnea. Lineage (NCBI taxonomy): Eukaryota > Viridiplantae > Streptophyta > Magnoliopsida > Lamiales > Gesneriaceae > Primulina > Primulina eburnea. The sequence continues at coordinate 13,795,985 of NC_133111.1, forward strand.
CCTCAAAACCTCTTATTTTTCAAAAATAATAAAAAGCATCTCCCAACCTTCAAATAATTAAAATCAACTATTTAATAAAAATATTTTACATTTTCTTCAGCTCTCGGTCCCCGTTCCTCGATCGTCACTTGAATAATCCTTAGAAATACAGTTTTATACATGATGAAAATAAAAATCATATTTAACATATAAGCATGCATATCACATAATCAAATAAGCAGTTAAAATAATTTAATTAACCATTTTTCAGAATTCTTAGATTTGCATGCCATTGGATTACGCCGGCTTAATTTTGGACCTTACAATTTCATTGCCGATGTTCGTTCGAGGTTGAAGAGAGAATTAATGAGTCTCCGCCAGGGGGGTGCATCGGTTGCTGAATTTATCCAGAAGTTTGACCAAGGCTGTCACTTTGTGCCCCTGACTGCAAATGATGCTGCAGAGATTTTTGACATTTCTTGGATGGTTTGAGTGCAACGACCATGGGCTATCCCGATCATAGGCTCCCTCGGGGGCATTGTCCCATCTTGGGTTCCCACTGAGGCCTTTTACCTCACGGGCTTTCCCATGTGTCATTACTCATAGAACTTCTCCAGCCCAGGCACTGGAGCTTTTGCCTTCTCAGGATTCGAACCCAAGACCTCCTGGTACCAGGATTTCTTTGCCATGACCTATATATCAAGGAGGTCTTGGGTTCGAATCCTGACAAGGTAAAAGCTCGAGTGTCTGGGCTGGAGAAGTTCTATGAGTAATGACGCATGAGAAAGCCCGTGAGGTAAAAGACCTTAGTGGGAACCCAAGATGGGACAATGCCCCCGAGGGAGCCCAAGATCGTGATACCCATGGTCGTTACAAAAAAAGGCGACTTTTTTAACGACCATGGGCTATCCCGATCTTGGGCTCCCTCGATGGCCTTTTCTCGTATTGGGTTACTACTGGGCCTTTTTCCTCACGGGCTTTCCACATGCACCATTACTCATAGTACTCTCCACATCAGGTTGGTGGAGTGATACCTCCCCAAATCTCGAACCCATGACCTCCTGACATAAGTACATAGTTCAAAGAGACTTGGTATCAATTGAGCGAGTAGCCTGACTGGTACCAACACTTTAGGAATCTAGGTACTTAAGCACGGAGGTCCGGGTTCAAGTGTTGGGAAAGGCGAAATAAACCACTTTCCAAGAGTGGGATATTCTATGAAAGGCAGTGCATGGAATGGGCCGAGGCCCATGCTGGACCATCCTAACGACCCATGACCAGTAGTGGTGCGTGGGTATGGGCCGAGGCCCATGTGGGTTCATCGTAATGGCCCATGATCGCTACATTGAGACCGACGATCCGTCAGGATGTGATGCTGACTGACCCGATCGACTACACTGGTGTTGTTGCTAAAGCCTTTCGAGTCGAGCAGTCATTGAAAGTCATTGAGTGGGAGATGAATCACAAGAGAAACCGTGCCCAGTAATCGAGTTAACAGAATAAGTAGACTTTCATGGGCATAGCAAGGGACAGGGTCAGCAAACACCGGAAGTGCCAAAGAATGATGTGAAGCCTTTGTGCAAGGAATGCAACCGCCACCATTATGACATGTGTCTATGGTTCTCTGGAAAGTGCTTCAAATGTGGAGAGAAAGGACATATCGTTCTCAATTGCCCTAAGCTACAGACACCTGCAACTGGTAGGGCGTATGTCATGCATGCTGAGAAGGCTGAATCAGAGCCATACATGACTCTGATTACTGGTAACCTAGTTGTTTAACATTTCTGCATTGCTTTTATTGCATGAAATGTTAAATTAGTTAACGGAATTGATTGGAACGATGAAGAAATTAGAAGAGAATATGTTGCATTATCTACTTGAGTTGGATTTAAGAGATTAAATAAAAAATTTACTGGGATAGAAATGAAATTTTCGAGATTTTAAGGACCAAAATGAAGAAAATTCGAAACTTTAAGGGTTGAAATTCTACCTGCGAAAAATTATTTGGGAATAAATTGTGCCCTTTCTGGAGAATTATTAGGGCTAAGTGTGATAATTTTTGAGAACGACTTTGGGTTTCTAGTGACGATTCACTGAGAGAGGTTGTTATGAAGGAAGCTCATCCGTACTCCATTCATCCTGGAAGTACAAAGATGTACAAGGATCTGCAACAATGGTATTGGTGGCTGGGCATGAAGCGAGACATCTTGCATTTTGTATCCGAATGTTTGACATGCCAGCAAGTAAGGCAGAGCATCAGAGTACGCAGCGAAAGCATGATTGAATCCAAAACTTAAGCCAATCAGATTAAGTATGAGGTGAACGAGGGGGCCTAAGCTTTTCAATAATCAAGACAAGACAAATTTTGAGGAAGAAATTCTATTTAAGGGGGGAGGAATTATAATTCCTGAAAACCCGAACACAATAACAACATGCATTGTAATGCCCGAGATTTTTATCCTGATAATCTGTAATTATTGATTTATGATTTGATATGATTATGAGGGAACGTTCCGAGACATGAAATGAGATTGCATGTGAGATTTAATGTGCGAGGACAGTACCATTCGCGCACATGCGCGACAGAATGCGCGCATATGCGCGAAATGGGCAGAATACCTCGCGCATATGCGCGGAGTGAGGGCGCGCATATGCGCGAACTGTGCTAGGAACAAGTGTTAATTCCAGAGAACCTCGCGCATATGCGCGGAGATGAGGCGCGCATATGCGCGAGCTGTAGAGAAGCTTATCGCGGAGATCAGTAGGTCTCGTGCATATGTGCCGATTGAGGTCGCGCATATGCGCGAGACGTGTCATGCAAATGATGAGCCATTTGTCCTTAGGCATGCAACGTGTGTGAGTCCATATATATATATATATATATATATATATATATATATATATATATATATATATATATATAAACAAGCCTTCATTCAGTTGGCACGAAAGAAATTCAGAGAAAAGGGCCGAGGAAAGTTGTGAAAAATCCTTACGCCTTTATATTTTGATCCGTCCGTTTGATTTTCAATCCGACTTCAGTACAGTGATCCTCTCGTTACAGACTCCAACTGGACGTAAGTTTTACTATGTTTTGTTATGATTTGAAATTATGATACTGCCAGAATCGGATATGATTCATATATGGTGTTCTTGACATACTAGACATTGTATAATCGAAACCAGATTGAAGAACGGATACCGTACTGAATTGTTATGATTTTCAGAGTTGATTTGATTGAGAATTGATATTAGATTTGTATTGTATCGATTATGAGATGTTGGAATCGATATCTGTCGATTGGTATTGTTGGGTATAGTGAGATTGTACAGTTATGCTGTTGAAACAGAATTTGATTCAGTTCTGATTATATCCAGTATTGATTGAGGGAGGTATTGATATTGTATTACTCGTTATTGTTATTGCTAGATTGAGTATTGACAGACATTGAATCCGAGACTTTGACTGAGTCAGACTGATATAAAGAAAGGTATAAATTAATGTTGATTCGGGATTGCACAACTCGAGTTTGATTCAACTTGAGTTTCCCTAAATCAGATACTTTATTTTATTGCATTGATATCTGCAATTATGGAATTGATATGTGTGGTCTATTGATTCATAGACAGAGTATGTATTGAGTCATAGGCTGATTCGCCTAGTCATTGGCTGATTCGCCAAGACACTGGATGTTTGATTTATATCGGTGTTGTTTAGGAATTGATTCATTACTATCGCTGAGATTCGATATATGTGACAACATCCAGGAATCGGGATCCCTAGATTAGAGATGAGGCGAGTCTGAGATGATGAGTCATGAGTGATTTACAGTTGTAGGACCGAGTGCTTACCGCTTTACCAATAGCTATAACTAGTGGTAATGGTGCAATTCAAATCTTTTAAACCGCACAACAACACAAGCACCACGGTTCGATCGCTCTACCAAGCAGGAACAATTATTGCACCCAACAATATCCCTCCCAATAATTGCACTCCTTGCAATCAATGGGAATCGAACCCGTGACCTTGGCTCTGATACCAATTGTAGGACCGAGTGCTTACCGCTTTACCAATAGCTATAACTCGTGGTAATGGTGCAACTCAAATCTTTTAAACCGCACAACAACACAAACACCACGGTTCGATCGCTCTACCAAGCAGGGACAATTATTGCACCCAACAACAGTGTTATATCATTTCATGTTTTCCGATTTTGATAATGTTATTGATAGGTGTTTCATGCTTTTATATGACTGCATGTTTACATTGTTTATATGGGATTATATTCTCACCGGAATTATCCGGCTGTTGTCTTTTTTGTATGTGTACATGACAACAGGTGTGACAGAATCAGGGTCACGAAGAGAATGAGAGATTCAAGATTAGCATGGAGATCCGGACTTAGAATAGAGTTATTTTCAGTACTTGATGTAGTGGCTGAACTCTAGTTGGAATAAACATATGTTGTACCTGATTTGTACTTTATGTTGAGGTTTATATCCTACTAAGTACTTTACGTTTCTGCATTGTATTTTTAAAAAAAAAATTAGACCCAAATTAATTAAATGATCCTAATAATGATTAAAAAATGGATTAGATTCGGGTCCCCACATGCATGCATGAAAATTTATTTGAAATTATTTAAATGAATGGTCTAGAAGCATGTTTACGTATTGGTATGATTTATTGATCATTTTAACTGAATGTTATGAATGTAAACTTTACGCAGTCGAATAAGCGATGCATGGCAGAAGGTGAGAAAACCGGGGAGGATTTTAATAAGTTTCTATTTTTAGAAAGTTTTAAATAGAAACTCTATATTTAGTAAATACAAATTAGGAAAGCATCAATCTATCTATAGTAAGGGACAAATTTAATCGGTAACGAACTTTTGCTAGAAACTGAGTAGTTTCGGGCATGCGATACTAGAAACTAGTGGGACCAAATATTTTCTTAGTATTGTTTAGAACTTTTAATGGACAAATTAAGTATTTAAATAATTCTTTATTTGCCCTAGATCTGCAAAGATTTAATTAATTAATTAATCAGGGACCTTTATGTAAATTAAAGCCCACTAATAATTTATTTAAATAAAACCTACCCACCCTACACCCTAAACTACACGCCACTCACACACATTAAGCGCACACACACACACTAGGACTCTAGGGGCCTAAACATAGAGGAGAGGAAAGAAAGGAGATTCGCGTCCCATTCGTCTCTCGTCGCGTCGTCGCTCGTATTCCGTAAGCGTTAACTATCAAGGCATGTTTTCAAACCCTTTTTCATGCACCATTCAATCCATAATATTGCATGTATGCTGATTTTGTGTGAAAATTTTACAAGGAAGATGTTTTTAAACTCATACTTGTGCATATCATGTTTTCATGAAAGGTTCTTAATGTTTAGGGAATTGTTGAGGGAGGGGTGAAAACCATGGGATTTAAGAGTCGAAATAAATGTTTAATTGTAATTTTTGAAGGTACTATAGCCATAAGGGATGCCCAAGGGCAGCACCATTTGCACGCTATTTCCTTGAGGGCCGAGTGAAGGAAGGGGATCGGGTAGGGGTCCCATCGGCCAAGGGGCTGCATGGGGTCCTAAGCAAGGTCTTGAGTGAAGGTTTATGGTCCTAAGAAGGTCTAGGGAGGGATCAGATAAATCCTGGACATCCTAGTGCAGCACAGCGGCCGATACTCCAAAAGTTGATCATGTTGGCTTGTAAGGGGTTGTGTGGTTCCTAGGGCAAGGGTATGGTGTAAAGGGCTGGTCCAGGGTCTAGGGACGTGCCTTAGGGTCCTGGTGAGGGTCTAGTGTGAGCCAAAATTCAAGTCAATGGCGGCCACAGCCGCTGGATCGTTTGTTCCTCGGATGCACGTGAAGAGCCATACGGCGCGCGACTGTTGCGATGGGTTTAGATCATGGGGCGTCTGGTCTGTGTCTAAAAGATCTAGATCATGGTCATTTTTAGGGTCTAAGGAATGGTTCTAGGGCCTGGTTCATGGTCGTTTCAAGCTGTGGTCCGTTCGGGGTCGTAAATTGCCCGAACGTGTTAACAAAGGGCGAATTAAGTCTAGGTTAAAAAGTTAATCCCTGTTTCGGTTTTGGTTTTGACTTGGGGACTTCCATTAGCTTAAATTGTGTCTTAAGATATTAATAAAGGTCTGGTATCGGGTTGGATCGAGTTTGAAGAATAGTTTGGTTATTTGTTTAACCGAAAACGCAAAAATGGTATTAAACGAGTCATCCGGTAAGCGAATTGAGTCGTCTTTGAAACGTAGGTCCTAATATTGAATTTCCAGCAACTTATTGGATATTTTCGGTATTTCTAAAGTTTTTAAATTGAGTTGTTTTCATTAAGTCAAGGTCGAGGGTCTTCCAGGTACGTATAGTTTTGAATCGTGGGCAGTCGATTCGTGGAAAGACGATGGTGGTTTGTAATTTTCTAAAACAATTCTGAATCATGTTAAATGCTATTTTTAAAAGTTTTAAAATATATGCATGATATATGCTATTTGTAGAAGTTTTAACATATTTTGCACGTATATGTTATTTTTAGCAATCTCAACGTATATGAAAGATATAATGCATCTTTTTGGGAATTTTTAAAGAATATGGAATTTATAAATGTTTTATGAAATGATAAAGTATAGGAAATTTTTTTGAGGATTGTGAATTGATTGTGATGAAAAAGTAGTAAGAGATCCGTTGGAAATGGGAATGATGAACTTGCAATGAAAAGGGAGTGAACTTTCAAAAACGAGGGCAGTAATCTCAATGATAGTGGATCCGTTGAAGAAATGAATGGTGAAGCTATTTTTATGATAGTCGATGGGATCGTCGAAGAAGTGAACGTTGAACCCGGCGGACTAGTACTATGGTTTATAGATTGATCAATTGAATGAATGTTGTCGCTTTTGAGGATCAGACTTTACCTATAATGATAATTTTAAATGGAAAATATTCACATAAAAGCCTGGTTTAAAAGTTTTATATTTTGAAGGTTTCATCATTGCATGGAAAAATCTATTTTTAGTAAAATTAATTTTTATGTATGTGGGTGTGTATATTTACGTACTTGCTATATTATATTTGTGCATGCTAAGTCATTTGGCTCACTAGGTTGAATGGTTGCAGGTGATGATGATGTTGAGTCGTGAGATGTGGGCAATCGAGTAATCCGGGAGGCGCAGTGCATACCCGAGGACATAGAAATATGTTAAAGACTATTTACGATTTTATGGATTATTGCTTTTACTTATAGACTGCTATGATGCTAGAATTTTTCGAGTTAAATTTTAGACTTTTATTGCTTATTTTACTTATTCTGCATGAATGATTATGGATGATACGAAGTTTTGTTTATTTGACTATTTATGCTAGTTTAATTATGATGAATTAATTATGCATGGTTTACGAAAAAAACTAGTGTGAATTAAATGAGTTGAGTAGTTTGGTCGTTTCATAGAGGATGTTGAGGTCGTAAGAGACTTTCCTTGTGTCTTTCCTGAGGAAATTTCTGGTATTCCACCGGACCGAGAGGTGAAATTTTCTATTGAGTTGATGTCGAGCACTGTGCCAATTTATAAGACACTCTATCATCTAGCACCCGCCGAGATGAAATACCTATAGGATTAAATTCAAGAATTGCTGGACAAGGGTTTTTGTAATGCCCGAGAATTTGGTTATTATAATCGGAAATGATTTATTGATAATTGTTGTGATTATAAACAGAACGGATCAGACCGGGAAAGACGAGAAAATACACGATATTTGTGCGAGGACAGTAACCCTCGCGCATATGCATGGCACTGATGCGCGCATATGCGCGAGATGGGCAGAGGACCTCGCACATATGCACGAAGGCTGTGCACGCATATGCGCGAGCCATGCGGGGGGTCAAGTGCAAGTCCAGAGAACCTCGCGCATATGCGCGGAAGAAGTGCGCGCATATGCGCGAGTTGTCGAGAAGATGAGGGCCGAGACCAGTAGGTCTCGCGCATATGCGCCGAAGAGGGTTGCGTATATGCGCGAGATGTGCAGTACACACAAGAATCCACACGTCCCTTGTCATGCAATATATATATTAAGAAACTTACATTTCCCCTCAAACTTTCAGAAGAAGAACGAAGAAAGTTGTGAAAAATCTCAACGCCTTTTTATATTTTAGATTTGTGATTGTGAAAGATCCGTCCATCGGAATTTCGATCCGAGTTCAGTACTGTGATCCTCTCGACAAAAGCTTCGACAAGACGTAAGTTTTACTACGTTTTGATATTATTTGAAATTATGATATTGAAGGAATCGGATATGATTCATATATGGTGTTCTTGACATAGTAGACATCGCATAATCGAAACTGGATTGAATAACAGATACCGTATGAAATTGTTATGATTTTCGGAATGAATTTGATTGAGATTTTCTATCAGATTTGTATTATTATCGATTATGAGTTGTGGGAATTGATATATGTTGATATGTATTGCTGTGTATATTGAGATTGTGCAGTTATGCCGTTGAAACAGACTGAGATTGAGTTCTGATTATATCCAGTATTGATTTGAATGGTATATTGATACAGCATATTCAATATTGTCATTGCCAGATTGATATTGACAGGCTTTGAATCCGAGACTTCGACAGAGTCAGATTTACAGAAAGAAAGGTATAAATCAATGTTAACCGGGAGATCGACTCGAGTCAGATTGGACTTGGGTTTCTCAAAAATCACATACTTTACTTTATTGCATTGATGTTTGCCATTTAATGAGATTGATATGCTTAGTCTATTGATTTATAGCAAAGCGGGTATTGAGTCATGGGCGGAGATGCCTAGTCATTGGCGGATATGCCAAGTCTTTGATGGATATGCCGAGACACTGGATGTTTGATTTATATCGATGTTGATTAGGAGTAGATCGACTCCTATTGCTTAGATTCGATATATGTGCCAAGATCCAGGAACCGTGATCCTTAGATTAGAGATGAGTCGAGTTTGAGATGACGAGTCATTAGTTGATTTATAGTTTTATATCATTCATGTTTTCGGATTTGATACATGTTATTGATATTTGTTTAATTCTTTTATATATGTTATATGATTTCATATATACGTTGTTTATACTGGGATTATATTCTCACCGGAGTTATCCGGCTATTTTCGTGTTAGTATGTGTGCATGACAATAGGTGGGACATGATTAGGGTCAAGAAGAGGATGAGAGATTGCAGTTAGCGTGGAGATCCGGATCAGAAGTAGCTTAGGATTCAGCACTTGACATATAGTAGTTGAACCCTAGTTTGATTGTAATATAATTGTACAAGACTTGTACTTTATGTTGATGTTTATATTAGACTGATTCCATTATGTTCCGCACTTGTATGTGTAAAAAAAAAAATTAGATCCTGTTTATTATAATTGATCAAATTATTCCCAAAGATGATTAAGAAATGAATTAACGTCCGGGTCCCCACAGTTTTATTCTCCCTATTTGTTCTCCGTGGGGTGCACCGGTATTATTTGTCAGGAAGAAGTATGGTAGTATACGAATGAATCTGCATCGATTATCGAGAGCTGAATAGAGTCGCCATCAAGAATAAGTATCCCTTACTTGAAGACTTATTTGATCAATTGCAAGGAGCATCGATTTTCTCGAAGATAAATTTTCGTTCTGGATACCATCAGCTAAAGGTAAAGGAGTTTGATGTTCATAAGACGGGTTTTAGGACTCGATATGTGCACTATGAGTTTATGGTCATGCCATTTTGGTTGACCAATGCGCCAGCGATCTTCATGGATCTCATGAATCGCGTATTTCAACCGTATCTGGATCAATTTATCATAGTCTTCATAGATGACATTCTGATTACTGGAAGATCCGGGAGGAGCATAGTCAGTACTTGAGAACGACGCTACAAATAAGCAAGATAGGAATTTTTTCGCTAAGTTCAGCAAATGCGAGTTTTGGCTCGAAAGAGTGGCGTTCTTAGGCCACATTATTTCTAGAGATAGAGTTGAGGTTGATCCGAGCAAAGTCGAGGCAGTTAAGGAGTGGCCAGTACCAAAGAGCGTAAATGAGATCCGCAGTTTCTTGGGTCTAGCTGGCTACTACCGAAATTTCATTCAATTTTTCTCTACTATCGCGTACCCTTGACCGCTTTGACGTAGAAGAATGCAAATTTTATTTGGGGAAATAAAGAAGCAGAAGCGAGCCTTGATGTGTGGACCCGGACGCTAATCCATTCTTAATCGTTCTTGGGAATAAGTAAAATAATTAAGATAAATAAATTCTAAATTTTTTTGTTTTTTTTAAAAAAATACAAGAGAACGCGGCATATGAAATAAATCTTATTTCATTTACAAGATCAATATCCAGATCTAAGTACAAGTCCTGTACAAAAGTAAATCATAACAACTACTATTCATTCACTACATGTCAGGTGATGAAACAGAGCTACTTCTAAGTCCGGATCTCCATGCTAACGGTCAAGTGAAAGTCCAGAGAACCTCGCGCATATGCGCGGAAGAAGTACGCGCATATGTGCGAGCTGTCGAGAAGATGAGGGCCGAGACCAGTAGGTCTCGCGCATATGCGCCGAAGAGGGTTGCGCATATGCGCGAGATGTGCAGTACATACAAGGAGCCACACGTCCCTTGTCATGCAATATATATATTAAGAAACTTACATTTCCCCTCAAACTTTCAGAAGAAGAACGAAGAAAGTTGTGAAAAATCCCGACGCCTTTTTATATTTTAGATTTGTGATTGTGAAAGATCCGTCCATCAGAATTTCGATCCGAGTTCAGTACTGTGATCCTCTCGACAAAAGCTTCGACAAGACGTAAGTTTTACTACGTTTTGATATTATTTGAAATTATGATATTGAAGGAATCGGATATGATTCATATATGGTGTTTTTGACATAGTAGACATCGTATAATCGAAATTGGATTGAATAACAGATACCGTATGAAATTGTTATGATTTTCGGAATGAATTTGATTGAGATTTTCTATCAGATTTGTATTGTTATCGATTATGAGTTGTGGGAATTGATATATGTTGATATGTATTGGTGGGTATATTGAGATTGTGCAGTTATGCCGTTGAAACAGACTGAGATTGAGTTCTGATTATATCCAGTATTGATTTGAATGGTATATTGATACAGTATATTCAATATTGTCATTGCCAAATGGATATTGACAGGCTTTGAATCCGAGACTTCGACAGAGTTAGATTTACAGAAAGAAAGGTATAAATCTGAGACTTCAACAGAGTCAGATTTACAGTCCGGATCTCCATGCTAACTGTCCTCTCTCATCCTCTTCTTGACCCTGATCATATCCCACCTGTTGTCATGCACACATACAAACAAGACAACAGCAGGATAACTCCGGTGAGAATATAATCCTAGTATAAACAATGTAAACATGCAATCATATAAAAACATATATAAAAGAATATAACAGTTATCATTAACATGTATCAAATCTGAAAACATGAATGATATAAAATTGTAAATAAACTCGTGACTCGTCAACTCAGACTCGATTCATCTCTAATGTAGGGATCCCGGTTTCTGGACATTGTCTCATATATCGAATCTCAGCGATAGAAGTTGATCTACTCCTAAGCAAACATCGATATAAACCAAACATCCAGTGTCTTGACATATCCGCCAAAGACTTGGCATATCCTGCCAATGACTAGGCATCTCCGCCCATGACTCAATACATGCTTTGTTATAATCAATAGACTAAGCATATCATTTTCGTTAATTGCAACTATCAATGCAATAAAATAAAGTATGTGGTTTTACGAGAAACTCGAGTCCAGTTTGACTCGGGTCGATCTCCCGGTTAACATCGATTTATACCTTTCTTTTGTTGGTTTTTGGCTCTGTCAAAATCTCGAATTCGAAGCCTGTCAATACTCAATCTGACAATGACAATATCGAGGAGTATAATATCAGTACGCCACTCAAATACATCTGGATATAATCAGAACTCAATCAAATTCTATTTCAATGGCATAACGGTACAATCTCAATATACCCAGCAATACAATATCAATCAGATATCAATCCCAACATCTCATAATTGATAACAATACAATTCTGATATCAAATCTCAATCAAATCCATTCTAAAAATCATAACAATTCCATACGGTATCCGTTTTTCAATCTAGTTTTGATTATACGATGTTTACTATGTCAAGAACACCATATATGAATCATATTCGATTCCTTCAATATCATATTTTCAAAACTTAACAAAACGTAGTAAAACTTACGTCCAGTTGAAGCCGGTGTAGATAGGAATACCGTACTGAAGTCGGATTGAAATTCTGACAGGCGGATCTTGCACAAACTTCAAAGTTTTATATATATTCAATGCATGTTTAAGCCATGTGGCTCATCCTTCATGCAACACGTCTCGCGTATATGCGCGACCCTCCTCAGCGCATATGCGTGAGACATCATGTCTCGGCGCGTGTCTCTCGGCAGCTCGCGCATATGCGCGCCCTCACCCGGCGCATATGCGAGAGGTTCTCTGCCAATCTCGCGCATATGCGCTGGTCCTGTCGCGCATATGCACGAAGTTCTCTACCTACCTCGCGCATATGCGCCTGGCTGGGTCGCGCATATGTGCAAGGGATCATCCTCGCACATAATTCCAATCTTCATTCCGGCTTTCTCGGTCCGGTCCGTTCTGTCTAAAATCACATCAATTATCAACAAATCATTTCAGATTACGATAATCAAAATCTCGGGCATTTCACTTGACTTTAGCGTCAGTTCTTTCGATGCCATCGGGGCAATTAGAGTATGTTATTTATACGATGCTTTGAAGCTTGGTTTATGTGCAAAACTGATGCAAAATGACCGAGTGATAGCTTATGCGTCTAGACATTTGAAGGTTCATGAGAAGATTTACCCAACTCATGACCTCGAGCTTGCAGCGGCAGTATTTGCATTAAAGATTTGGAGACATTACTATACGGAGAAAAATGCAAGATTTTCACCGACCATAAGAGCTTGAAGTACTTCTTCACCCAAAAGAGTTGAACTTGAGGCAACCAAGCTGTCTAGATTTGGTAAAGGACTACGATTGTGATATTAGCTACCATCCCAAAAAAGCTAATGTAGTAGCAGACGCATTGAGTCGAAAGACAGCAGTCATTGCTCAATTATCACTTCAAAGACCACTGCAGTCCGAGATTCAGCGATTCGAGCTTTCATTATATGCTAGGGGCGAGGCCCCCAATCTTGCTATTATGACAATTCAGTTGACTCTAAGGGAAAGAATTCGAGAAGGTCACTCTTCTGATGAGCAATTACAAAAAATGGAGACTGAGAGATGAAGCTAAGGGTCGGAAGTTTATGAGGAGTATGGCATAGTTCGGTATCAAGATCGAATATGTGTTCCTAATGGCGATTTTACTAAGAAAGGTTATTATTAAGGAATCTCACAATACTTTGTATTCCATTTATTCTGGAAGCACGAAGATGTACAAGGATCTGCAGTTATTGTATTGATGGCCGGGCATAAAGCAAGACATCTTGTGTTTTGTGTCCGAGTGTTTGACATGCTAGCAAGTTAATGATGAGCATCAGAGGCCAGTCGGACAGCTTAAGCCATTTCATATTCGCGAGTGGAAATGGGAAAATATTACTATGGATTTTGTTGTGGGATTGCCAAGGACTATTAGAGGTTTCAATGTCATTTGAGTGATGGTTGATCGTCTTACGAAATCAACGCACTTTTTACCTATTAAGATGACATTCATCATGACACAGTATGCAGAGCTGTATATTCGAGAGATAGTCCGACCTCATGGGATTTTAGTATCTATCATTTTTGACCGAGATCAGAGGTTCACCTCGTCTTTCTGGAAGAGTTTACATGCAGTGATGGGGAAAAAGTTGTTATTCAGTTTGGGGCACTTAACTTCAAATCAATATTACAATGCAATTTGATTTGGGTTAATTAATTACAGCGAAAAACGAATTAAAATATTCTTTACAATGAGCCCAAAATATCTTGTTTGAATACTAAAAATTAGTATTTCATCTCATATCACAAAATATTCCCACACATAATCAAAACCAATCACATACAATCAACTCATATCCTCGGGACATGCCTCGGTGTGTATATATATATATATATATATATATATATATATATCTGGGAAACAAAACATAAAACCTCAGCTCAAACTGTAACTCTATATATATATATATCTGGGAAACAAAACATAAAATCTCAGCTCAAACTGTAACTCCCTCCAGAAGCACCATCTCTGGTCTCCTGATATCCTGGAGTACCTGTCATTGTCCACATACAAAGACAACAACAGCGCTCTTTGGGGTGAGCAAAGCTCAGTCTAAAACAACCACAATATATACCACAAGTATCTAAACAATGATATGCAATGCATGTATGTCGTGGAGGTATCAGGTCAATTCCCATCCACTGAGCATATATCAGAATCAATCGAATCGCTATCAAATCAATGCTCGAGCTGGTACACCAACCTCAATCAGGGATACTCGTATGAAAACGTCGACAAAGCGCTATCAAATCCCAATCCTCAATCAATCAGCATGGTCACTAATGATTATGCTTTAAGGGCCACATAATGCCAAACATAGCATTATGTTCACAAATCTCAGAATCAAATTCAGTCACAATAGGTATCCAAGGATCATAGCTCAACGTGTATGTTATGTATGCCACATCAACTCAATAAATAAGGCATATAGACATATATTCTCAACAAATCAATCAAACATATATCATATGATACAGATACATTTCGTATGTTACTCGGTCGCAACATACCTCAATTCTTCGTTTTCAGTCGATGTAACTTTAAGAATTCAGTACAGAAACTCTATCTACATCAATAACACATTCATTTCAATCAATAATTTCATTAAAATTCAAAAATATAAGCTTCAAATATCTTTTGAAAATTCAAAAAATCGTATCAAATCAAAATCAAAGCATGATTCAATTCCGACTTCAAAACTTAGTTTCTTGTCGGTTATTCTACCGCATATATGAATCTCGACTTCAAATATTTGCTATTCCAGCACTACAATAATTAAAGATGCCGAAACTAGAAGAAACTTATCTCAAAAAGAAGCTCTCGACGCGAGGATTCCAAATATATAATTTGTTTTCAAAGACCACTGCAGTCCGAGATTCAGCGATTCGAGGTGATTTCGTACGATAGAACTTGAATTTCTTCAATTCTCTCTCGAAGCTTCAGCTATGAAGGAAGATAATTATGCCAAAATCCATTCCTATCAATCTTAAATGGTTTCCAGCAAGGTGGTGCACATGTGCACGCCGGAACTCGCGCAGATGCGCGAATTGTTCTGCCCGCGCGCACGGCCTGCACAGGTGCACATCTTGTTCTGTCCGAAACGCTATTTTAGGTTCCGGATTAGCAAAGTTGGTAAACACAAAATTTGTAGATCTATGGCTTGGATTTCATTTGCCACTAACCTCACTCAATTTGCATATCCGATGCGAGATTTATGCTCATACTCCCAAAATGTGTCACTGTAGGAACTGCAACGCACACGATACACTTCGGGATGATTTTGCCCCCATTTCCATATGGATTTGGAAAAAACGAAAAACATGAAAATTTTAGTACTATGTGTTAGCTTTCCAATGAAATTGGTCTCATGTCATTTGGACTAATACTCAGTTAATAATGAAAAAAACCATAACATGTGTCACTTTTCTGTTGCGATTCAACACACGTTTCAAACACAAATCAATTTTTAATACAATCTTTCAACATAACCACCTATTTTCTCACTGTCATTGTCATGATATACATCATATACATAATCACATGATAATTTCATGAATTATCGATAATCAACATAAGATTTATGATAATACGATACACGGTCCTTACATTCAGTACAGCGTTTCATCCTCAAACCGATGGTCAGTCCAAAAGAGTAATTCAAATTTTGGAAGATCTACTCCGAGCTTGTGTGATTGATTTCTAAGGAAGTTGGGAACCAAAATTACCTCTAGTGGAGTTCACCTATAACAATAGTTACCAATAGTATATAGGAATGGATCCTTACGAGGCACTTTATGGAAAGAAGCGTAGATCACCCATACATTGGGACGAGGTAGGTGAAGATGGGAAATTGGTCCGGACTTGACCAATCAAACAGCGGAGCTAGTAGTCAAAATCCGATATAGGATGAAGACTACACAAAACCGACAAAAGAGCTACGCCGACAAGAGACGAAGAGAACTGGAGTTTGCAGTGGGCGACCACGTATTCGGGAAAGTAACACATATGAAGGGTTTCATGAGATTTGGCAAGAAAGGCAAACTCAATCTAAGGTTCATAGGATCATTTGAGATATTGGAGAGGATTGGAACACTAGCCTATAGAGTGGTGTTGCCACAGATGCCAGCTGAGGTACACAATGTGTTCCATATCTCTATGCTGCGACAGTACATGTCTAACCCTTCATATGTACTAAATTACGAACATCTGCAGTTGACTCCAAACATTTCATACGAGGAAAGACCTATACAAATTCTGGATAGGCAAGAAATAAGACTCACAAGTTTGTACAAATTGTCAAAGTCAAGTGGCTAAATCACTCGGAGTAAGAAGCTACTTGGGAAACTGAGAGGGACATGAGGAGTCGCTACCCGGAGTTATTCGGTAAGTTTTTTCGAGGATGAAATTTCATTTAAGGGATGGAGGAATTGTAAGGTCCAAAATACGATTACGTAATCCAACTACATGTAAATCTAGGAAAAATGAGAAATGACTAACTAAATGGTTTTAATTATATGAATTAATTATATTGTGCATGTTTACATGTTTAAATATGATTTTCTATTAGAATGCATAAAACTGTGTTTTTAAAGGTTGTTCAAGATACAATCAAGGAACGGAAACCGGCGACCATATGAGAGAAAATATTTTATTAAATAACTATTTTTAATTTTTTAATGTGTGGTATATTTTAAATGATTTTCAAAAATGAGGTGTTTTGAGCTATTTTAACACGCCGTGTCGTACTTTAAACCGACCATAAATTTTCAACGAAAATAGGGACTTTTTGAAAACTCGACTAATATTTTCACAAACTTTCCTAAACAAAATATTTTAAATATTATCTAATGGGCTTAATTAGCCTAATATACTAGGTTAATGAGCCTAAGCTTGTACTTTGTGTTTTAGTTAAAATATAAGCCAAAAACCTTCAACCAAAACCCACACAATCACACACCCCTTCACTTAGAAAAACTAGGACTCTTTCTTCAGCAACACAACCACACAATGTCGCGTATTTTCGAAGAAAAAGTCACGAGAATTCGAAGGAATTCAGCAAGGTCCCTCTCCGCCGACGTTATTCGCATAGCAAGTTGATTTTCGAGCGTAATAAATGCAAAGGCACGCCTTAATATTCCTTCAAACATCTTTAACACCATATTATGTATATTTAATTATTCTTGCATGAAAAATATGATGCACTACTTGTATTTTCGTTTTTGTGGCTATATATGCATAAAACTATAGTTTCCTTTTTAAAAACTCTTGCTAAAGATGGACAAATGGGCTGCCATGGTAGGGATACTTGAAGGGATGTTTTTCCACATGATTAAAGGTCCATAGATGCAAGGGTGAGGCTTGATATGGTGCAGCAAGGAGTGCCGATCATCTAGGGGCTTCTAGGGCTAGGGCGTGTGGTTTTCAAAGGAAAAGGGAAAAGAGTCGCACGGGGTTTCTTCCGAGCAAAGGGCTGGGCTCATGAGGGTCCTAGCCTTGAGCCATGGTGGTCCACGCAAGGCTGGAGGAGCAGGATAAGGAAGGCGCACAGCTAGGGCCCTTCTTAGCCGCGGCCGCGCGTTTTGGGATGAACAATGCATGATCTCGTGCATGGGCCATAGGGGCTGGGCTAAGGGGATCCTAAAGGGTTTAGTCTGGGTCCTAGGAGGGTTGGTCAGGAGCTGGTCCAATTGGTTAGGGTCTAGGTTTGAAAGGTTGGAGAGTGACATGAGATATGGCTCGATCCATATAGGGAAGAAATTTAGTAGCTTAACTAGGCTGGTTCAAGGGTCTTAATTGGATTGATTTGGGTTGTATATGGTATAGTTAGGTCTTATTAAGCTATGGTTTAATTTTGGTAAGTTTTTGTGAAGTTTCGAGTCAATACGCGTTAAAATCGGGATGTACGTCTAAGTTTATATACGAATTGAGAAATTAGTCGAGAAGCTTAAGTTCACATTTGAGAAATATTTATGGGTTTATTTTTAGGTTTCATGGTAAGTTTGGATGGATTTGGGTCGTGTTTAAGGTGTAAGGATAAATTGAGAAAGTTAGGGTTTCAGGGGCAAAACAGTCAATTTACACCTAAAAAATGTTAGATGTCCTAGCAGTGCCCTGAATGCTGTAATAAATGTTAAACTATTTATTTCAAATGTTTATGGAATTTTATGATGAAATGTTAATGCTAAAATAAATGTTGCATGTTTGGTTTAAAAAAAAAATGATTTATACATGCATGAATTTTATAAGTGATGGAAATATGAAAGATTGAAGGAGGTGAATTAATTGTGACCAATATGATGATACGATGATATGTAAGGCCAAGGCTCAGTTGACGGGTGAGAGTTTCGCTGGTGTCTCTGTTGTCCGGTACCGTGGTTATACGTAGATGGATCAATCGATCTACAGCTAATACGAAAGTCACAATTGAGGATCTGAATTCAATAAAAAGATAAGCGTATATGTATATGATGAAAGGAAGTATAATTGTAACGTCCTAAAATTTTGAAGGTCCACGTGTAGCACATGCATACAAGTTATTAAATTCCATGTATGTTTCAATTAATTGTTTTAATTGCATAAATTAATTATGTTGTGCATGCAGTTCACATGTTTAAAATGTACTTTTCTACATGAATGCATTAAAATATATTTTTAAAGGATATTCGAGTTGCGATCGAGGAACGGAGACGGATGGTTGAAAAATGAAAAATGTTTTTATTAAATAATTGTTTTTAATTATTTAAAATATGGTTGATGTTTTTTCTTATTTTTGAAAATAAGGAGTTTTGAGGTTATTTTAAACGTCGGGACGTAAATTTTATTGGTGTTGGTTTTTCAACAAAAATAAGAACGTTTATCAACCAGACTAATAAATTAACAAACTTTATTAAATAAAATATTTTAATTAAGCACTATTGGGCTATTGGGCCTAAACTTTTGATAGTGCTTTTATTAATTATTTAAAGACCCCAAACCCTTCCCCACACCTTATTTCACACACCCCACTCCCCTAAAATCTTCAAACTCCTCTTTTTCAAATACATGACACACACACACAAGCATCAACTATGAGAAAATTTTGAATTCTTCAAAGGACATTCGAGCCTAGGTTGTTCATCGTCGTTCTTCAATCGTCAACGTTATTTCGTGCGTAAATCACGCAAAGGCACGACATATTCTTCCCTTTAAACATCTATCATACCATAGTATTTATTTGAATATTTTAAATGGAAACAAGTCATACATCATGTTATTTTCGTAACTATGCATATGTATGGGTTAAACTTTTGATTTTTTGGCTTCAAAAACATGTTTTTATGTGGTTAAGGGGCTGCCATGATTAGGGTATGGATTAAGTGTTGTTTTACACAAGTTTAAGGAGTCCTAGAACATAAGAATCATGTTGCACACGTACATGAACAAAATCTGGAACCCATCGTGTGTTTGATGATCTTAGGGGCTCAGTTTATGGGAATTACGGCTAGGCTTGATCTTGGATGGACCAGGGCTGGGGTAGGGTTAGGTATGAGTCAGGGAGAGAGTCCTAGCATGCACCGGGGCTGGGAAGGAGTCCTAGCAAGCTATGACTCCAACCCATGAAGCCTCATGGAAGTCGCGCAGGTACATCAGCTTGTGCAGGGAGAGATGGCTCGGCCAGAGGGCTTTGGGCTGGGCTAGGTTAGGTCCTTAGGGTCCTAGGAGGGTGCCTGAGGGGCTGGTTCAAGGGCTGGCTTGTTGGTTAAGTGGCTAAGCAAGAAAACAAGAGTCCTAGTCTATGTGGGTTCCTCGGCTGTGTCTTGCAGCTGAAGTTGGGGCTATGTTTTTGGGGCTAGGATCAGGTCCTAGAGGTGCTATGGGTCCATTAGGGTCTCTAAAGGGTCTGGTTTGAAGTTGGCTCAGGCCGGCTTGAGCATGGCTCGGTAAAAATCGAAGATGGCTCAAGGGTTTTTGGGTTGGTTCGAACATAGGGTTTTAATGGTTTAAAAATTCGAAACATGGCTCACGGGGTTCGAGTCATGGTTCACGAGGGATAAAATAATATAAAAAGTCTAAGTTTTCAATTTAGGAATTTTATATTAAAGTTTGGTTTAATTGGGGATTAAAACACATTAATATGTTATATTTAAGATTAATTTAAAAATCATCGATTTATACCAAATAAAAATACGGGAAAATTAATGTAAGCTTAAATAATTATTTGGGATGGTCAAGAGTAGACGTAATTAAGAAAATGTCAAAAACATGAAATTTTACGTCTAGGGGTATAATGGTAATTTTACATTTGAAAATTAGTAAACGTCATGGCAGTGTCATGAATGACGTTTTATATGCTAATATGATTATTTTACACGTTTATGAAAGTTTTATGGATTTAATATATTAAAACATTTATTTTAAATGTTTATGAATTTTTACATGTTAAAATGTTTATGGATTTTTATTATTTATTATACTAATATGTTTATTTTAAATGTTTATATAATTTTATGATGAAACGATAACGTTAAAATATATGTTTTATGATTGGTTTAAGAGAAAAAAAGTTATATACATGTTTAATTTTTATTAAGTGATGAAAATACGGAACGTTGATGGAAGTGAAGTAATTGTGACTAGTACGATGATACGAATGGAGATATCGTAAGTGAAAAGGCCTCAGAGAGAGCCCGTTTATGGGAGAAGGCCCAGAGAGAGCCCGAAGATTGTATTTCTAATGACATGATAAGTTAATACGTAAGGCCAAGGCTCATTTGACGGGTGAGAGTGTCCTCAATGTCCCCGCCGCCCAGTACTGTGTTACATGTGGATGGATCCATCGCCCAATACGAATACGAATACGAATATGAATATGAATACGAAACGATCTGAATTCGACGAAAATGGATATGGAAACAAACATAAATATGAATATGAATATGTTTATGATGAATATGAATATGAATGTGTCGACGATAATATGAAAATGTTTAAGTTTATGCATGTCAAGAAAATGTTATTTTACGTAAAAGTATTTTCACTATTGCATGTGATTTTATACGTATTATTTGTTATCAAGAATATGTTTGTGAGGCCCGGGGTCGAAGATGGTGGGGGGTGATCGCCAGTGCCATGAGATTGCATGGACAATGAGCGGCTCCTCGCAGGCTTCTAGGTGGAGGGAACATGAATGAACCGATCCCACACCGGAATGAGAGGGATTCCGATACTGTTCAATGTAATGGACTGTACAGTTGAAGATGGTTTAAAAGATTTGATATGTACTACTCATATCAAGAAAGTGCATCTTCTTTTCGGTAGCTCATCACATAAGAACTCCAAAGTTAAGCGTGCTTGACTTGGGGTAATTTTGAGATGGGTGACCTCCTGGAAAGTTTCCTAGGGTGCGTGTGAGTGAGGACATAAGCACGCTGAAAAGACTCGTCTTGATACAGTGAGGACAGTCGTCGAATCTGGGTCGTTACAGTTGGTATCAGAGCCGACCTCTCTTAGTACGGTGTGGTTCGGGACGAACCAAGCGGAAGCTGGTGGGCATGTAAGGCCCGGGGCTGAAGAGGGCGCGGGGTGATCGCCGGTGCCATGAGGTTGCACGGACAATGTGCAGCTCCTGGCAGGCTTCTAGGTTGAGGGAATACGAATGAACCGATCCCACACCGGAATGAGAGGGATTCCGAGACTGTTCAATGTAATTGACTGTACAGTTGAAGAGGGCTACTCATATCAAGAAGGTGCATCTTCTTTTCAGTAGCTCATCACATAAGAACTCCAAAGTTAAGCGTGCTTGACTTGGGACAATTTTGGGATGGGTGACCTCCTGGAAATTTTCCTAGTGTGCGTGTGAATGAGGACATAAGCACGTTGGAAAGACTCGTCTTGATACAGTGAGGATAGTCGTCGAATCTGGGGCGTTACAATGTTGTGTTGAGTCTTTAGAGTCACTAGGTGTGATCCATGCAGGTGAGTTTGATGTTGAGGGTAGTGGAGGTTTTGATGGATGATCTGACTGGATTGAAGGTGCACATGACCGAGGGCCACAGCTTCTATTTTTCCGCACTTAAGATTATGATTTATGTTAAAGATTTTACGACTATTTATTTATGCTATTGAGAAGTTTTTGAGAGGTTGATAATATGTGCTATATTTTTTAAGTATTACTTTTAGTTTTGGTAAAATGTTGGATGATTTTATGTTTGGATTATTTCCTTTGAATTTTAAATAATAGTTGTTTGTTTTGTTTTAAAAATAGTGTCAGAAATATTTAATTTATTTTACATGGATTCGGCCGAAACTATTAGGGTAAAAATAAAATTTATTACTTTTTAAGAAAATGAGTAGTGGACGCTTCAATAATATGATGAAAGAAAAAATGTTTAAGTTTATGTTCATGAAAGACTATTTTCTTATGAGTATTTTCATTGTTGTTTGTGAATGTATATATTACTTGCTATCATGATTAATGTTTGTTGAGTCAATAGACTCACTATGTTTGATCGATATATGTGAGTATGATATTGATGGAGGACTTGATAGTTGAACTAACTGGACTTAAAGTGCACACAATCCGAGGACAGTCATTAGTTTCCGCAAATCAAATTAAGTTTATGATTTATGATTATTTAAAAATTTTATAACTTATATGCTTTTGAGAGGATATTAAAGTTAAGTTTATTTTTTAAATAATGTTAGCTTAAGGTTGGTTGACATATACGGTTTTATGTTTTAAATGCGTTTTTTTGGATTTTCAAATAGTAGTTGGTTGTGTTATTTTTAAATGGTGCAAAATATTTATATAAATATAAATATGTGGTTCCACCGAGATGTATAGAAAAAAATTTCTAGTATATTTTAAAAAGAAACGAGTAGTTGACGTTTCACCATCTTCATTTGACAAAAAACTACATCTGTTAAAATTTTAATTCCTTATATTGTAGCACACAAAATCCCAAGCACTGGATAACCATAAATGCATGTATCTCAAACTGAAAATGCATGTTGATTAGTCCTATGAACATACAGAAGATCTATTATTGTCTCGCTGTGAACTTTGTTTTTGTTGCATATTTTTAGATATAAAAAATAGTTGAACAAAATTTTGCAGTTAATAGAGTTTGAAATATAAGTTATCAAACTATACATTTCATTTATTTTTTCAAATGGTACTCAAATCGAACTAGTTGATAATATTTTTGGTATTATATATTTCGGGCCAGTTTGGTTGTTGTGATAGCATAAATGATAGATTGATAATAAGTTCATGAAAATTTGAATGATATTTAACAATAATTTTTATTATTGTGTTTGGTGTAAATGATTAAGAAAATGTGATAAATTATATGATGTTTGGTGTATTTGATAAATAATTGTATAGATAATGAATTTCTACTGAAACACCTACTTATTTGTGTAACATCCCGAAAATTCGAAGGTCCATGTGAACCACATGCATTTAATTATTAAATTCTCTTATATTTTAATTAAATGTTTTAATTGCATAATTAATTATGTTGAGCATATTTACATGTTTAAAATATATTTTTCTACATTGTTGCATAAGAATGTATTTTAAAGGTTATTCGAGTTGTGATCGAGGAACGGAGGCCGAAGGCTGAAAAATATAAAATATTTTAATTAAATAATTGTTTTTAATTATTTAAAACATGGGTGATGCTTTTCATATTTTTTAAAATAAGGGGTTTTGAGGTGATTTTATACGCCGGAGCGTAATTTTTATCGGTATTAGTTTTTCAACAAAAATACGAACTTTTTGGCAACCCGACTAATAAATTCACAAACTTATTTTAATAAAACTATTTTAAAATTTTAATTAAATTCTAATTAAGCATTAATTGGCCTAATTTGTATGCTTATTGGGCCTAAGCTTAATTGAGGATTTATTAACTATAAAATATGTAAATCTCACCCAAACCCCCCACACAAACCCACGCCAACTTTCAGAAATCTCTCACCCCAAAATTCTCTCAACTTCACACGACACACTCAAGGGAGATTTGAGAGGGAAAATCGAGAAATTTGGTCGGTCTGGGATGGGTCTAGGCGTGGTCTGGGGATGGTTAGGGATAGGTGGGCTCGGTGGTGGCTCGGCTGAAAGTGTCCTATTGTCACTAGGAATCTATATTCGTGAGTTCTAGGATAGTGTAGAATTGGGTCAAGTTCAGTAGGCTTTTTGAGTGGGTTAGGTCATGTTCTTCGGGCTGGGCTTGGTCAGGAGAGTCCCTAGGTGGGTTGGCTAGGTTTCGGCTCAAGGTGGCTCGGGCGTGGCTCGAGTAAATTAGGAGAAGGCTCGGTGTGTTCGATAAGGTGTATATTTGGAAAATTAAAAGGCTAAAAATAAATCCATGGGTCCATGGGTGTGGCTCATGGCTTGGAAGGGTAGAATAAATCATAAAAATTCTATGTTTAAAATTTGGGGTCAAAATATGGAGTTTCGGATTTATTCGGGATTTAATCGCCGCACGAAACGCTAATTAACGAGTTAATTGAAACGCCTAGTTTAAGCTTTATAAAATAATGGAAAATTATATTTAAGCTTATATAATTATTAAAAGTCTAATTTTTTAATTTGGGAATTTTATATTAAGGTTTGGTTTAATTCGGGATTAAAACGCAGTAATACGTCTTATTTAAAGATTAAATTAAAAGTTCTTGATTTAAGCTAAATAAAAATATTAAAAAAAATGTAAGCTTAAATAAGTATTTGGGACATGTTAGAATCAATGAAATTAAGAAAATGTCAAAAACGTGAAATTTTACGTCGAGGGATAAAACAATCTTTTTACATCTAGGAAACGTCATGGCAGTGTCATGAATGTTGTTTTACATGCTAATATGATTATTTCAAATGGTTATGAATTTTTATGAGGTTGATTTTAAATGTTTATGATTTAATATATCAAAATTTTATTTTAAATGCTTATGATTTTTATCTATGTTAAATGTTTATTTTAAATGTTTACGGATTTTTAATATGTTAAAATGTGTATTTTTAATTTTTTATGATTTATTTAATATGTTAAATTATGATTTTTAAATGTTTATGGATTTTTATGATTTAATCTTAACATTTAAAAAACATGTTGCATGCTAGGTTTAAAAAAAACGATATTATATGCATGCTTTTATTAAGTGATGAAAATACGAAATGTTAAGGACGTGAAGGGATTGTGACTAAATATGTTGGAAATATCGTGAGGGTTATGGTCCCAGCCCGAAGATCGTGTTTCCGTTGATACAAATACGAATACGATGATATGATAATATGAATGGGGATGTCGTGAGGGAGAAGTCCCCAGAGAGAGCTCATTTACGAGATAAGACTCCAGAGGAAACCCATTTATGGGAAAAATCCCCCGAGGTAGCCCGTCTATGGGAGAAGGCCCCCGAGGGAGCCCTGACGATCGCATTTCCATATGAGGATTAATACGTAAGGCCAGGGCCCAGTTGACCGATGAGAGTGTTGCTGGTGTCCCTCACCACCCAGTACTGTGGTTACATTTAGATGGATCCATCGCCCAACACGTTTAAGAATACGAGTCACAATCACGATCTGAATTCAACAAACACAAATATGAATATGAATATGAATATGGATATGGATATGAATATGAATATATTTATGTTTATATGAAAATGTTTATGTTTAAAGTTGAGGCATAAGATTATGAAAATGTTTTTATTTAAAAGTTTATGCATCATGAAAATGTTTACGAAAATGTTTATGTTTATGCATCTTCATGAAAACGATATTTTAAGTACAAATATTTTCACTGTTGTACGTGAGATGTATATGTATTATTTGTTATCAAGGATATGACGTGTTGAGTCTTTAGACTCACTAGGTATGATTGATGCAGGTGATTATGTTAAATGTTAATGGAGGTCTTAATAGTTCACTTTTTTGGACTGGAGGTGCACACAACTCGAGGACTGACGCTAGTTTTCCGCACTAGTTATGATTTACGATTTTAAGTTATGTTAAGAATATTTTTATGACTTTTATCATAATTATGAGTGATTTTTAAGAGGTTATAGTATGAGCTATATTTTTCAAATAATGTTTTTGGGTTTTCAAAATACAGTTGGTTGATTTATTTTAAAATAATGTCAAAAATATTTTATGGCTCGGCCAAATGCTATGTGAGGTTTGGAAAAAAAAATTCTAGCACGTTTTAAGAAAACGAATAGCAAACGTTTCAATTTGCCCGTAATTATATATAAATTTTTAAATAACCAAAA
This sequence comes from Primulina eburnea, assembly GCF_022965805.1. Classification (NCBI taxonomy): domain Eukaryota; kingdom Viridiplantae; phylum Streptophyta; class Magnoliopsida; order Lamiales; family Gesneriaceae; genus Primulina; species Primulina eburnea. Next base: position 13,822,559 of record NC_133111.1, read on the forward strand.
ATTCTATCTTCAAGTTGGAATTTCAGGTTCAAAAGCACATTAGTTGAGGCACTCTAGCGTTATATAATTATGTATTGTGTGAAATTAACATTTTCATTGTGGAATTTTTTAATTGTGCAAAATATGGAAATATGAAACTACACGTTTATAAATAAATGTCTAAAATGTTTTTGATATTGGTTGTAAAGGCATTTCCAATAATTGTTCCATCAAAAGTGCAAGGGTCTATTTTTTAAAAAATATTAAATTGTACCATGTGACTTCATTCAGTCCGGAATGATTCTTCTTAAATCGGAAATGCATTTATTCTAAAATGCATTTATTCTGGAAATCTGCCTTTTAAATTGGAAATGACTTTTATCACCGGAAATGCTATTTTCTAGCTAAAAAAAACACAAACAAATAAACAGGAAGATATATTTAAAAATTTATTTGTGATAAATGTTTCACAACTACCTCTTCCACCAACACATTTAATAATTCTCATCTTCCATTATGTGTAGGTGCCTACATAACCTACAACGTCCAAAATGTCAATATCAAATGTTTGAAAGACATGGTATTAATGGTAGTGGTTGTTCTTGTTAAATGCAAAATATCTCTTTAAATAGCACATCTAATCTTTGTACACCTTGTAAGTAATCTTTCATTCCTCTTTCTGAAGTCGTATGATATTTACCTCAAAACAAAATGTCTGTCAGTTGCAAATTAGGCTCTGAAGATACTGTAACAAGCAAATAAAAATTGCCAGTTATAGATTTATGCTCGGATGAAGAGAGCAATGTCCACTTACAACCTGTCAAGGCATAAAAAAAGAGTAAAATTGAGGAAGAATTATCTCCAAGTAGATTGAAAACAAACAGTGACAAGAAAATGAAGTTGTCAAACACCCAAGCACCTGCGGAGCCTACGAAAACCAACAACAATTGTATGTGTTAGTATCAAAGGCGGCAAGAAGATGCGCAAAATAATCTACGAGATATTGAACATAACCTATTTCGATAATCCTATGCAAATGGATCAATTGTGCATTAATTCGTGTTGTCATGGTGTACGAGGCTGGTTTTCTACGAGTTCACGACGTTGCTTTGCGAGTAATCCATTCCGATGTCGTATTAAAAGACATAAAAGCAAAAAAGAGTGGCACAACATTTGATGCAGCAACACAAAATAGTTAAATCATCATAAATATAGAAAAGGACTGAAATCGTATCACAATTTATCATCTTGATGAATGAATATAAGCCATCAAGGAACATGATAAGAACATATTTTGTTTCAAGGCATTTGTCTATCGTAATTATTTATTTAAGTAAGTACTATGCATGTCAAAATAATTTTCAAAGAAAATATGCATATAGATAGTATTTGAATCAAGTACAGTACATGAAACTAAATTTGAAGGCAAAAATTCTAACGAAGACTGAAAGGATCGGTGAATCGGGTGAAGAGTGTTTAGAAGGGGGGGTTGAATAAACACTGCTCGATTAAATAATTCTTCGACAAACTGATTTCAGTTGTATTACAAACTGAATCTAAAATATCCCGTCGGTCAATAACAATCAGTTAAACTGAATCAACAGTTGCGGAAAATTAACTGACTGAAAGATAGAGTATCTAACTGAAAATAATAACTGAAAGTAATAACAACACAATTTGTTTCTGGATGTTCGGAGACTTGAATAACTCCTACGTCACCCCTTCTATCACGCAGATAGGATTTTCACTAAAAGACTTTGATCAAATACAAAAAGGTGTACTGACCCACTTCAGTTTGGACTTATCACTTTGCCAATACTGAAACTCTTAGTATACAACGCTTTTACATATCGTAACTGATCTTAGCACAACTTATAAAATTTGTCAATCGATTACAAAGTGCTATGAAAGCTCAAGAGCGTAGTCTAGAATACTACTGATATAACTGATAAGCGTGAGCTTGATTTCTGAATATGAGCGGATATTTTTGCAGCGTAACAGCAAGTAAGATAACTGAGAATGCGATTGATCTTCAGCTGCTGCCTTCGACTATTTATAGGCTCCCTTCTCAACGGTAACATTAAAGATATTTGAATATTCTAACCGTTGATTGCCACGTCGATATATCCTGACAATAGTACATAGTTCATTTCTGAAATGCGGCGAGCCACTACCAGTTGCAGATAGCTGTACTATTTGTCGGTTGTCGCTTTCAACTGATGACGTGTACAGCTTAGAGATCAGCTGGTAAAGATCAGTTGACGATGAAATATACTTTAGTTGAAGCGATCAGTTGACTGATGACATGTTCAGTTTCGTCAAACAGTTAGTCCAATTCAGTTGCTAGAATTAGTTGGTCAATCTTTTGTCAAACGCCGGAATTTCGTTTCCAACAATTTCCCCCTTTATGGTGTTTGAAAAACTATAGTTAAAGATACTTGATTGAATTCAAAGTAGATAAAATAATATGTCGGTTAACTGAATCAACTGAATTCACATTTCTTCAAATAAATACAATAGATACTGCTCCTATTGTTTCTTCTGCTGTTCTAAGATCTCCTTGATCTCTTCCCCTTTTTGTCAAACTGCTCCATCTTGAGAGATAGCTTCCCAACGTCAGTAGAAAGGAGCTTGACAGAGGTTAAAATGTTATCGATAGCAGTAGTCATAGTGATTTGTAGCAGTTCGACTTTTCTTGACATAAGTGACTCCATACTATCGACCCGACGGTTTATAGAGTTTTGAGTGGCAGTCAGGCTTGAAATAATTCCTCAATTTTTCTGAATATCGTTGACAGCGAATGAAAGAGCGGTAACAGCAGATTTTATATCCTTCAGAGTTTTTAACGATTCCTGATTATCGTCCAACTTTAGAGTATGCGATAATTGAGTGTTTTGAATCTTGGAGATGGCAGTAATCATTTGACTCATACTGTCTTGCATATGTTGAACTTCTTCAAAAATGAGATCAAAATCTGATGAAGATGGATGAGATTGTCGAGAAGTGCTTGGTTCACTTGTAGTATGTTCAGAAATTATCAAGGCTTGATCAGTTGAGATTGTTTCAGCAGCATCTCGAACTGAAGTATCAGCAGCAGTAATTTCTCCTTGATCCCGAGGTGGTGAAGAAGGATTTGGTTCAGCAGATGGTCTCAAAACTGAAACTGGTGCCTCTAAAGGGTGATCGATGGAATCAACTGGCACATCAGTTGAAAGGATTGAAGAATCAACTGGCACATCAGTAGATGGATCTGGCTGAACAAGTTCTTCTGTAGAAAGAATGGCTTCTGGATTGATTTGATCAGCAGAGTGATCAACTTTGTCAGAAACGGGTGCACTGATCTGGGATTCTTCCACAACGGCCTGAATAACTTCATCAATGTGTGCGAAGGAAAGCTCAGCTTCAGTATACAGTTTTTGTTCAACGGGAGGTGAAAGAGGCTTATCATGACCTGGCTCTTCAGTTGGAACAAGAACTAAAGCTGATGATGGTTCTGTTTGATCAGAGGATGCTTCTTCCAATATTTCCTCGTCGTCATCATCTGAATCTCCTTGATGGAGAACCAATCTTGATTCAATTCCCAAAACTTGATTTGAGATAGTAGTCCTAGAAGTTCACTGTCTAGCTGAGTAATTACAGCTTGATCAGTGTAGGCAGTAGGACTTGTAGGTAAGTAGTTGGTCTTTAGTTTGGCAACAATTTGAGCCAACTTATTCGCTCTTGTTTGATCAAATAGATAGCTTTTCCTCTCCATAGCTTGAGCAATGGAGGCAGCTTTGACTGTCCTGAGCACAAAAGCCTCCAGCTTGATGAATTTGCTCAGCTCAGACTTCTTTTTCAATTGCTTGGCAAAAACTTCAGTGCGATAGGCTATCCAATCATCATAGGACTTAATTTTCGAAGCAACAAAACTGTTAATCTTTGCCCATACAAGGTCAATATGAGTCTGAATTGGGTTGGTGGGTCTGGACTCTTCAATCAACTTCCCTTTCCCTTTATCAGTACTCATGATGTGACGAATTTCCAATCCTGTTCGATTAGATTCCACCTGCTCTACAAATTTTATGCCTTTAGGTCTAGCAGGTGCCACACCAGTAGGACGAGAGATCTGAATCAGAGGAGCTTTGATTCTAACTGATTCCTTTTTGGTACCAATTGAAGCTTATTGTGGAATGATCTACAGAGGAACTGCTTCTATAGGTTGCTGATCAGTTGAAGAAATCATTGCATCAATAGGAATGGATACCTCCGAAGTTGTTTTAACCCTTTGGGCTCTTGGTTTCTTCGCAATCTGAGGGGATGGAGTCTTTTCTAACTCAGATGTACTCAATACTAATTTTCTTTTGGCAACCTTCAGTTGAGCCAACGTTTTGGCCTTCTCAACTGATTTAGGAGCTGCTAACTTAGTCCCAATCTCCTGTTTGATTTGCACAAACTGACCAGGAGTTATATCCATTTTGGGTTTGGGTGGCATCGTATTCTTTGCATTGAACACCTTAAATTTCGATGACCTTTCAGAATCATCAGCCACAAATCCCTTTACTTTCAACAGATAACTGATTTGAACAGCAAAACCTTTGGACTGTTTTGAGGACAAAAACATATTCTTCAGAGTGGTAAAGATAAGGTGCTTCCAGTTGAGCTTGCGATCAGCCATAATAACAGAAATGGCTGGAAACTTCTCCAAGATGAGGGCATCAAATGATCCAGCTTTTGCCAAAAGCCCTTTCGCAACTACATCAGCAAGCAACTGAATTTCATGCTTCAGTTCCTTCTTAGGATCGAAAACCTTAATCTTCAGTCCATCAGCAGAGAGAAGGGTTTGCATCTCTTCAATATCAGATACCTTAACATCCGAAAGTTGTGCCAAACCATCAGAGGGTAAAGAAAATAATTCCCCAAGAGAGTTTTCAGAGATGGTCAGCGACTGACCATTGACAGTAGAAATAATGTTACCCTCAGAATCAATCATCCCAGTGGAGTAGAAATCCTGAAGTTCTTTGGGATAAATATCCTGTGAATATTGGCCCAAAAATGTTCTCAGTCCAGCAGATTCAAGTTTCTGAAATACCTTCTTGACTTCAGCATCGCCAAAAGATAAGATAGATCCAAAGTTGATAGCCATAGCGTTTAACAGAAAAGAGGGAATTTGGGTTGCCATTGATAACTGAGTGAGTTCCTGAAAGAAAATTCGAAGGATTAAATAGTTCTTGCTTTCAAAAATTTGTGAATAATCGTAAGGTAAAACTGAAATGAAGCGGGTAATGGTACATATGTACGTGACCATTCAAATTCTGGACACGTGTCAGTCCGTAGAAATTTTGAAAAAGTAGAGTGTGTACGTGTGCTATAAGCGTGTGTACAATTTGAGCGGTTAAAAATGAGTCCACGTCATAAACTGAAATTCATCATGAGTTTAGCAGACAGTCACGTCATTGATTTGGAATAAAATAGGTTTAATCACTTAACTTATATGAGAAGATTAGTGGAATATTCAACTGAACGATCAGTTAGTAAAACTGAGTCCTTTCAGTTGAGAATTCACTAACAACTGTCTTCTCAGTTAACCTCTTAGACCATTATTCCCCCTTAATAAATGCATTTAAGAAAAATGACGGTAATAGACAGAAATGATTAAAGGAAAGCCTGGTGCTTGGCAGAGTAATCGTCACTTAAAGAATTGTCCTTTCATTTCCCTCGTCTTGGCTTATAAATAAGAGTAAGATAGTTAGTCACAGCTATCTCAGCAAATAATTTTCATAGAGAAGAAGAATGGCCGGTGCTGGAAGCTCAAGCGTCTCTCCGTTTTCGCTGCAGGCCAGAAAGAAGGCCATAGAGGACGAAGTCTTTTACTCAAGCCTTCCCTACTAGGAGGAGTTGCAGAAGTTGGAGTTCCTGTACTACTCTGGACGGGTCACCACCTTCAAACGGATGGCCCAACTAAGAGAAGTGCGGGAGCACTTAAATGTTCCTGCAGGGGTGGACGTCTTCAAGGATGGTCATCTCTATCAGCTCTTTCTTCGGAAGGAGCTGGAGACCCTCCACCGCATAGCTTCCTCCAACAGTTTCTGCAAAACCTCTTCTTCAGCACTAGCTGCATGGTTGAGTATGTGGATAGCTGATGTGGAAGAGAAATATGAAAATGTAACCCGCTCCAATTAATAAAATGTTTATTTTGTTTTATCGTCGTTTTCCTTTGTTCCTGCATGCAATGATTTGTATGAGATACAAACACAAGAACTACTGAAACGCTAACTGACATCAGTTAAAAAAAAAACTCATATGAATAGGCAACTCATTTAAGTAATCAGTAAGAAAGCAGTAAAGCTGACATATGAATTACGAGCAATAATAATTAATTAGGACAAATCAATTAATCCAAGTATATTGCGAAAATGAGAAAACTTAGTCTCGGCCAGTGGTTTGGTGAAGATGTCAGCCGCTTGCTGTTCAGTTGATACGTATTCCAATCTGATGTTCTTCTTTAAAGCATGATCTCTGATGAAGTAATGTCTGACATCTATGTGCTTAGTTCTGGAGTGAAGAACTGGATTATACGTAATAGCAATTGTACTCGTGTTGTCACAGAATATTGGCGATTCCTTTGCATCAACACCATAATCTTTCAGTTGTTGCTGAATCCAGAGCAGTTGGGCACAGCAGCTTCCAGCAGCAAGATATTCTGCTTCAGTTGTGGAAGTTGCTATGGATGTTTGCTTCTTACTGAACCAAGAGATCAGTCTGTCTCCTAGAAACTGACATGATCTACTTGTACTTTTTCGATCAAGCTTGCATCCTGCATAATCTGCATCTGAATAGCCAACTAAATTGAAAGATGAGTCTTTAGAGTACCATAAACCAACATTTTGCGTGCCTTTAAGATACTTCAAGATACGTTTGGCAGCAGAGAAATGTGATTGTTTAGGATTAGCTTGAAATCTTGCACACATATATACAGCAAACACAATATCAGAACGACTAGCAGTTAGGTACAATAATGAACCTATTAAACCTCTGTAGAGTGTCATTTCAACTGATATTCCCCCTTGATCAGTGTCTAATTTAGCTGATTAGCTCATAGGAGTGCTTGCAGCTGAATATGATTCCATGCCAAATTTCTTCAGCAATTCCTTTGTGTATTTGGTTTGACTAATAAAAGTTCCTGAATCCAGTTGTTTCACTTGTAGACCAAGGAAGAATGTCAGTTCACCCATCATACTCATCTCGAATTTGTCCTGCATTAACTTGGAAAACTTCTCGCATAATTTAGGATTAGTTGACCCAAAAATAATATCGTCAACATAAATTTGAACAAGTAGAATATGATCATTCTTGGAGAATTTGAACAATGTCTTATCAACTGATCCAACAGAAAAGTCATGATCAGTTAGAAATTTTGAAAGGGTTTCGTACCAAGCTCTTGGAGCTTGTTTAAGACCGTATAAGGCTTTGTTCAAATGATAGACATGACCAGGAAGGTGATGATTTACAAAACCTGTGGTTTTTTCAACGTAGACTTCTTCCTGCAACTGGCCGTTCAGAAATGCACTCTTTACGTCCATTTGATAGGCTTTGAAATTTTTGAATGACGCATAGGCAAGGAATATTCTGATTGCCTCCAGTCTTGCAACTGGTGCATATGTCTCATAGTAATCAATTCCTTCTTCCTGCCTATATCCTTGTGCTACTAGCCTTGCTTTGTTGCGGACAACTGACCCATCTTCGTTTAGTTTGCTCCTGTACACTCACTTTGTACCTATCACAGTTTTTGAAAGTGGTCTTGGAACTAAGTTCCACACATTGTTATGGATAAACTGATTTAGCTCTTCTAGCATTGCATTTATCCAGTTCGGATCAGCAAGAGCTTCATCAGTTTTCTTGGGCTCCAGTTGAGATACAAAAGCTGAATGGATAAATAAGTTAAGCATTTGATTTCTTGTTCTTACCGGATCAGATGGATTACCTAACACCAATTCTGGAGGATGTGATTTCTTCCATCTAAGTTCAGCATTTGTTTCTTCTGTATTAGCAATTCCCTCAGTAGGTGACTGAATGTCTTCAGTTTCAGTTGGAGCTAATTCAGTTGGCAACTGATTCTCATTTGTGTGCTCCACTAACTGATTGTCAAGATTTGCTTCCAATTCAGCTGATTGATCCAATATGTCAGGTTCAGGTGATTGGAGGTTGTTTTGATTAAGATGGATATCTTCTTCATCATCATCGTCCAAGCTTATATCTGTAAATCTATCAGCTAGCTCAACTGTATCAGTTGGCTTAGAAGTTAGTGTAGACTCATCAAACACAACATGAATAGATTCTTCAACATTCAAAGTATTTTTGTTGAAGACTCTATAGGCTTTACTCACTGAAGAATAGCCAAGAAATATTCCTTCTGCAGATTTAGCGTCAAAAGATTTTAAATGGGTTTTACCATTGACAAGTATAAAACATCTGCAGCCGAATATTTTGAAGTAGGAAACCACACTTTTTCTTCCATGCCAGATCTCATAAGGTGTTTTCATATGATTCTTATTAATCATTGATCTGTTTTGAGTGTAACACGCAGTGTTCACTGCCTCTGCCCAAAACCTTTGAGAGATAGAGGAATCAGCAAGCATTGTTCTAGCAGCCTCTTTGAGGGTCCGATTTCTCCTTTCAGCTACACCATTCTGCTGAGGAGTTCTGGCTGGTGAGAGCTCATGCTTGATTCCGGTATTCTCTAAATATTTTGAAAGAATTTGATTGATAAATTCAGTTCCTCGATCGGACCTGATTCTATCAATTCCAACTGATTTTTCATTTAATAATCTTTTGAAAAGCTTAATCAGTTGAGCAGCAGTTTGGTCTTTGGACTTGAGAAATATAACCCAAGTAAATCTAGAAAAATCGTCTACAACCACCAAGGTGTATTTTATTCCCCCTAAGCTCATGACTGGTATAGGACCAAATAGATCCATATGTAATAGTTCTAAGCATCGGGAAGAAGATTTACGACCCTTGTTCTTAAAAGAGGATTTGATTTGTTTACCAAACTGACATGCTGAGCAAATTTTGTCTTTGATAAAATCCATTTTGGGCAATCCAGTAACAAGATCGTAGTTACTCAAATATGCAATAGATTTGAAATTTAGGTGGTTCAATCTCTTATGCCACAACCAGTTTTTAGAAGATTTTGAGGCAATAAAACATACTGGTGCATAAGGTTGATCATTCCAACTGACTTTGTAAGTGTTTCCACACCTTTTTCCAGTTAGGATGATCTCTTCAGTTGAGTTTTTGACTGAACAAGAATGTTTGTCAAACTGAACTGAGAATCCATTATCGCATAACTGACTGATACTGATCAGATTATACTTGAGATTCTCAACTAATAAAACATCATTAATGGTGAAGTTACCATGGATAAGCTTACCCTTACCCACAGTTTTACCTTTAGAGTTATCTCCAAAACTGATGTTTGGTGCAGCTAGTCAGTTGAGATAATAAATTTGAATCTCCGGTCATGTGGCGTGAACATCCACTGTCCAAATACCATATAGATCCAGTGATTGTACCTATTACCTGCAATCAAACATAAGATAAGATTGTGGTACCCTTTTCTATTTGGGTCCAAAGTTGATTAGTCCTTTAGGAATCCAAACTTGAATCAGTCTAACTGACCGTCCAGTTGCTGTATTTCAAATTGTCTTTCCCGGCCTGTGTGTGTGTGGTGTATGGTATGCAGAAGATACAACATGTGATTTGCCCTTTTTTCGACTGATTGTTCAGCCAGTATCTTTTCTGAACTGGCTTGCTGTTATAGTAGTTTGAATAGCCACTTGAATAGTTTTTGCTGAAAAATTTTGGTGGCTGAATTCGTGAGTCAGTCACAACTCTTGGGCTATAACCAATACCAAATCTTTTGCCCTTGCTCATATTATGAGTCGGCTGTTCAATCAGTTTACTCGGCTCAGCTTGTTCTTGTACCATAACTGATTTGACAAAGTGAATATATTTCCCTTTGTCCATATTCAGTTTTGGTTGAATATCTTTGGAAGGTATTTCATCCTGGTTACTGAACCCTAAGGCAGTCTTATCAGTAAATGATTTCTGAGAGTTCTGTATATCAGTCAATGCAACAGATGATTTATTCCAAGCCTGAATGAGCTCAGTTTGCTTTGTATTTTCAAGCATTAACTTTTGAATCATTAATTGATTCTTGCTCCTTTCAGTATTGAGTTCGGCAATCTCCCTTTTTAGACTCAACATTTCAACTGATACATCAGTTGTTGTCTTATTGTCAGAGGGATCAGTTTGCTCTACTCTAGCCTTTTCAAATGATAAGGCAAGCTTTTGATATTCATTAACCATGTCATGAAGAGTCGAAATAAGTTCTTCTCTTGTGAAATCAGTTGAACTGAAGTCAAATACCTGTTGGCTGCTTGATTGATCTTCTGTGTCATCAGCCATCAAACACTTCACTTCTTCCTCATCTTCACTAGAGCTACAAGAGGTTTCTGGTTCTGACTCTTCGCTGTCCGTCTCTGTCCATTTGGCTTTGCTATCCTCAGCTAGGAGTACTTCATGCTTCTTTCTGTAAGGCTTCTTGTCGTCCTTAGATCTCCTCTTATGCTCATACACTTTCTTCTTTCTTTCAGTTGAAACTTGACTATCCTTTTTAGGCTTGGGACAGTCAGCAATAAAATGACCAGGTTTGCCACAGTTGTAGCATGCATTGGACTCTTCTCTGGAATTGTTTCTTTGGTACTGCTTCTGAAAATTCCCTTGATTCTTCCTCATGAATCTCCCGAATTTCCTGATGAACAGTGACATGGCATCATTGCTTAATTGATCTGCAGCTTTCTCAACTGAACCAGTTGGTTCTGATCTTACAGCAGCTAAGGCAGTAGTTGCTGCTGGGGTAGATGGTTCTCCTTCTCGAGTTTGCAGTTCAAACTCATATGATTTTAAGTCAGTGAACAGATCATGGAGTTCAACTTTGTTCAGATCTTTATACTCCCTCATAGCCATGGTTTTCACATCCCATTCTTTGGGAAGACCTCTGATAACCTTCAATGCTACTTCTTTATTGGTATACACTTTTCCAAGTGCATTCAGTTCGTTGATGATACAGCTGGTTCTTTCATCATATTCATGCATTGTTTCTCCAATTTTCATTCTGATGTTATCGAACTTTTGTACAGCAACAGATAGCTTGTTTTCTTTGGTTTGTTCATTGCCTTCGCAAAGCTGGATTAATTTCTCCCAAATCTCTTTGGCTGTTTTGCACATCTTGATTTTACTGAACGTCACTTTGTCCAATGTTTTGTACAATATGTCTTTTGCTACATTATCCAAATTAGCTTTTCTCTTGTCTTCAGCAGTCCATTCATCTCTGGGCTTTTCAATACGGTGAGGTGCCCCATCTATGATTGCAACTGCTGTGTTGGCTTTCAAAATCTTCATGGGTCCGTCAGTTATAACGTACCACATGTCATCATCCTGTGCAGCTAGATGAGCATGCATCCTGATTTTCCAATCATCGAAGTCTTCTCTGGAGAACATAGAAATCTTGTTGAATGAAGACATAGTGAGCGATTTGAGTATACATATTCTTTGAAAGGATATGACTTGCTCTGATACCACTTGAAAGGATCGGTGAATCGGGTGAAGAGTGTTTAGAAGGGGGGGTTGAATAAACACTGCTCGATTAAATAATTCTTCGACAAACTGATTTCAGTTGTATTACAAACTGAATTTAAAATATCCCGTCGGTCAATAACAATCAGTTAAACTGAATCAACAATTGCGGAAAACTAACTGACTGAAAGATAGAGTATCTAACTGAAAATAATAACTAAAAGTAATAACAACACAATTTGTTTTTGGATGTTCGGAGACTTGAATAACTCCTACGTCACCCCTTCTATCACGCAGATAGGATTTTCACTAAAAGACTTAAATCAAATACAAAAAGGTGTACTGACCCACTTCAATTTGGACTTATCACTTTGCCAATACTGAAACTCTTAGTATACAACGCTTTTACAGATCGTAACTGATCTTAGTACAACTTATAGAATTTTTCAATCGATTACAAAGTGCTATGAAAGCTCAAGAGCGTAGTCTAGAATACTACTGATATAACTGATAAGCGTGAGCTTGATTTGTGAATATGAGCGGATATTTTTGCAGCATAACAACAAGTAAGATAACTGAGAATGCGATTGATCTTCAGCTGCTGCCTTCGACTATTTATAGGCTCCCCTCTCAACGGTAACATTAAAGATATTTGAATATTCTAACCGTTGATTGCCACGTCGATATATCCTGACAATAGTACACAGTTCATTTCTGAAATGCGGCGAGCCACTACCAGTTGCAGATAGCTGTACTATTTGTTGGTTGTCGCTATCAACTGATGACGTGTACAGCTGAGAGATCAGCTGGTAAAGATCAGTTGACGATGAAATAGACTTTAGTTGAAGCGATCAGTTGACTGATGACGTGTTCAGTTTCGTCAAACAGTTAGTCCAATTCACTTGCTAGAATCAGTTGGTCAATCTTTTGTCAAACGCCGGAAATTCGTTTCCAACAAAGACATTCACACCAAAAAATAATCAGTATAATGAAATTAAAAAATATGTTTTTCACGAGAATGACGAAACTGATGGCGAAGAAACTGATTTTTACCTTCAACAAATATAAGATCAAAGCTCAGTTGCACACCGACAACCGAATCATGAATCATAAATCTTGGACACAATTTCTTCTCAGTTGCGAAATTTGTATATGTGTTGGTATCAAAGGCGGCAAGAAGAAGCGCAAATTAATCTACGACACATTGAACATAACCTAATTCGATAATCCTATGCAAATGGCTCAATTTTGCATTAATTCGTGTTGTCATGGTGTACGAGGCTGGTTTTCTACGAGGTTCAAGATGTTGCTTTGCTAGTAATCCATTCTGATGTCGTATTAAAATACATAAAAGCAGAAAAGAGCGGCACAACATTTGATGCAGCAACACAAAAAGCATAATGTTTCTACGTCTAACGTCCATCTTGTTCTCTTATATCAAGAAATGACAACAAATTAAGCTTTAGTACAACAATATAAGAGTAAAATGCACTAGAAAATGTTAATTCAGTCACAGAAACAACATGGTTTTCTTGGTCTGAAATTTTAGATTTTACATGACAAAAACTTTCTTGGATTAATGGTTAAATCAACATAAATACAAAAAAGGACTCAAATCATATCACAATTTATCATCTTGATGAATGAATATAAGCCATCAAGGAACATGATAAGAACATATTTTGTTTTAAGGCATTTGTTTATCGTAATTATTTATTTAAGTAAGTACTATGCATGTAAAAATAATTTTCAAAGAAAATATGCATATAGATAGTATTTGAATCAAGTACAGTACATGAAACTAAATTTGAAGGCAAAAAATTCTAACGAAGACATTCATACAAAAAATATTAAGTATAATGAAATTAACAAATATGTTTTTCACGAGAGTCACGAAACTGATGGCGAAGAAACTTATTTTTACCTTCAAAAAGTATAAGATCAAAGCTCAATTGCACACAGACAACCGAATCGTGAATCACAAATCTTGGACACAATTTCTTCTCTGTTCCCATTGTTTTTGGGTCGGCTGTATAGAAGAAATGAGAAGATGTGAGTTTTATTGGTAGGGCAAAGGTTAATAAGGTAATTTTCATGTTCTGTCATATTAACGGTACAAATTGAGTTTAGTAATACCTAGGCCTCGAAGGGATGGATTTTTCCCAATCTACGGGGAATTTTTCATGGGCCCATTGCTCTCTCTTACACAAAACCATACAAACATGTGATTAAACCATAATCTTACTCCAATCATTCATACCAAACTGGCCCTTCGTGAAAAAAAAAATAGTCAAATGGTGAATAAAACAAGGTGTATAATCATTAATTACTTGTCTTTTTTACATCGGACGGTTATCTACTTTTATTACTCATAATATTGTGATAAATATTTAAAACAAGAGTATTATAATAATTAAATGCCGTTTTAGGAGACTACGATTTCTTTATCAAACCTGCTTGCTTAGAAGTTACTCGTCCACACATTTAAGCTTTAAAACTAATTAGAATTGGACAGAGCATTTTTAAAACATGGATCGGAATTGAAATCATCTTCTAAATATTGGACTAATTACTGATTTTAAATGGTTAACATTTTCGTGCAAAAGTATAATCATATTTGTACTATGAAGTATCTCAACTTGTACATGATTTTTGTTACCATAAACCAGCAATTAATCCAAGAATATATGCTATTTGAGCACGCGACTAGTTCGAGCCCGTTCTCACTTCTTGATTGCGTGTCTTCCTCCTCAACCCTTACCGATTTCATACTTCTTGATTGTGTGTCTTCCTCCTCAACCCTTACCGATTTCATATTAATAATGTAAATCAGACACAAATAATAATAAATCAGTAGTTTATGAAATGTAAAAAATTAGTACTTTAAGGATATCATGTGGACAGGTTTTCAGCTATCTCAAGCTTTATCAAATAATCAATCATAAAAGTGTATTTATCATACAATATAACAATACAAAGACATTGATCATATATCCAAAACAATCTCAACAATTGCATAATTTCAGTATTATTATATGTAACAAAAAACAATATCAACACAATAATATGGAGAGGGATATAATATATTTTTACCTCCCAATATTCAATTTTCGCCCATGTTCGTTTTTACTATCTGTCCTCAATTCGATCACGATGAACCTCATACAAATATGAAGATGAATTATATCAAGGATATCATCATATATTATTGTTGATAATCACTAACATCTTAAGTTGTGGAGCTAAGTTTTGTGTAATCATAGATTCTGGAAAAATCTTCGCACATATTTTTCCAATACTATATCAATCATGCTAAAACTACCGTATACTGAAATCACAAACAATTGTTTCTCGTACTTACACCAAGCCAAAAACGCCAGGTTACAATGACCGCTTGCATATTTCAATTTTTACCTATCAAAACATGATATTCAATACAATAATAACAACTTTAATTATTTAGTATGTTGGACTTGTACTTCTACAAGCTCATTAAACATACTTCACAATATATTTACTTTAATATTTAATAAACTCAATTTTTAAGTTTAATAATTTAAATTATCAAATTTTATAAATTCAACTATTTGAATTTACTATCTTGTAATTTTATAAATTCAACTCATTGAATTAATTCCTTCCTATTTTTAATTATCATAAATTCAATTACTTGAATTTACTATATTGTAATTTTATATAAATTCAAAAATCTTAGAATTTACTCTCTCAACAGGAACAAATGATCCAGTTCTTGTGTGGATCTCAATGGTTCAGGGATAATACAGATAGCCGTGGGTTCACAAATTTCTGTGATTCATGACATTTTTCTTTATTGGGGCTTATCGTAATTTGCTACATTCCATGCACCAATATTTGATCACGAGAATGTCATAATTCAATTTATGATTAAACCCATCGAATAATGGTAAGAGCGTCTAGTAGGATTGGCCTATGATTTCTTAGGTATCACTGATAGTGTCTGCAAGAACCAATTGGTTATGATTAACGTAAAGTACAGTCCATTCATCTCATATATCCTGATCGAATTTACAACCATTGGTTCATCGAGGGTTGCAATTAAATTTGACAACTATGTGATACATTTATGAAATATTCATAGTGTCATAGCATGCACAACTAGAAAACTCTTTCCTTATTGTAAATCTCACACTCTGGCCAGAGATTTCATACACTATTATTTCGTTGGATCACATAAGATATTCACACACGTAGGTGAATAGTGAATTCCTGACTACAATGCACTGGATCTTACACACTTCGTAACTTCACTCAACCTCGCCACCTTGTGACCCTGGTGGAGTCGGTAAACGAGTCAAAACACAATCCTAGTATGTAGAGCCTCGGTGTTGTCGCGGGTCGTAAGGACTAATAATGTACAATCACAACCACATACTTTTCCTCTCGATGAATATAACAACTCGGAAAGTCTGAGGGAGGGTTGTTTTGTATGATCATCATATGATTACACATCTGTATGATCAGACATCTCTATGCCCTTACCATGAAACATGGTACACAACATCCAGATGCTAGTATCAAGCTCAAGCAATATTTATCCCTATTTTAAACGGTTGAATCGACTAGTAACGAATTTAGAATATACAGTGTCTACAAATTAGTTTCAAGACCAAATTACGATTTATTTGTATTAAAGTACAATAAATGATTTTATCTTTGTTGATTGCATTAGTATACAGATTAAGTAAAATGAAACCATAAAAAGTTAAATTATATTAAAATACAGATTGTTTATTACACTTAGAGTTAATAAATTCCCTAGCCAACTCTTGGCTTACACGACATCTACTCTAACAATAAGTATTACACTGTATTTCTCTCTTCAATTTGCAAACTTAATATCCAAATATTATCTAAAAATCGCTCCATAGATCAACTTCAAGACTTCTCAATTAAGTTGAATTAAAAGTTCAACACCATCTTAGTATATAATTTAGTTCTAATTCGCTCTCAGGTACATGAGCGTGTTGGTAAGACTTAGGATGATGCGAGTAAATATTCTTCAGCACCACATGATCGATCTCTGTGTGTAGCATATTACTCACCAAAATATTGTGGGATATGTGTTTTGTGGGTCGATTTTTGCAATCATCTCTTTTAGATCACTGCTTACTTATGCACATTCATCGATTTACAATCTCTTCTAATTTATTCATCGATTTACAATTTCTTCTAATTCAAGAGACATCTGACAAGGTTTCCCATTCACGGGTAACCTTTTGAAAAAAAAAATAAGTCGGTTCTGATTCGTATAAATAAGAGAGAATATTAAATAATGGGAAATCTAATGAACAGAAAATCCTGATTATTTTGATGATCTTCAAGCGATCCAACTCTTCAATTAAAAAAGTTCAAATCAGTACAAGATAGCATAGAATTTCACTCGGAAACGTATATAAGCCACAAAAGTAACATAAATCTGTCTTATTTCTTGCCGAACGATACGAAAAATAAAGATAATGTTACAACACAAATCGATCAAGTGTTCAATTCACGAATCATTCTACAAAATACTGGGGCCATAACCCATTCTGGTAAATCAAGAATCTCAGTTCTTTATGGTAGTCACGTGCTTCAACAGCATCGAGACAACATCAGGGGAAACTCTTGAAGCCTCTTCCTTGAGGTGAGAGATCTTTTCATCTGTCTCCTGTTCAAGACGCTTCATATTGGCACCCGAGTCTCCACTGCTCTGTTTAAAGAACGGGAAGGAAATCAGAAATTCTTGCAAGAATTTGGCAATCTTACCATTCAGTAACTTGTGGCACTGTAATGCAAATTGGACAGACAATTTTACATGGACGACCTGCCTCATGTTCTTCCTAATTTTCTGTCAATGTCCTTTACCTCTGAAACCTTTTTCTGAAACTCAGCTTCTATTTGTGCACGGAAATCAGCAATATCCTTCTCAGCTTCTTCTTTTGCCTGCTTCAACCTGTTTTGCTTTGCTGCATGGTAAAGAAAACGTAAATATAAATCGCCTGTCATATGGATCCTTCTACACAACATACAGATAAGCTAAAGCTGAATTAATGCAACACTTTAAAACGAGTTAAGAAAGTATATAAGCACGATGATAAATAGAACCCAACATCAAGATGATGTAGCTCAACCTCTTTTCCTTCTCACCATAAAGTACAAATATAACACACACCTAGTCACTAAGTTAGGGGGAAATCAACATAAGTCATCATAATAGTAAATTTAAATAAAAATCTCCCTTCTATTTTTAGGTCGGAAAGAAATATATTAACTTGTAATCTAAGCTGCCAACCCCACCTAGCTCAAAAGTAAATTCGCATATAAAAGAGTTGGGTTCTTGAAGTTACAAAACTGAGACAAAGCCAACGGAAAAATACTAGATATGAATCATTGGAGGCAAAGAGTAAGTACCGGTTCTAGCAGTATTGACAATGTGCTGAGCTTCTTGTTCCGCTGCTAGTAAGAGTTGAATTCCATTCTGGCTACCACTGGCTGCCATACTGTAATATCGAAGCCAGATAAAGGACATGCCAATAAATGGAAAATTAATTGAATACTACACATTTTAGCGCTGTAAAAATGTAGCACTACCACTTATAAGCCATAAAGGTGAACTTTGAGATCTAAAAGGGGTAAGAAAAAAATAGCAGTTCTCCGTGCGCTCTTTAGTCCAATTTTGTTTGAAATTATTCATTCCATACAAAAAATATTTGAACATCTGCAGCAATTCTTAAATGCAGGTGCTAGCGTTTATCAAGGTCATCATAGGTGAAAGAGTCATTTTCACTTGTTCCACCCGGTGAACTGTTTAGAAGGTGGCCATTGCCAAACTCTTATCGGAGTACCAGGAGCATTCCACGAAGTTAAGAATTTAAGCTAATTTGATACAATCATGTTTGAAATTATTAAGATAATGTGAAATCTTTAATTTTGTGTATTGCTCTGTAGTTGGAATGGTTTCTTTTTTAATATCCTTGTCACAAAGTATTATTTTTCGTCGATATATAGAGATACTAATTTACTCAAAGTCAAGAAATAACAATAAAAGCTTACATCCTTCGGGCATTTGATCACGTATTAGAGATAGCTGAACCATGAAATCCTTTTATGTTGCCTTATCATTTCCTTCTCTTATTATAATAATTAAAATAAAAGCTAAATTGTAATTAATCTGAGATACAAACAACTGTATCAATCTTTTTGGTTAGACTGAAAAATGGAAACTAAAAATTAGCTCTCATATTTGAAAAACCCGAAGGCATTGCCAGATCCAAGGCTTATAATATTCACTGATGAAACAGAAAGGTGAGTATGAGTCGGTTGTAAATATTTATAACCACCTCAGTTATCTTGAAAACTACAAGGTGAAAATCTAGTGAAGAAAAGACCAAACATATAACATCCTCAACACCGAAATTTGAGTAGAAGAAAGAGCACTAGCTAAACTTCACTCTTCTACGTCCATCATTTAACTACGACCGAAAACCGATTTCTCACAATAAGACACCAGATACACTTCGAATAGGAAAAACTGATGGTCTTAATTTGCCAAGGAAACTATAGTAACTCAAATAAAAACCACGGATAGAATAATTGAATCGTGACTACTATATTAGAATTCAACCTCTCATTCATCAGATCTTTTTCCCGGAGGAAAATCCAATTTCATCATGATATTTGAAATAAACAAATCCAAACAAAAACTGAAAATTAATTTCCAATTCAAATCAGTAAAAGCATTTATTTCTTAGAATGCCAAGTGATTCACGCAGATAATTCAGAATCATCTGTGGTGTCAAAATCAACCCTCCGTATACTCAAATAGGAAAGCCCATTTCAATAATCGTCACAAAATCATGCCTGAAAACCCTCTAGTCCTCACTCAGCCCAGATCCGGTCATATCAATACAAATCCAACAGGAAGAAAAAGTAGGGGAAAAAAACCCATTAGAAAACAAGACCAAAATAATCATCAAACTCGATCAAGCAGTAATCTTGCCCAACAAAATTCAAATCCCATCATATTCCACAACCAAATATCGATTCTACACCACGAGAACATCAAATAACAAATTTATCCACCGAGTTACAGCGACCATCACTGTGAAAAATAAACACAAATCCGAAGTACAAGAAACGAATTATAGATTATACTTTTTTAAAATAAATTTCATTGACGTGAAAACTCAAGCAAGTAAAATAATAGTCAACCTCGAAGAAGAGCAGCGAGACCCAACAGTTAAGAGAGAGAGAGAGAGAACAATACCTGAAGAATCGGAATAGGGACAATCTTTGAGAGGAGAAGATTTGCAAATTGCAGGAGGATTCTACCTTTTGTAAAGGTGGTCTATGAAATAGAACTGAAAAATAAAAATATTCTCCTGAAAATTATGTCCCTAGATTTCATAAAAATAAAAAACTCAAAATTTATATATTGTTGAAAAATGATATTTAAAATGTGTGTATTGAATATTTGAATGTTGAATATTTGAATGTTGAAAATAAGAGTTGTAAATATTGAAATTTGTCTGTGATGATGTAGGTAATGATGTATTTTATTTTTTGGATTATGTGTAATGAAACTCTATAAATAGATCTCTCATTTGTGAAGAAAATCACAATTGAGTAAAGAGAAAAATATTATAAAGTGTGTTGGTTGGTAAATTTTGAGAGTTTGAGATTTTTACTTTTTACCATAAATTTTTACTTTTTCACAACACTTTTTACTTTTTCACAACACGTTATCAGCACGAAGCTCTAAAAGTCCTACATACATTTCCAAGCTCCAAACAGAAGAAAAAGGTAACAAAAGTAATAGTATTTATTTTACTGTTATTTATTTATTGTGTATTTATTTAATATACAATATAATGTTATTATTAGAAATAATAAAAATAAATTTTTCATAAACTTGTTATAAATCCTGGGAGGATGTTAAGACGACATCCCACACTCCTGGTAAGGGATACGACAAGTATAAAATCCTATAAGGTTTTTAAACAAAATAAATTATGACACTCATTATAATATTATGATATGATATATGATAAGCACGAATTATATAGCATTTTAGGGATTTTATTTTGTCGTATTCGTGCTTATTTGGCTTTTTTATTCCGACTTTTGCGCTTATTTCGTTTCATTATGGCTGTTTGCAGGTTTGACCAAAAGCGGGTGAAAACCAAAGAAATAAAAGAAAAGTCAAGCCTCGCAACGCCACATCAGAAATACCCGGAAAAATAGGAGAAAACACAAAAGTGTTGGAGACAAAGGCCCCAAACACGGACCCCCGAGGCGGGTCCGTGTCATTCAACAATAAGAGAAGAATTCAGCCGAGGAAGCACGGACCCAGACACGAACCCCGGAGGAAGGTCCGTGCCTTTCAATATTCGAGACACAAATAACAGAGTCTACACGGACCTCTTGCCAGACCTATATCCGGGGTCCGTGCTCGTCATCATCCAGAGAAGAAAAATCCAGAGTCTACACGGACCCCTGGACGGACCCAGGCACGGGGTCCGTGTCCACCATTCCGGAAGAATTTTTGAGGCAGAGTCTACACGGACCCTTTCCCGGATGCAAGCACGGGGTCCGTGTACGCAATATCAGATCGAGAATTTGGCAAAGATTTTGTTCGCGATTTGGGAGATATAAAAAGAAAATAACATAACACGAAGATGGTTGTTGAATTTCGGGAGACAGGAGCCGACTTTGAGAGAAAAAAGGAGCGCAAGCTTTGAACTTTTTGAAGACGGCGGCGACTTGGGCGAAAACAGCGCAATTTACACGCAAGATCCGCGCACCGTCATTGTGATTTCTCTTCCCTTTTATTTTCTTATTTTCTTAGACATGAATTCAAACATTAAATTTGATTTTAGTTTTGAATTTATGGAGTAGTTTTCCTGTGATCGGGACCACGATTGGGACAAACGATTGATTTTGATTTATCGTTGGATCGTTTGATTTATAAAATTATTCCATGTTATTGATTGATATTTGCATAAATTTCGTGCTTTTAATTTGGCCAATTATTTGCATGTTTGTTGTTTAATCTTGACCCGAAAGAGAATTGATTAAATTTAGCTTCAAAAATATTAATCAACACGCGGTTAAATCGACTAGAAATAGTATTTGATTTCAGTGTGCGATTTTAGGCGACAGCTGTGATTCTATCGTTGATGAATGCGTTTTTGTTTAATTAAATTCAATTAGAAATAGTTGGACTGTTAAATGAAAATAGGATTATAAATTCTAGAAATAGCTTTATAATTAATATAGAGGATCGCATCGTGACATCAAATGATCTATAGTTAAATAATTCCATTGCATGATATTAATCAAAAGTCTGTTACCATCGTGTGTTCCCGGTCATTTCATTTAAATTTGAAAATCCCCAAGTTCCAAGCATCTCGGATATTTGATTTAGTCATTTAATTAGCATACATTAGTTTAAAAATTCACTTTATTGAAATAATAATCAATCGCTCACTTTTGTTTGCCTAGATTAAATAAAATAATTGAATCTTAGTAATTAAATAATAGTCTCTGTGGGATCGATACTTGGACAGTACGTCCATTTACTATAACTTGACCTAGTCCGCTTGCTAGAATTATTCCCAACCGAAATCGTCGGTCAAGTTTTTGACGCCGTTGCCGGGTACTATTTATTTAATATTAGGATAAATTATTTGTTTGAGACTAGGCTTTTATTCTTAGTTTTAAATTTTTCAGTTATTCTTTTCTTTAGTATTTTAATTAATTTTGTTTCAGTTTTTCTTATTATATACTCTTTTAAAGCTTAAATTGTGCACGTAAATTTTTGATTTCAGGGATTAGCTCGTGTTATATGAACCGTGCTCAGGACGTCAAAAATCTAGTGACACTTGATCTGGAGATTGAAAGCACCCTTCGCAGCATCCGCAGAAATCGAAGGAACAACAACTTGTCTTTTGAATCCGAGTCTAAAGTAGAACCTGAAATAGATCTTAAACCAGAATTCGAAGGAATGGCCGGAGAAGAGGATGAACGTACGTTGATGGAACTTCATCGGCCAGCATTTGGAGGTTATGGTTCTAGTATCATCCGCCCTACGATTCAGGCAAATTCATTCGAGCTGAAGCCAGGCATCATCCAGATGATCCAAATGCAAGTAAAGTTCGGTGGAGCACCATCTGAAGACCCCAATGCACATCTGGAGAATTTTCTGTCAATCTGTGATACGATTAAGTGCAATGGGGTGAGTACTGATGCCATTCGACTCAAACTATTTCCATTCTCCTTGCAAGGAGAAGCTATGGAGTGGCTTCGCGACCTTCCAGCTGGTTCTATCACTACTTGGGATGGGCTAGTTGAGTTCTTCATGCACAGGTATTTTCCCCCTACTAAGATTACACAACTGCGAAATGAAATCACTTCATTTAGACAGAGAGATGGGGAATCACTGAATTCAGCATGGGCGAGGTTTAAAAAGATGTTGAGAATGTGCCCGAGACATGGTTTTTCAGTAGGTGATCGAGCAAAACTTGCACAGTGAATAGTCCAAAATTTGTTTTATAGATGAAAGCTCGATTTAAATATCGCAAGTGCACGATAGTCAAGTTATAATAAACGTAAGTGAATACGAGTATCGTTCCACAAGGACTGCGTTACAATATCTTTATTTTCAAGTAAATTTCTTTAGCAACGATGAATTGAGTTGATGATTAAACTAATGTAAATTGAACAATTAAAATAATTAAAATGCAAAGGAAATGTGCTCAAGAATGCAATGATTAATTTAGATTAAATCAAAGGAGAAATGAATTTGTTGGAAAATTATCAGTTCACCTACCACTCGTGTTTAAACAATTATATTCGACTTTTACTCGTGCATTCGACGGAATTCCCTAGACTAATTAATATACTCTGTCGAGCAATATTAATACTAATCATAAACATGCAGTAATCAAGTATCCTCCATTATTTAACAGTTCACGATTGCATTACTTCCTATGGAATCCACTAGTTTTCATCCGGGTGAACTATCACTGTCGACACGTACCCAATTCCGTATATCTACTAAAATTGTAAATCCGTGGTTTATACTATGTTATCTTATTGTTAATTATTCTATCGACATGCCCGCATGGGCTTAGCCTGACTGGCTAGCAGTGGTGACATCTTGGAATAATGACTAAGGATCGAGTCTCGCAAGCGGCAGTGTGGGAGTAACTCCCTTCGATGTAGGGGGGAGGCTCCTTGTGCGCGGTGAGCACGGGTCTAGCCACTGCTGGTTGGTCAGGTTACCATGATTTACCTCCTCTCACATACCCGTCGGGCAGGGTGTGAGGAGCGCCCGGGGTGAGCGATTTCACCTTTTGGAATAATTATTCTATCGACATCATTAACAACATGAAATAATCAAAGGAAGTTAGCTAAGCTTCGATTGAAATAAGAATGAACAATAGCATAAACAAATCACTTAATAAAAACGTCGAGCAATAATGTTAAACAACGAGTACGGGGTAGGATCCCCTCAAATCCCAACAAATCTAGAGTTTAGCCACTAAAATTCATAATAAAAAAAAACAACAATCTAAGAATTAAAAACTGAATAATGAAAATACTAAAGATGACGACGGATGACGGCCACGATGCGTGGAAATCTCGAAGTCTTCGAAAAATCTCCTTTGCTCCTAGCCTTTTCTCCAAGAAAATCTGATGAAAGTGATGAAATATCGCCCAAAACGCCGCCTCTCTCGTGTGTTAGGTCTATGGTGTCCAATAGAGTCCAAAAAAAAGGAAACATATCTTTTCAAATCTCGCAGCTCGCTAGGGCGGTCAAAAGTGTCCGCCCTAGCGAGACGTTCTCGCAGAAATTTCCTCGGCCATGTCCCTGGATTCGCTTTTGACCGCCCTAGCGAGAGACTTCGAATAAAACTCCTCGGCAAGACTAAAATGCTCGCTGGGGCGGTCACTTTTGACCGCTCTAGCGAGGTACTTCGAATAAGCTGCTCAATTCCTACCCACTTTTTGGCTCAATTCCTACCAAATGACCACAAAAATACACGAGATCAGTCATATTCTAAATAATGCTAAATAATTGCTAAACTAACTAAAACAAACTAATATGATGCATGAATGCGACTCAAAACCAACACTAAAAACACGTAAAAACGAGTCCTATCAACCCCCTCATACTAACCTTTTGCTCGCCCTCGAGTAAAATAGGTTAAAGCACGAGATACTAACAAACTCAACAACGACAAAATTGCTCAAACAAGAAATAACTAACACAAGTAAATGTCAATGGTGAGTTAACAACGTTTATGTTCATGCCTCAGTTTACTTTCCCACTACCAATCAAGTCAAATCGCAACCGAATACTCATTCTCATCTACACATAAATTTCGACACTAATTTGAACGTGTGTGTGTGTCATGATGGGTCTTAGTCATTCGTACTTCAAATAGATCAATTATCAAATCATGCGAGTCACTCGATTAACACTTCAATACAAGTCTCACTAGCATGCATCCCCGTGTCCATTCATCACTAGCCACAAATTGAACTTTATTCAACTTTTAAGTACAGATAGGGGTGTCGAAAAGAAGGAAAATAAGCTCAAGTGGCTAAAAGTTGGGAGTACACCGATCATTTTCATTGTGCAATCGTCAAGACTTTTCGTCTGACTTTCCTCGTCTCCTTACATCTCCAACTTTTAGCCTAGGAATAGAATTTCATTCCTTTTATTTCGGCTCCCCCTCACCTTACATCTCCTTCTTTTTTTTTTCTCTTTTTCTTTTTTTTTAATTGCACAATTTTCACACATGTACTCCCTAGGCTAAGAATATAATACTTTGGATCACGACTGGTTAGGAGTATGACATTTCAATTCAGTGCAATGGAAAAGAGGCAAGTGTGAAGTTCAAGGTAAATCAAATTTTCTCATTCAAGGTCCCAATTAGCGACTTATTTTCACGGGTTTACCTGCTAAATCAACTCATAATCGGTGCCTTTCAAGTTAACCACACAGAATTTTCAAATTTTCACCATTATTCCTACAAAATTCTAGTCCCCACAATTGTGTGCTCAGAAAGTTCAAATCTTGTACCAAAATTCATGCTTTAACAATCAAGAGTATCATTCACGAGGTGACCCAATCAATACTTTTGTAAACTATCAATTCAAATCATCATTGGCTCATAAACGATGTCTTCTCACCATAAACGACACCCAACAAAAGAAATCAACATAAACGACACCAAACGAGAGAAATGCACCGAAACTAAACCAATTAACTAAACAATCAAAACAATAACCAATTTAACTAAACAACCAAAACAATCTACCCACCCCCTCATACTAGAGTTGTGCAATGTCCTCAGTGCACAAAACGAAACAAACACTAAAAACTAAAAAAAAAACTCATGAATGCAAATGCAACGACAGAATAAATAACAAGAAAGGGGAAACAGTAAACTCCCCTGGTCAGAAATCCTCCTCCTCGTCATGCTCAGGCGGTGCAACTCCCTCTTGAGCGGCTGGGGGCATAGGATAAGTGTACTGAAAATGGAAGGGCGGCGGGTATGCGGGGGCAGGTGGCCGCCCGGAAGTGTCGATGCCCAAATGCGTCGCGATCCCCTGCGTCAAATATTCTATGTTCTGAATGTGGGCTTGATTCACGGCCTGGTACTCAGTCTGATAAGTGGCCCAAGCGCCCAATTCGTCGACGCGGTCGCGCAAGGCACGGCGGCGTGGCTGCGGAGGTGGTGGTGCCTGTCCCAAGGCTGGTGGTGGTTGAGCTGCTTGCCCATACCCGAAAAATACCTCCGCGGATAGCTCAGCCTGGCGTTTCTCCCTCTTGGATATATAGAGAGCCTGATCAATGGCTCTCATCGGTTGTAACCACTCATCATCATCTTCAAAAATCACCCCCGCTCGGGCACACAGTTCAGTCACTAACGTTGGGAAATAGAAGCCCAAATTGCTGCTATTGATACACATGGTAAGCTGCCCGAAAATGAGCTTACCCACATCAATCGGCATCCCAGTACAGAGAGCATAAAGAACAACCGCCCTCTCACGCTGCACATCACTGATATGACCGACTGGCATCAATCTTTTAGACAAGAAAACATACCACAAGGCCTCTTCTACTTTCAAAAATTTCTCAAGAAAAACCGTGTATGCCCAGGTTGTTTCCACGTGGTGCCCGGATAACATAGCGTGCGAATTATCAAATCATAGTCCGGGTTAAGCACCCACGCCTGAAACACCGAATCATCTACCGACTGTAGACCCAACACATCATTGATTACCCTGGAATCATACGGGACTCGACGTCCCCTCACAACCGCCTTATACTCACTTCCCTCCGGGGCATTCGCATAAAATTCACGCACAACCGGAACTACTGCGGCATTCGGTTGTGCGACAAACGTATTCCACCCTCGCCTTTCAATTTGAGACTCAGAAAAAAGATCGATAATAAAAGAATCAAATCCGCGCTCAGGGATCGGCTTCCTATGCAGCCTAGCATGCTCAAATCGCTCTCTAGCTTTGTCGTTCACAAACATAGAAGGAGTGGAACGAGAACTAGAGGCACCGTGAGTTACCTTGGATCGTTTGGGTGCCATGGCAAGACCAGAGTGCACAAGGTATGAATATCGCCGGAAAAATTCTTGAGGGTCGCCGGAGATGTCGCCGGAATCTATAGAAGATGACCGGAGAAGAAGAATTTGTCGCCTAAATGCTTCCCTGTGGAGAGGAGAGACCAAGGTGGAGTCTTAGCCCTGAAAAATTGCCAAATAATGAATATTATGCACACAAAAGGGATGGGGGCGGCGGAAAAACGAGAGGAGGGGAGTAGGGTTCGAAGTGAGGAAGAAAGAGAAGGGGAAAACGTTTTATATCTGCGCGACTCGCTAGGGCGGTCAAAAGTGTCCGCCCTAGCGAGTAGTTTCGGGAAACAAAATTTTTAAAGATACGAGTCCTCGCTGGGGCGGTCACTTTTGACCGCCCTAGCGAGTAGTTTCGGAAAAAAAACTATTTGAAAAGTATGAGTCCTCGCTGGGGCGGTCACTTTTGACCGCCCTAGCGAGATGTTTCGGCTAACCGATGACTGAAACCAAAACGAAAGCTCGCTGGGGCGGTCACTTTTGACTGCCCTAGCGAGAAGCTTCGGCGAAAAACACGAATGCCATGCCATGCAATGACCTAAATGCAAATGATGCGATAAAAAATAAATAAAATGAAATTAAAACAATATAAGGAGTAGAAGTAGTTCTCAATTTAGAGTCTAGAGCTAGACTTTTCACCCATGTCCTCAAGGACTGTCATGGAGTCGAGTGACTCCAATTTGTGGCTCAATTGTGCCACCAAGATAGTGCTTCAATCTTTGGGCGTTCACAGTAAACGTCCCTTCCTTTCCATCATGTAATACCACTGCACCCGATGGGAACACCTTGGCGATAGTGAATGGCCCTGACCACCTTGATTTTAGTTTGCCCGGAAAGAGTCGCAGGCGAGAATTGTACAACAACACCGCTTCACCCACTTTGAATTCCCTTCTTACAATGTGCTTATCATGGGCTCGTTTGGTGCGTTCCTTGTAGGACAGTGCAAGATCATAAGCTCTTCCTCGGAATTCATCTAACTGATTCAACTGCAGTAACCGTTTTTCACCTGCAAGAGCAAAATCAAAGTTTAGTGCTTTGGTCGCCCAATATGCTCTATGCTCTAATTCTACTGGTAGATGACATGCTTTACCAAAAAGTAACCTATACGGTGTAGTGCCTATAGGTGTTTTAAATGCAGTACGATAAGCCCACAAAGCATCATCTAACCGAACGGACCAGTCCTTCCTATTCACATTGACCGTCTTCTCCAAAATCCTCTTAATTTCCCGATTGGACACTTCAACTTGTCCACTCGTTTGGGGATGGTATGGAGTGGAAACTTTGTGGGTGACACCATATTTGCCCAGCAGTTTATCAAAAATTTTGTTGCAAAAATGGGTGCCACCATCACTTATGATTGCACGTGGTGTACCAAATCGATTAAAAATACGTTTCTTCAAAAATTTTAACACCACTTGTGCATCATTAGTGGCACAAGCCTCCGCCTCCACCCATTTCGATACATACTCCACTGCCACCAAAATAAATTTCTTTGCAAAAGACACAGGAAACGGACCCATAAAATCAATACCCCACACATCAAATATTTCACACTCAACAATATTAGTTAAAGGCATCTCATGACGGTTGGAAATATTACCTGTGCGTTGGCATCTATCACAATTGAGAACATACAAACGAGCATCCTTAAAAAGAGTTGGCCAATAGAAGCCACATTCAAGTACCTTAGATGCCGTCCGTATGGGTCCAAAGTGACTACCTACCTCACGGTCATGACAATGGTTCAGAATTTGATTGGTTTCCTCTTCCGCCACACATCTTCTTATCATGGAGTCTGCACAGATCTTAAACAAAATCGGTTTCTCCCAAAAATAGTATTTCACGTCTGAAAAGAATTTCTTTCTTTGGTGAAACGATAAATTAGGTGGAGGTGTGCCAGTGACGAGAAATTTGCAAAATCGGCATACCAAGGGCATGCATTTACCTCAAGCAATTGTTCATCAGGAAACCAGTCATCTATATCATCGTCACTGCCCTTAATTCTAACATGCTCAAGCCTAGATAGGTGGTCAGCAACTGCATTTTCCACACCCTTTTTATCTCGAATCTCGAGATCAAATTCTTGCAGTAATAAAATCCACCTAATTATTCTAGGTTTCGCATCCTTCTTAGCAAGCAAGTATTTCAGGGCAGAATGATCGGTATACACAGTTACTTTAGACAGAACAAGGTATGAATGAAATTTGTCGAAAGCAAATACTATAGCAAGCAATTCCTTTTCAGTAGTAGCGTAATTCAATTGAGCATCATTTAAAGTCTTACTTGCATAGTAGATGGTATGAAATACCTTGTTCTTCCTTTGACCCAGCACCGCACCCACAGCTGTATCACTCGTATCGCACATCACCTCAAACGGTAACTCCCAATCAGGGACATTCAGAACAGGTGCTGTCACCAAGCTCTCCTTGAGTATCTCGAATGCCTGCAGACAAGTAGAATCAAAATTAAATTCAGCATCTTTCATCAACAAAGAGGATAAAGGTTTAGCAATTTTTGAAAAATCTTTGATGAATCGCCTATAAAAACCAGCATGCCCGAGGAAACTTCTAACTCCTTTTATTGATGAAGGTGGGGGTAAGTTTTTGATTACCTCCACCTTGGCTTTGTCGACCTCAATTCCATTCTCCGATACCTTGTGTCCGAACACAATCCCCTCTTGAACCATAAAATGACACTTCTCCCAATTCAACACTAAGTTGCTCTCCTCACATCTAACTAACACCAAGTTCAAATTTTCTAGACATTCATTAAATGAGGAGCCAAAAATAGAGAAGTCATCCATAAAAATTTCAAGGAAATTCTCAGTCATGTCATGAAAGATAGCGGTCATGCATCTTTGAAATGTGGCAGGTGCATTGCATAAACCGAAGGGCATACGCCTAAACGCAAAAGTACCATAAGGACAAGTGAAAGTAGTTTTCTCTTGGTCCTCTGGTGCAATTATGATTTGATTGTATCCCGAATATCCATCTAAAAAGCAATAGAATTCATGACCTGCTAATCGTTCAATCATTTGATCGATAAATGGCAAGGGAAAGTGATCTTTACGGGTTGCATCATTCAGTTTCCTATAATCTATGCACACACGCCAACCCGTAACAGTTCTAGTGGGAATCAACTCATTTTTTTCATTGGTAATAACAGTAATCCCACCCTTTTTAGGCACACATTGTACAGGACTTACCCACGCACTATCAGAGATAGGATAGATAATACCTGCATCCAGAAGTTTAATTGTTTCAGCTTTTACTACCTCTTGCATCTTTGGATTGAGTCTCCTTTGTGGTTGTGCTAGATGTGAGTACTTATCTTCCATCAGAATTTTATGCATGCAGATCGAAGGACTTATCCCTTTTATGTCCGAAACCTTCCAAGCGAATGCTCCTTTATGCTCCTTAAGGACCCCCATGAGCTTACTCTCCATATCATCTGTCAAAGAAGAGGAAATAATAACAGGCAATTTATTATCTTCTCCTAAATATACGTACTTGAGATGTGGAGGTAGTGGTTTGAGCTCCAAAGTAGGTGGCTCCTCTAGGCTTGACTTCTGAGGCATTAAATCTTTTCTGTCTCCCAATTCCTCTAGTCTAAGCCTCACTTGCTTTCTCCAAGGTGGAATGGCATTCAAATTAGCTACCATCTCCATCTTTTCCTCGTCTAGCTCGTCCTCCTGCTTTTCAGTAGTGAGAGTGGCCTCCAATGGTTCTTTCAATCCATCCTGCACAAAATCACAAACAATAGAATCCAAGACATCAATACGAAAGCAACTATCGTTGTGCATTGTGTGCTTGAGAGTATTGAAAACATCAAAAATAATTTCTTCTTCTCCAACTCTCAGTCTCAACTTCCCCTCTTCAACATCAATTAGTGCTTTCCCTGTAGCCAGAAACGGTCTTCCTAGGATCAAAGGCATCTCTACATCTTCCTCCATGTCAAGTATCACAAAATCTGCAGGGAAAATGAACTTTATCCACTTTCACCAAAACATCTTCGATAATCCCACGTGGATACTTGACAGATCTGTCAGCCAGCTGCAACGACATCCTAGTTGGCTTGGGTTCACCTAAGCCCAGTCTCCTAAACACAGAAAAAGGTATCAGATTAATACTCGCACCCAGATCACATAGAGCTCTATGAAAATTAATGTCACCAATAATGCAAGGTATAGAGAAACTCCCTGGATCTTTTTGCTTAGGAGGCATCTTGTT
Source organism: Primulina eburnea (assembly GCF_022965805.1). Classification (NCBI taxonomy): domain Eukaryota; kingdom Viridiplantae; phylum Streptophyta; class Magnoliopsida; order Lamiales; family Gesneriaceae; genus Primulina; species Primulina eburnea. Next base: position 13,854,066 of record NC_133111.1, read on the forward strand.
TTGAACTAAAGCGGAGCAATTTTCAGTCAAATTCACCATCATGTGATCTTCTAGCTTCCACTTATTTGCCAAGATATCTTTCAAGAATTTTGCATAACTTGGCATATTCAATAAAGCATCAGCAAAAGGAATGTTAATATGCAATTTCATAAATATCTCAAGAAATTTACCAAATTGTGGATCTAATTTAGCTTTCTTCAATGCGGTAGGGAAAGGTGGAGGGATAACAATTTTGTTTTGTGCAATAGGTGTAAATGTAGAGTTAGAAGACTTACCTCCTCGATTTTCCACCTCATCCTCGCCATGCTTGGTCTTTTCCTCATGAGACTCGAGTGCTTTTCCACTGCGCAATTCCACAGCCTTCACATGCTCTCTTGGGTTAGTTTCCGTGTTGCTTGGCAAAGCTCCTTGCTCCCTATTAGAAATCAACTTTGCCAATTGTCCAATCTGATTCTCTAATCCCTTTATGGATGCATCTTGATTCTGAAATCTCGTCTCTGTTGCAGAAATAAATTTAGTCATCATTTGCTCTAAATTGGACTTCTCCTCCCGAGGCGGCTCTGGTTTAAATCCTTGGTGCATCCCATATGGTGGACCTCTTTGTTGGCGATTTTGGCTGTTTTGGCCTTCCCACGAAAAGTTTGGGTGATTCCTCCATCTCGGATTGTATGTATTCGAATAAGGGTCATTTCTAGGACGGTTCTGGAATCCCACTTGTTTCACCGGTGCTCCCTCAGGCACATAAAATGGATTGCCATCTTGGCAATCCTGCACGTCATGCTCACCCCCACACTTATCACAGAAAATTTCTTGCAGACGCATAGCCGACCCACTCATGCTCATCCCATCAATCTTTCTACTCAAAGCCTCTAACTGTGCTGAAACCGCAGACAAATCATTAACTTGATGAACTCCAACACCTCGTCTCTGCCTATCAGACTGAGGATGATAGCTACTCGCAGCCATCTCCTCCAATAACTCATATCCTTCCTCAGCCGTCTTTCTCAGTAAGTTACCACATGCAGCAGCATCTATCATAGTACGGTTAGGAGTAATAAGACCATAGTAGAAAGTTTGAACAACTAACCCAAGCGGTAGCTCATGGTGTGGACATCTCCTCAACAGGTCCTTGTAACGCTCCCATGCCTCGTAAAGTGACTCGTTCTCATATTGAGCAAACGTAGTAATGTCGGCTCTAAGCTTCATAGTCTTCGACGGAGGAAAGTACTTGATCAGGAATGCCTTTGCCATATCCTCCCATGTAGTGATAGACCCTACAGGCAAACAGTTTAACCACGACTTAGCTTTATCTTTCAGTGAAAATGGAAATAAGCGCAGACGAACAGCATCATCAGACACGCCATTAAACTTAAAAGTATCACAAATTTCATGAAAGTCAGCTATATGAGAATTAGGGTCGTCAAGTGCACTTCCCCCAAATTGAACAGTGTTCTGAATCATCTGGATGATAGCTGGCTTGATCTCAAACTGATTAGCTCGGATGACTGGTCTTACGATGCTTGGACGTGCTCCATCAAGAGACGGTTGTGCATAATCCAACATTGGAATGCGACGTGGTATCTCAACTTGTCTATTGTCACGCTGTTCCTCTCCACGTTCTTGCTCGTGTCTTTCCATCTGTTCTTTGAGTCTTTGTTGTTGTCTTCGACGTCTAGCTGTGCGTTCAATCTCGGGGTCAAAAGGCTCAAGCTTAAATTCGAGTGATCTTCGCATGCACCACCAGAAAAATCTGCAACACAAGGAGAGTATCAAATAGCAATAAAATAAGTAATACTAAAGAATTTAAATGAGAAATAAAAAAATCGTGAATAAACAGTCCCCGGCAACGGCGCCAAAAACTTGATCGAGCAAAACTTGCACAGTGAATAGTCCAAAATTTGTTTTATAGATGAAAGCTCGATTTAAATATCGCAAGTGCATGATAGTCAAGTTATAATAAACGTAAGTGAATACGAGTATCGTTCCACAAGAACTGCGTTACAATATCTTTATTTTCAAGTAAATTTCTTTAGCAACGATGAATTGAGTTGATGATTAAACTAATGTAAATTGAACAATTAAAATAATTAAAATGAAAAGGAAATGTGCTCAAGAATGCAATGATTAATTTAGATTAAATCAAAGGATAAATGAATTTGTTGGGAAATTATCAGTTCACCTACCACTCGTGTTTAAACAATTATATTCGACTTTTACTCGTGCATTCGACGGAATTCCCTAGACTAATTAATATACTCTATCGAGCGATATTAATACTAATCATAAACATGCAGTAATCAAGTATCCTCAATTATTTAACAGTTCACGATTGCATTACTTCCTATGGAATCCATTAGTTTTCATCCGGGTGAACTATCACTGTCGACACGTACGCAATTCCGTATATCTACTAAAATTGTAAATCCGTGGTTTATACTATGTGATCTTATTGTTAATTATTCTATCGACATCATTAACAACATGAAATAATCAAAGGAAGTTAGCTAAGCTTCGATTGAAATAAGAATGAACAATAGCATAAACAAATCACTTAATAAAAACGTCGAGCAATAATGTTAAACAACGAGTACGGGGTAGGATCCCCTCAAATCCCAACAAATCTAGAGTTTAGCCACTAAAATTCATAATAAAAAAAACAACAATCTAAGAATTAAAAACTGAATAATGAAAATACTAAAGATGACGACGGATGACGGCCACGACGCGTGGAAATCTCGAAGTCTTCGAAAAATCTCCTTTGCTCCTAGCCTTTTCTCCAAGAAAATCTGATGAAAGTGATGAAAAATCGCCCAAAACGCCGCCTCTCTCGTGTGTTAGGTCTATGGTGTCCAATAGAGTCCAAAAAAAAAGGAAACATATCTTTTCAAATCTCGCAGCTCGCTAGGGCGGTCAAAAGTGTCCGCCCTAGCGAGACGTTCTCGCAGAAATTTCCTCGGCCATGTCCCTGGATTCGCTGGGGCGGTCAAAAGTGTCCGCCCTAGCGAGAGACTTCGAATAAAACTCCTCGGCAAGAATAAAATGCTCGCTGGGACGGTCACTTTTGACCGCTCTAGCGAGGTACTTCGAATAAGCTGCTCAATTCCTACCCACTTTTTGGCTCAATTCCTACCAAATGACCACAAAAATACACGAGATCAGTCATATTCTAAATAATGCTAAATAATTGCTAAATTAACTAAAACAAACTAATATGATGCATGAATGCGACTCAAAACCAACACTAAAAACACGTAAAAACGAGTCCTATCAGTAGGCCAGCAGGTGGAGACATTTTACTATGGGGTAGATCCTTCTGTGAGATCTATGCTTGATGCGGCAGCAAATGGGAGTTTATACAGGAAAACGCCAACCGCAGCGCTCGAAATCATATCTAATATGGCCGAGAGCAATGTGGGTTGGCAAGACAACCGCAGGGAGAAGAAAGTAGGATTCCTTGAGATGGATGCTTTGACAGTGATTACAGCGAAACTTGATGGATTGACACATCAGATGTCACAGTTACAAGCGCAGAAGTCAATACCAGTCAAGTAAGTGAATCAGATCCAAGGAAATGGTGAAATAGTTGGTGGTCCATCTTGTGACATGCCATTCATGCCGGATATGCCTTGTGAGGAAATACAGTGTTTTGGAGGGGATTCAGTAAATTATTTGGGAAACCAGGGGCGTCAGCAAAACAATCCATACAGTTTCTCGTATAATCCAGGCTGGAGGAATCATCCAAATTTCGGGTGGAGACAGTGAGAAAATGTTGTTATGCCATTACAGTTTAATCCTCCACAACATCCTATGCAGCAAAAGCCTCCTCAACAACCACCTAAGCCTCCACAAGGTGCTGGACCTTCTATGCCACCCGGTTTCAAGCCGAAGGATAGTAAGTCGAACCTTGAGGACATGCTTGCCAAATACATCGCTGGAAATGAAATGAGATGGCAAAACCATGATGCCATGATGCAAAGAGTGGAGACGCAACTAGGGCAGTTAGCGACACAAATGGCTACACGAGCTCCGGGTACACTACCTAGTGACACGGAAAAGAATCCAAAAGGTGTCAATGCAGTCACGGTGACGTCTCCCATAAAGCAGGAAGTGATCGATGTTGAAAGTGATGTGAAGGAGAAGAGGCCATTAAATCAAGGACCCAACGACGCAAGGGAGAAAGGTAAGTCTCTAAACTCGAACTCTCATATTGATATAAATTCACTCCCTTTTCCCCAAAGAGCTAAGCAACTGCAATTGGATACTCAATTTTCAAAATTCCTTGAGATTTGCAAAAAGCTGCACATAAATATCCCATTTGCAGAAGCTTTAGCTCAAATGCCCTCATATGCAAGATTTCTTAAAGAAATCTTATCAAACAAGAGGAAATTGGTTGACTTTGAGACAGTTAAGCTTTCGGAGGAATGTTCTGCTATTTTACAAAATAAATTACCTCCAAAGCTTAAGGATCCAGGTAGTTTCTCTATTCCCTGTACCATAGGAACTTCATTTTTTGCTAAGGCTTTGTGTGACCTAGGTGCAAGCATTAACTTGATGCCTTATTCATGTTTTGAGAAGCTAGGGATAGGTGAAGTGAAACCAACTACAATTTCTCTACAGTTAGCTGATAGATCAATTAAATTTCCTAGGGAAGTTGTAGAGGATGTGTTGGTGAAAGTTGACAAGTTTATTTTTCCAGTGGATTTTGTTGTGTTAGACATGGAAGAGGATCGTGAGATTCCTTTAATTTTAGGAAGACCATTTTTAGCCACTGGGAAAGCTCTGATAGATGTACAAAAGGGTGAGTTGGTGTTCAGACTGAATGATGAGAGTGTGGTGTTTAATGTTTTTCAGTCCATCAAATATCCTAATGATACATCTGATTGTTTTAGAATTGATGCTACTAACGAGCTTGTTGAGTGTAGTTTGCAGGTACTGTTAGGTGAAGATCCTTTGGAGGTTTGTTTGACTGATTCATGTTCAGGAGAGTTGGAAAATGAGGATATTAAGGAATTCATGCTTTATCTGGAAGCAGGCAGACCGATTTCGAGAACGGTAAACTCTAGGATTGGGGAGCTTGGGCATGTCCCAAGACCTTTAAGGTCATCCATTGAAGAAGCCCCAATCTTAGAGATGAAAGCTCTTCCTTCTCATTTGAAATATTTATTTTTGCTTGACAATGATAAACTGCCAGTAATTGTCTCATCTATTTTGACAGGTTTGGAGGAAAAGCTGCTGCGAGTTCTGAGGGATAATATCAAAGCAATAGGTTGGAGCATTGCAGACATCAAGGGGATCAGTTCATCCATGTGCATGCACAAAATTCTGATGGAGGCTGACCACAAGACTTCTACCCAACCTCAAAGACGATTGAACCCAGCTATGCAAGAGGTGGTAAAGAAAGAGGTGATTAAGCTACTGGACGCAGGTATTATTTACCCGATTTCTGATAGTAGGTGGGTTAGTCCAGTGCAAGTAGTTCCGAAAAAAGGTGGGATCACTGTTGTCAAGAATGAGAATAATGAATTGATCCCTACTAGAACTGTTACAGGGTGGCGTGTTTGCATTGATTATAGAAAACTTAATGACGCCACCCGTAAAGACCACTTCCCCCTCCTTTTTATTGATCAAATGTTGGAAAGGTTAGCTGGGCATCCTTTTTACTGTTTCCTGGATGGTTATTCAGGTTATATGAAAATTCCTATTGACCCTGAAGATCAGGAGAAAACCACTTTTACTTGTCCTTATGGGACATTTGCATATAAACGAATGCCATTCGGTCTATGTAATGTACCAGCGACCTTCCAACGATGCATGATGGCAATTTTTCATGATATGATTGAGGATTTCATTGAAATATTCATGGATGATTTCTCTGTCTTTGGCTCTTCATTCGATACTTGTCTGGTTAACTTGTCTAAAGTCATGAAGAGATGTGAGGAGTCGGATTTGGTTTTAAATTGGGAAAAATGCCATTTTATGGTGAGAGAGGGGATAGTGTTGGGGCACAAAATTTCTGAAAATGGGATTGAAGTTGATAAGTCAAAAATTGAAGTAATTGAAAAACTCCCAGCCCCAACAAATATCAGAGGAGTGCGTAGTTTTTTAGGACATGCAGGGTTTGATAGATGTTTTATCAAAGATTTTTCCTGCATTTCTAAGCCACTGACCAATTTGCTAATAAAAGATGTGCCATTTGATTTTTCTGATGAGTGTGTGCAGGCATTTCGGGCCCTGAAGGAGAAGTTGATCACCGCACCTGTGATGATAGCACCTGATTGGGGGTCGCCATTTGAGGTGATGTGTGACGCAAGCGACACCGCTCTAGGGGCAGTGTTGGGACAAAAGAGAGAAAAATGCATCCATGTCATTTACTATGCTAGTATGACACTGTCCGCTGCTCAACTGAACTATGCCACTACGGAAAAGGAGCTTCTTGCTGTAGTTTTTGCTCTGGATAAATTTCGATCATATTTAATAGGGAGCAAAGTTGTCGTGCACACCGATCATTCAGCCTTGAAATACTTAATGTCTAAAAAAGATGCGAAACCAAGGCTAATTCGTTGGATCCTTCTTCTGCAGGAATTTGACTTGACGATAATCGATAGGAAGGGGACTGAGAATCAAGTTGCAGATCACCTCTCACAATTGGAGAATCCTATTCAAGACACTGGCTTTATTCGAGACAGTTTTCCAGATGAGCAACTGTTTGCGATCAACAGTCTACCATGGTATGCCGATTTTGTTAATTATCTATCAAGTAAGTTCATTCCTCCCCATTTTACATACCAGCAAAAGAAGAAATTTTTCTCTGATTTGAAATATTATTTGTGGGAGGACCCTTATTTGTTTAGAATATGTGCAGATGGTATAATTCGTAGATGTGTCCCCCAAGAAGAGGTAAGTGAAATTTTGTTTCATTGTCATGCTGGTCCGGCTGGGGGCCATTTTGGAGCAACTAGAACTGCGTCCAAAGTCCTCCAGTCTTGTTTTTATTGGCCTACTTTGTTTAAGGATGCGCATGAGTATGTTACAAATTGTTCAAATTGTCAGCGCACAGGTAATATCTCTAGAAGACATGAAATGCCTCTTAATAATATTTTGGTATGTGAGATATTTGATGTTTGGGGTATAGATTTCATGGGTCCGTTCCCGATTTCTTTTGGGAACAAGTATATATTGGTGGCTGTAGACTATGTATCTAAGTGGGTAGAAGCACTAGCATGCAAAACTAATGACTCTAAGGTGGTTGTTCAATTTTTAAAGAAAAATATTTTTTCACGTTTTGGAACACCTAGAGCCATTATTAGCGATGGGGGTACTCATTTCTGCAATCGTCAATTCGACAGTCTGTTGGCAAAGTATGGGGTCCGACATAAGGTGGCTACACCTTACCATCCCCAGACTAGTGGCCAAGTCGAGGTATCAAATCGAGAGATTAAGCGCATTCTTGAGAAGACTGTCGGTGATTCAAGGAAAGAATGGTCTAGCAAACTTGACGATGCACTGTGGGCATACCGCACTGCTTTTAAAACCCCCATCGGCATGTCTCCTTTTAAATTGTTGTATGGAAAGTCATGTCACCTACCTGTAGAACTTGAACATAAGGCTTATTGGGAAACTAAATTTCTGAATTTTGATGCTAAAGCCACAGGTGATGATAGAGTGCTGCAGTTGAATGAATTGGATGAGTTTCGGTTGGAGGCTTATGAGAATGCCAAGCTTTACAAAGAGAAAACCAAACGCTGGCATGATCAGAACATTGTCGGTCGAGAATTTGCGGTGGGACAACATGTACTATTATATAATTCTAGACTGAAGTTGATGCCAGGTAAGTTGCGTTCGCGGTGGTCAGGACCATATACCATCACGCAAGTTTTCCCTTATGGGACAGTGGAGATCACTAGCGAAGCGACTGGAGCATTTAAAGTGAATGGACATAGGCTGAAGGTCTATCATGGTGGTGCCATACCCGATGAGCCGACCACAGTGGATCTGCAGGATCCCAACTGAATCAAGGGAGTACAGTCAGGCTATCGACTCTAAATTTAGCGCTTACTGGGAGGCAACCCAGTGTTTAGTTTTATTTTTTCTTTCATGCTTTAGTTTATTTTATTTGTTCTAATTTACTTTCTTTTTGTTTTTCCCGCATTATTCGTAAGCTAATCTCAAAGAATGGTGGTGCAGGTAATTTATCTACTGGCGGTGGAATTTATCAGGTGTGGGAGAATTTATCAAGACGATCGATTTTTAAAATCTCGAACAGACCAGGGAAGTTTCTGTACAATTCTTGCATCTTGTGTGCTTGATTGAGTTTAAAATTTGAGTTCTAGATTTATAGAATTGTACATGCATGGTGTAACATTTGGATTTGGGTAGTATATGTGAAAAAAAAAAAGTGTAAATTTCGTTTTCAAATACCGAGACCAGTCGGACCCTACCCCGGACCCATACACGGGGTCCGTGTACTTAACTCTCAATTTTGCCAACTTCCCGAGTCTGCACGGATCTGGCCCCGGACCCCTACACGGGGTCCGTGTCCTCCACTTTCAGAATAGCCGATTTACAGAGTCTACACGGGCCTCAGGACGGACCACTACACGGGGTCCGTGTCTAGCATTTCCAGAATTTTCAAACTTGCGCATGAGCACGGACCTCGGGACGGACCCCTACACGGGGTCCGTGCCTCTTATTTTCGCGAATTCTCAGAATAAAACCGCGCAGACCCTCCCCAATCCCTAAACCCTCAAAATTCGTTCCACCCTCACACCACCACTCACGCCGCCTCCTCCCGCCGCCGGACCACACCCCTTCACCGTGCGGCCATCATCATCTTCGAGTTACGGTGAGAGTGGCTACACCTTTTCTCTCAAATTGGCAGTTATCAGTGTTAGGAGATTTATGCTACTCCATACGAGTTAACTTAGTGTGATTGAGTTTGATTATTGCTTGGATTGTTTGAGATTTGCATTGTTTTTGCATCGGGTCTGCTCTCGGGATATATTGTTGTTGAGCATTGTTCAATGTGGGTTGACTAGCATCGGGTATTGGTTTCCTTCATTGTGTTGGGATCAGTTGGAGTGAATTCGTACTGTTGTGGTGAATTATTGGATTGGTGTACGTGTTTGTCGGGGAATTTGAGATTGGTTTATTGGATTATTGTTATTGAATTGTTGGAATTTCAGATATCATCGCTTGAATCAATATGCCACCCCGCAAACAGATCAGTAAGCGCGCCCGAGCCGGTACCTCTTCCCCCTATGACGCATCCAGATTCACAAGCCTCGAAAATTTTGAATGGTTTTCGGCACTACACGAGAACGCGGTGATTGTTGAAAAATCCATCCACCCACGGATTGACGCCGAGGTACCCATCCGAGCCGAATTTGATAAATTTGGTTGGGGATCACTGTTGGACATCACCGGCCCCTACTTTCCCGAATTGGTTTGGCAATTCTATGCCAACTTCGAAGACAAGGGCATCACTGGATTGCAGCGAGTCCGCACTTTCGTCAAGGGGGTGCTAATCGAGTTCGACACTGCCACTCTTGCAAATCTGTTGAATGTGCCAAATGAGGGCCCTCCGGTGAGCCACAATCAGCTAGACATTTTCTTCTCCGACATTACGTTTCGGATCCCCGAGGCCCGACGTCGTCTTCACTATTTCACTTCTCCGACGGGTTCTCGCTCGATCGTCCTTCCCACTTCCCTCCCGTTGCTCAATCGCATCATCTGTTATTTCACGGGAGCAAACATCTTGCCGAGGAAGGCCGGGAACAACGAGGTCCGCATTTTGGACTTATACATTATTGACAAGCTGCTGAATGGATTGGGGGCCATAGCTGCGATTCCGGTCGCGTCGATCATTCTCGGTCATATGCGCTCTGTCGCGCATGTTGACCCCACAAAGAACAAGCGTTCATATGCCCCTTTTCCGATTATCATCTCCCGGATTCTATCGGCTCACGGCGTAGATCTCAGTGGCGAGACATCCCTCCTCCCCACCTCTACACAGATGCTCACCCCCCAGGCCATGCAGGGCATGTACTTCATCTTCCGACAGGGTGCTTGGTACCGTAACCCTTCGAGTCGACATATCACTCCGCACCCCCGTGACCCACCGGTACCTCCACCTGCCATCGATGACCGAGTTTGGGACGATCGTGCACGGAAAGAAGCGGCCTTCGATGATCACGCCGACCCTCAGGGTCATGTGCCACCACGACAGAGAGCCTCGAGGAGTAGACATCAGGTTTACTCATCATTGTTTGATGCCTTGGACAACCTCAGCACCAGAATGGCTCGCATTGAGCATCATCTAGGGATTCAGCCCTCTGCTGACGATGTCTCCGCGCCCCCCTATGATAGATCTGGCCTTGACGACATGGAGGATTTGGATGCGGACTCCGCCGACGATTAGGAGCTTTATTTTGTTATACTTTGTAGAGGACTGTATTCATGTTTCTGGACTTTGTCATTTCATTCGTATGCTGTGTTGATATTTGTGGACATGCTCTTTATGTTTACGTTATTTTGGATTTTATTGGAGTGCTTGCGTGTTTTATCTTTTCCATTTTACGTTGTTTGTCTTGGTGCATTCGATGTCATTCTTTCAGGATTGGCTGATCTCTACCTCTTTCCACCACGTGCGCGACATCTAACCAGGGAAGTATTTTTGCTTTCACATTCATGCTAGTCCAAATTATATTGTTTTACACTGAGGGCAGTGTCGAGTTCAAAGTGTGGGGGTGAGTCAGTTTTGTTACACATCGTTGCACAACACTTAACAGCACTTTTCACGTAGGATGGAACTATTTGTAGACTAAGAACTCGTGTTTCACTTGATAATCGGATTAATTTGTTAGATTTTGGATCACCCGGAAAATTGCTTCATGCCTAGTATTGAGTGAGAGGAGTCGTAGTTTCAAGGAGAGAGTCTAACATGAACCAGTTATGTTTCAACATTTTGTTCAATGCACGTGGTCAAACTTTTACTCATTGATAGTGAATTGGTGAATTGTAAAAAAAAAAAAAAAGATATATCGAACAACGATCCCTAGAACTTGTCTGATTAGCCCTCGAAGCGAAAATACGAACGATGGTGACTTAGGGATGATTTAGGCGATCTTCGGACCGTTTGAGCCTTTCAAGCCTAACCGATACATCATTTATTGTCTCTAGTAACCCATTTTGAGCCTACAAAAATCGAATGGTGTGTGTCTATGACACACGATTAGCCCCCATTCGTAATTTATTCAATGTCCCACATCAACTACCTGAAGTTTAGCCTATACACTTTTCCCTACCCACTTGTGAGAGAAATAAACTTCCTGTACACATTGAAATGGTTGAAATACCCCAATGGGTTGAAGAAATATGTGTGGAGGAGTCAATGAATCTTTATTCATGAAAAAGATTGAAAAAAAAAAAAAAGAGAAACAAAAAGAAAAGAAAAGGGAAGAAAGTGTGTAGTATTGAAAACACCCGAAAAATATGTGGGTGACGTTGAGGGACAATGAGAAAGAAAGGAAACGACAGGGCTCTAAAAATGATGAAAATGCAGTAGTTGGTGATGAGTCAAAAGTTAAGTGAATGTGCGATCGGATTAATTTTTTCTATCTTCTCTCACTTTTGATTCCCACGCCTTCTTTTGTAGCCGTGAACCGTGGCCTTACGTTATAAGCTTAAAAAGACCTATTAACCTAGTCATCATCGTTCAACATTTAGTAGAGAGGGGTATGAAAGTCAAGCATATGGGGCGTTTCGATAACGAAAAAAAAAAATAAATAAATAAAAAAAAAGTGATCATGAAACCAAGTAGCTGGAGATGAGTACGAGTCTGACCTACACACTACACACATTTTGTTCTGTTGAACTTGACTGGTTAAATGTTTGAATCTTAAATTGCGACGAAAGCGAATCTTGTGATATGCGAAGCGTGATCTTTCGACTGGGGGTGAAAGAGTTTGACAAATTGAGAAGTTTTGATAGTGGTACTTGAGTTCTGAATCTGAGATATTTCTCATCTTTATTTTTATCTGATTTGTTCGAGGACGAACAAGGGTTAAGTGTGGGGGAGTTGATAAGCACGAATTATATAGCATTTTAGGGATTTTATTTTGTCGTATTCGTGCTTATTTGGCTTTTTTATTCCGAGTTTTGCGCTTATTTCGTTTCATTATGGCTGTTTGCAGGTTTGACCAAAAGCGGGTGAAAACCAAAGAAATAAAAGAAAAGTCAAGCCTCGCAACGCCACATCAGAAATACCCGAAAAAATAGGAGAAAACACAAAAGTGTTGGAGACAAAGGCCCCAAACACGGACCCCCGAGGCGGGTCCGTGTCATTCAACAATAAGAGAAGAATTCAGCCGAGGAAGCACGGACCCAGACACGGACCCCGGAGGAAGGTCCATGCCTTTCAATATTCGAGACACAAATAACAGAGTCTACACGGACCTCTTGCCAGACCTATATCCGGGGTCCGTGCTCGTCATCATCCAGAGAAGAAAAATCCAGAGTTTACACGGACCCCTGTACGGACCCAGGCACGGGGTCCGTGTCCACCATTCCGGAAGAATTTTTGAGGCAGAGTCTACACGGACCCTTTCCCGGATGCAAGCACGGGGTCCGTGTACGCAATATCAGATCGAGAATTTGGCAAAGATTTTGTTCGCGATTTGGGAGATATAAAAAGAAAATAACCTAACACGAACATGGTTGTTGAATTTCGGGAGACAGGAGCCGACTTTGAGAGAAAAAAGGAGCGCAAGCTTTGAACTTTTTGAAGACGGCGGCGACTTGGGCGAAAACAGCGCAATTTACACGCAAGATCCGCGCACCGTTATTGAGATTTCTCTTCCCTTTTATTTTCTTATTTTCTTAGACATGAATTCAAACATTAAATTTGATTTTAGTTTTGAATTTATGGAGTAGTTTTCCTGTGATCGGGACCACGATTGGGACTAACGATTGATTTTGATTTATCGTTGGATCGTTTGATTTATAAAATTATTCCATGTTATTGATTGATATTTGCATAAATTTCGTGCTTTTAATTTGGCCAATTATTTGCATGTTTGTTGTTTAATCTTGACCCGAAAGAGAATTGATTAAATTTAGCTTCAAAAATATTAATCAACACGCGGTTAAATCGACTAGAAATAGTATTCGATTTCAGTGTGCGATTTTAGGCGACAGCTGTGATTCTATCGTTGATGAATGCGTTTTTGTTTAATTAAATTCAATTAGAAATAGTTGGACTGTTAAATGAAAATAGGATTATAAATTCTAGAAATAGCTTTATAATTAATATAGAGGATCGCATCGTGACATCAAATGATCTATATTTAAATAATTCCATTGCATGATATTAATCAAAAGTCTGTTACCATCGTGTGTTCCCGGTCATTTCATTTAAATTTGAAAATCCCCAAGTTCCAAGCATCTCGGATATTTGATTTAGTCATTTAATTAGCATACATTAGTTTAAAAATTCACTTTATTGAAATAATAATCAATCGCTCACTTTTGTTTGCCTAGATTAAATAAAATAATTGAATCTTAGTAATTAAATAATAGTCTCTGTGGGATCGATACTTGGACAGTACGTCCATTTACTATAACTTGACCTAGTCCGCTTGCTAGAATTATTCCCAACCGAAATCGTCGGTCAATATACATAATTATTTAAACATGTCTAATATTATATATACCATATTATTACCATAATATTATACAAATACATACCTTTATTTTTTTTGTACACCAACGGTCATAAATGGTAAAAAAACGGATAGTTTTTGCCCTATAAATATGATCTCACAAACACATTCTGTAACGCCTGAAAACTCGAACACACTAACCACATGCATGCATGAAAATTTATTTGAAGCATGCTTAAGTATTTGCATGGTTAAATGATTATTTAATCGAATGTTATGAATATGAACCTTCTGAAGTCGAATTCACGATGTACGGCAAATGCGAGAGAACCGGGGACGATTTTGTTAAAGTTTCTATTTTTAGAAAGTTATAAATATAAATTCTATATTTAGAAAGTCTAAATTAAGAAAGCGGAAATAAATTTATAGTAAGGGACGAATTTATTCGGTAACGAATTTTTACGAAGAAAATTAGTAGTTCCGGACGTGCGATATTAGAAATGAGTAGCACCAAATATTTTTAATTTTATTGGGACTTTTTAGTGGATCAAATATGTATTTAATCAACACCTTAATGGGCCTAGTTTGTTGATAATTAATTAATTAATTATAGGACCCATTATGAATAAATAAGCCCAATTAACAACTTAATGGTTTATTTAAATAAAACCTATCCAACCCTTCCCCATCACTCACGTCTCTCACACCACCAGCACACACAAACACACACTAGAGTCCTAGGGGTGGCCAAAACCTAGAGGAAACAAGGGAAGGAGGAAAGTTTCGCTTCTCGTTCGTGTCTCGTCGCGCCGTCTCTTGTATCTTGTAAGAGTAGAGGATCAAGGCATGTTTTCAAACCCTTCTTGATGCACCATTCAATCCATATTATTGCATGTATTCTGATTTTGTGTGTGAAGTTTACAAGGATGATGATTTTCAATTTCCTACATGTGCATCTCATGTTTTCATAAAGATTTTTGAAGTTTATTAAATTGTTAAGGGAAGGATGCAAACCAAGGTAAGAGAGGGCTGGTATAGATGTTTAAGAAGAGGATTTAAGGGAAAAAGGGTGAACCAAGAAGCCCCATAGGGCTGTTCATCCCTGCACACAAATGTGTGCAGGCCGTGTGGTTTAAGGGGCGGCGGCTTGGGTCCATCGGCCATGGTGGCTGCATGGGGTCCTAGCCGTGGTCTTGAGGGAAGGGTTAGGGTCCTAGGAATGGCTTGGAGAGTTGTGGACAGTATCTATACCAGCGGGCAAAGTGCTGCGACCGAATTTCCAGAAACTGGCCTTGTTGGCTTGTTTGGGTTGTGTGCGGTACCTAGGGCTAAGGGGTCGGTTCAAGGGCTGGACCAGGGGCTAGGGTCGTGCCTTAGGGTCCTAGTGAGGGTCTGGAGTGAGCCAAGGGTCGAGCCAAAAGGCTGCAACAGCTGCTGGTGCGTGCAAGAGCTGCTGCTGCGCAAGGGTGCATGCGGTGTGCTGCTGGTGCGTGGTGTCTAGGGATTGGGGTGTTGGGTCTGTGTAAAAAAGGGCCTGACCATGGTCTTATTTAGTGTCTAAGGAAGGGGTCTAGGGCCTGGTTCGAGGTCGTTTCGAGCCGTGGTCCGTTCGGGGTCGTAAATTGCCCGAACATGTCAAAATAGGAGCGAAGTGAGCCTAGGTTAAATTCTAAAGCCTAATTTCGGTTTTTACTTGGGCTTGGGGACTTCCAGCAACTTAAATGGTGTCTTAGGATGTTAATAAAGGTCTGGTCTCGGGTTGGTTCGAGTCGGGAGGGTAGTTTGGTCATTTGTTTTACCGAAAACGCAAAAACGGTGGCAAACGATCCATCTGGTGAGCGAATTGAGTCGTTTTTGAAACGTATGACCTAAGATTAAATTTCCAGAAAGCTACTGGATATTTTTGGGTATTTTTAAAGTTTTAAAATTGATTTTTCTCCTTGAGTCAAAGTCTAGGGTCGTCCAGGTACATATAACATTGAAATATGTGCGGCCGGTTCGAGGAAAATGAGGGTGGTTTGCAACTTCCTTAAACAATTCCAGATCATGTTAAAGGTTATTTTTAGAAGTTTTAAAGTATATGCATGATATATGCTATTTTAAGAATTTTTAACGTATTTGCATGTATTTGCCATTGTTAGCAATTTCGACGTATACGAACGATATGAGCCATTTTTGGGAATATTAAAGAATATGGAAAGTTATGAATGTTTGATTAAATTAAAAGGTAAAGCAAAATATTTTTGAGGAATGCGAATTGATCGTGACGAAAAGGTAGTAAGGGATCCGTTGAAAACGTGAACGGTGAACTTGCAATAAAAAGAGGGAGTGAACCGTCGAAAACGTGGGCTGGAATCTCAATAATAAGGGATCCGTTGAAAACGTGAACGGTGAACTTGCAATTAAGGAAGGGAGTGAACCGTCGAAAACGTGGGCGGGAATCTCAATGATAACAGATCCGTTGAAAACGTGAACGGTGAAGTTATGTTTATGATAGTCGGTGGGATCGTCGAAAACGTGGACGTTGAACCCGGCGGCCTAGTACTATGGTTTATAGATTGATCAATCGAATAAGAGGTGTCACTTTCGAGGATCGGACTTCACATCAGAAGGATAATTTTAAAGAGAAAAGGTTCATTTTTAAGCATGATTTCTAAAGTTGCATATTTTGAAAGTTTCATGATTGCATAGAAAAATCTATTTTTAGCAAAAGTAATTTTTATGTACTTGCTATATGAGGTTTGAGCATGCTGAGTCATTAGACTCACTAGGTTTGAATGGTTGCAGGTAATGATGATGTTGAGTCTTGAGGTGCGGACTACCGAGTTATCCGGAGGGCGCAGTGCATACCCGAGGACCTATAAATTCCGCATATGTTAAAGACTTTTGATGATTTTATGGATTATCGCTTTTAATTTTAGATTTTTAATGCATATTTTACTTATTCCGCATGAATGATTATGGATGATATGGAGTTTTGTTTATTTGATTATTTATGCTAGTTTATTCATGATGAAATAATTATGCATGACTTTACAAAAAAAAAAAAACTAGTGTAAATTAAAATGAATTAGAAGGGGCTGGAATCTCAATAATAAGGGATCCGTTGAAAACGTGAACGGTGAACTTGTAATTAAGGAAGGGAGTGAACCGTCGAAAACGTGGGCGGGAATCTCAATGATAACAGATCCGTTGAAAACGTAAACGGTGAAGTTATGTTTATGATAGTCGGTGGGATCGTCGAAAACGTGGACGTTGAACCCGGCGGCCTAGTACTATGGTTTATAGATTGATCAATCGAATAAGAGGTGTCACTTTCGAGGATCAGACTTCACATCAGAAGGATAATTTTAAAGAGAAAAGGTTCATTTTTAAGCATGATTTCTAAAGTTGCATATTTTGAAACTTTCATGATTGCATAGAAAAATCTATTTTTAGCAAAAGTAATTTTTATATACTTGCTATATGAGGTTTGAGCATGCTGAGTCATTAGACTCACTAGGTTTGAATGGTTGCAGGTAATGATGATGTTGAGTCTTGAGGTGCGGACTACCGAGTTATCCGGAGGGCGCAGTGCATACCCGAGGACCTATAAATTCCGCATATGTTAAAGACTTTTGATGATTTTATGGATTATCGCTTTTAATTTTAGATTTTTAATGCATATTTTACTTATTCCGCATGAATGATTATGGATGATATGGAGTTTTGTTTATTTGATTATTTATGCTAGTTTATTCATGATGAAATAATTATGCATGACTTTACAAAAAAAAAAAAAACTAGTGTAAATTAAAATGAATTAGAAGTTAGGGTCGATTCACATTCAATCACTCCAACTTTCTCTTCTTCTCTAAAAATTATTCATCATCAAATTTTTCGAAGAAAAAAGAAGATGGCTTTCTCAAGGATATTTTTAATTATTTTGGTTATCATACTCACGAGTCTTGTATTTATCGGAGAATATCCTCCTCGTGCGTTTTCTTTATTTTTACAAATACTTGTACTTGTTGTTTATCCGTTACTTTGTATTGCAATATTTATTAACTAATAAAATGCATCGTAATTTTTTTAGTACCACCATGTCAAATTTAACAAAGCTCGAATTTGTTGCGCTCGACATCACGGGAAAGAATTATATGCCATGGACTCTAGATGTAGAAATGCATCTTGAGTCATTGGGTCTAAGCGAGACCATTAAAGAAAATGGCATATGCACGTCACAAGAAAAGGCAAGAGCCATGATATTTTTGCGACGACATCTCGACGATGGATTGAAATGTGAATATCTGACTGAAAAAAATCCCATGTCTTTGTGGAAGGGATTAAAAGAAAGATTCAAACATATAAGAGAAGTTATACTTCCGACCGCCCGGGATGAATGGAATACATTGAGATTCTAAGACTTTAAAAAAGTCAGTGATTACAATTCTGCGATGTATAGAATAATCTCGCAATTAAAATTTTGTGGACATGAGGTCACAGAATCTGAGATGCTTGAAAAAACATTTTCCACGTTTCATGCATCAAATATTACTCTACAGCAACAATATAGAGTACGTGGATTCGCGAGATATTCTGAACTCATCGCTTGTCTTCTTGTGGCGGAAAAAACAACGAGCTATTAATGAGAAATCATCAGTCCCGACCCACTGGATCAACAGCATTTCCAGAAGTAAATGCTGTAAGTAAAAATGAATTTAAACCTGGAAACCAAAATCAATTTCAAAGACAAGGTTTTGGTCGAAGTCGAGGTCGTGTACGTGGACGTGGAATTGGTCGTGGTCGTGGACGCGGCCGTGGTTTTGAAAATAATAGAGATAGTTATTTTTATAACTCATCTCAAAAGAGCGTCCCAAACCATCCACTGAAAAGACATCATGAGAATACAAGTGTCAATGAGAATAACTCAAAAAGATATGAAAGTTCTTGTTACAGATGTGGTACTCCAGGACATTGGTCCAAAGTTTGTCGAGCCCCTGAGCACCTTTGTAAACTTTATAAAGAATCATTAAAGGGGAAAGAAAAGGAGACCAACTTCACTGAACGCAGTGACCGTTTGAGTGATTCAACTCATTTTGATGCTGGTGATTTTATGAATGATTTCTCTGGAAATGATCAACATGTTGGTAGGATAGAAATGAACAATTTTGATGCTACAGATTTTCTCAATGATTTATCTGAAAATGAACAATTTAATGGTAGAATATAAATGTACAATAATTTATTTTTCATGTATTCATGTAATAATGTTTTATTATACAATTATGATATGTGTTATATTTACATATGTATTTTCAGTAATTTTATTTAATCGCATATTTTTTTGAAGTTCAAATATGAAAAATGCAATGAGCAAAGCTGAAGTTTGCATACCCGATAGTGGTACAACGCACACTATCCTCCGAGATAAAAGATATTTCTTGGAACTAAAACCAACAAAAACAACGGTGAATACAATATCAGGTCTTGTAGACTTGATTAAAGGATGTGGTAAAGCACAATTTTTGTTACCTAATGGTACAAAATTTTTGATCAATGATGCTTTATATTCACCACAATCGAAAAGAAATTTGTTGAGTTTTAATGATATATATTCCCATGTGTATGATACTCAAACAATGAATGAAGGGAATGAGAAATATATGTGCCTTATCACATATAAATCAGGAAAGAAATATGTGATTGAAAAACTACCAAAGCTCCCTACTGGATTGCATTATACACATATAAGTCCCATTGAATCAAACATGGTAGTTGATAATTCTTCGATATTAACCAATTGGCATGATCGATTGGGACATCCTGGTTCAACAATGATGCGAAGAATTATAGAAAATACACATGGTCATCCACTGAAAGACCAGAAGATTTTTCAGATTAATAAGTTTCAATGTAAAGCATGTTCTCTTGGAAAACTTATTATAAGACCATCACCAGCCAAAATCCAAACTGAATCACCAATGTTTCTTGAACGTATTCAGGGTGATATTTGTGGACCAATCCATCCACCATGTGGACCATTCAGATACTTTATGGTATTGATTGATGCCTCCAGCAGATGGTCACATGTATGCTTATTGTCAACTCGAAATGTTGCATTTGCAAGATTACTTGCTCAAATAATAAAATTGAGGAATCAGTTTCCCGATTATACAATCAAGAAAATTAGACTTGATAATGCTGGTGAATTTACTTCCCAGACTTTCAATGATTATTGTATGTCCATGGGAATCATTGTTGAGCATCCTGTTGCTCATGTACATACACAGAATGGATTGGCTGAATCATTGATTAAACGTCTGCAAATGATTGCTAGACCAATGATTATGAAAACAAAGCTCCCTATTTCTATATGGGGACATGTAATTTTACATGCTGCTTCATTAATTCGCATCAGACCAAGTGCATATCATAAATACTCCCCATTACAGCTTGCATTTGGTAAAGAACCAGACATTTCTCATCAGAGAATTTTTGGATGTATGGTGTATGTGCCTATTGCACCACCACAACGAAAGAAAATGGGACCTCAAAGAAAGGTTGGAATTTATATCGGTTATGATAGTCCATCAATCATTCGATATCTTGAACCTCAGACAGGCGACGTGTTCACAGCACGTTTTGCTGATTGTCATTTTAATGAGGAAATCTTCCCAATGTTAGGGGGAGAACAGAAACATACCGAAAAAGAAATTACATGGTATGTATCATCATTGTTACATCTGGATCCAAGAACAAAACAATGTGAAAAAGATGTACAACAAATTGTACACTTGCAAAGAATAGCAAATCAAATACCAGATGCATTTGCAGACACAAAAGGGGTAACTAAATCATATATACATGCTGCAAATGCCCCTGCTCGAATTGAAATTCCAAAGAAACAAATGGAAGATACTCATGATGTTATTAAACACCTGAAGCGTGGAAGGCCAGTCGGTTTCAAGGATAAAAATCCTCGAAAAAGAAAATTCATAGAGAAACACGATGATCACAAAATAAAGAATGATGTTTCTGAAGAAACACATGATGATCACAAAATAGAGAATGGTGTTCCTGAAGAAACACATGATGATGAAAATGTTCTGTCAGAACCACAAACTGACGAGAATCATGAAATCTCTATCAATTACATTAATACTGGAAAAATATGGAATCGAAAAGATATAGATGAAATTGATGATATATTTTCTTATAATGTGGCAATCGACATCATAAATGATAACGAAGATCATGAACCAAAATCTTTTGGTGAATGTAAAAATCGACAGGATTGGATAAAATGGAAAGATGCCATCCAGGTTGAATTAGATTCGCTAAATAAACGTAATGTTTTTGGACCTATAGTCCTTACACCTGAAGGTGTAAAACCTGTTGGATACAAATGGGTTTTTATTCGAAAGCGAAATGAGAAAAATGAAATAGTAAGATATAAAGCTCGACTTGTTGCACAAGGTTTTTCTCAAAGGCCTGGAATTGATTATGAAGAAACCTATTCTCCTGTGATGGATGCAATTACGTTTCGGTATTTGATTAGCTTGGCGGTATCTGAAAATTTAGAAATGCGTCTTATGGATGTTGTTACAGCTTACTTATTGTTAGAGTAGGTGCACGTCGAGCCAAGTGTTGGCCGAGTGTTCACAATGAAACTCTATGTATAAAAGATCTTTATTTTAATAATATTTGAATTTATTAATTTTGGCGCATCTTTATCTGTATACCCATGCTAGTTGCATAGATAAAGTCCTTGAATATACAAATAGTAGAAAGAATATGAGATGCTCATATGATGAGTATCATGAAACTCATATTTGTAATACTGTATATTCTAAACGGTTCCTAGTCGATTTAGCTGCCACTAAGAAGGATATAGGCCGCTCAAGTTAGAGACTAGTATCTGCGATGTGAGTACCATGTTTCATTGGTAGGGGACATTGTGATGTCCGAGCATGCAGATAGGTGCTCCTGGTAGAGTGCACTGAACAACCCTCTATAAAGGACTTTCCAAGTAGTTCTCACTTATCGAGTGGAAAAGTCCTAGTTTATGGTTGTACACCATTAGTCCTTATGACCCGGGACAACATTGAGACTCTATGTGCTAGCATTTCACTTTGACTTGTTTACCGACTCTTATGGGGTCATCAGGTGGCAAGGTTGGGTGTTACGGCGAAACATATAGGAGTCGATGCATTGTAGTCGGAGATTCACCGCTTACCTACGGGTATGGATATCCTATGTGTTTTTCATGTATGTGTGGGTTGAAATCTCTGATCAGAGTATGGTGGTAATTATGAAAAGGGTTTCATAGATTACACCATCAATGCAACCACAACATGACACATAGTATCGATTCATTGACAACTCTTGATAGACCAATAGTTGTCGAATCGGTCGGGATATATGAGTTGAAGGGACCGTATTGTACGCTAACCATAATTGAATGGTTCTTGCAGGCACTATCATGTGATACCTAGGGAATCACGTAAGCGATGCTGCTAGGTGTTTAACGTGATTGGTTGGGTACTATCAGACTTGAGTTCTGACGTTCTTACTATCAAGGAGTTGATAAGTAAGAATGAAGCAATTGGGGTATGCTCGAATAAGGACATGTTTAGTCCGAATCATATGGAGATGTGAACCCACGGCTAGTTGTATCAATGAACCATTGAGGGCCACACAAGTACTAGCTTTGTAAATCCCGATGAGAAGTAAAATAGTTCAATGTGTTGAACGGCATATAAATGTGTTTATAAGCGTAAAGAAAAATAGAAGTATGACTTCTATGAGAGAAATATAAATTTTAATTTATGGAAGTGTTCCTAGATTAAAATTTGGCCAAGTGAATAATGTATTTGAAAAATTGTGATTTTCATAAACATTATTATGGACTAAATTAAATTAATTCAAGTGTTGAATTAATTAAATACTAGTGGGCCTAGTAGAGTCCAAATAATTAAATTAATTCAAGTGTTGGATTAATTAAATAACATTGGGCCTTGTAAAGCCCAATTGAAAATAATTATTTAACTAGTGGGCTTGAGTAAAATCAAGTAAAGTCTAATTGGGCTCAAAAGTGTTTGAGACAATTAAAAGTCCATGGGCCTTGCAAAAGGTTGCAAGCCCACTAGGGTTTGCATGCTTGGGAGATCAAAGGGTGGAGAATACTTTTGAATAAAATATTGCATGGCATGCAAGACAACTTTTCACAAAACCAAGAAAATTTCTCCCCCTCTCTCATTCTCACTTGGCCGAAATTTTACACACACACATTCTCTCATTTTTCTCTCTTTTGTTCTTCAATTTTGTTGGAGAATAAAAAATCTTTTCATTGAAAAATCCTCTTGATTTTCTAGTGCAAATCAAGAGGGGTTTTACCTTGCTAGTGGTGGGCCTTATTTTGAAGGAGGAGGAGAGCTTGTAGATTGTCATCCCTTTCAAGAGCTTAGTTGCTTGTCAACTAAGTTGGTGCCATCATCAACCTTGTGAGGTTGATAGGTAAATTCTTAAACACTCTATGAATGTGTTTTAAATTGTAAATCTTGCACAAGAACAAGGTGGCCGAAATTTATGCTTAAAATTAAAAAATTTTGACTTCCGTTGCGCTTCCGGCCACCGTAACCGGTCCGCTTTCAAGTGGTATCAGAGCTAAGGTTACGGTTTTTGTGTAATATTTACGTAATATTATGTTGAGATCGATTTCTAACCGCTTGAGAAATATTTTTGCATGATATACATCAAGGCTGAAATTTTGAAACAAAAATAAATAAATAAATTTCGTGCAGCATGTTGCTGCCCGTGAATCTCGGGCTGCCCGAGAATTTCGGGCAGCAAATGGGGCAGCCTTCGGGCTGCCCGAAACTTTCTGTTTTAAAATAAAAAAAAAATTTGGAGTTGCCGGAATCTGGCGACGGAGCTCTGGCGACGATGATGACGACTAGGGTTTCCAAAAGTGTTTTGGATAATCAAAGTGTCATGGGCCTTGATTTGTTGGGCCATTGGATGGCTAACATATTTTGTAAAATTTAAATGGGCCAAAGTATTTTTGGTGAAAAATGAGTTTTGGGCCCTTAAGTTTAAATTTACAATTGTTGCATATATTTTCTCATAAAATAAATAATTGAAGTAGGACTTTAATTATCTATAGTAAATTGTGATTTACAAGAAATTCGATTATAAATAAATTAATTTGAAAGTAGACAAAGGTGTTTGTATACTTTGTTAATTTAATTTATAATTGTGGCGGTTAGTGATTGGATCAAGATATATAATATTGGATCAATTAATTATTGTGATAATTAATTGATGGTGTATGATATGTGATATTATGCATGAAGGATGATCAAAAGCCCAAGCCCAATTTGCTAGGTGTATGCTAGGATATTTGATGTTGAATGATTATAATAATTATCAATTTATAAAGTGGGCTTGGTTTATGGCCCGTTCCCGCCCCATGAGATGTATCCCTATGTGCCATGGATATTTATTTGTAAATATTAGAATAGTGGATGATCAAGATTGGAAGATGGTGGCCATGATGATTATGAAGATCAAAGACATGTAAATATTGGAAGCTAATCTAATAGTTGGATTTGCATCCCGTGCATTTACCCTAGGATTGGACCTAGGCCCGTGTTTAGCTCACACGGACCATTAGTTTTGTGGCGATTGATCATCCTTGTTAGTTTACTGTTTATAATATATGCATAATATGTTATAAATAATGAGTATGTGCGTTATTATTATGATAATAACAAATTTGCATGAATCCGGCAAACATACGATCAAACATGGCGAGCTTTTAAAATAAAATTAATGATGAGACCTTTCAAAATTAAAAACCCTCATTTTGAATAAGATTCAAAATTAATATCAAGTCCGAAAAGGGGAATTATAAATTTGTTTATAATTTCCTTGTCTTCCATCGACAATGGGTGCATGATGAACGCTACCCGTACTCGGGGCTCGGCTCATATTATTGGGGGGGCCCTGGGTGGCTGTGACACCCATTGACATGGTGATGTGAACTACGTGGAACTCCCATGATTTCGGCTCATATTATTGAGGGAACTCATGGCGACCGTCCATTAAGGTTCAATATCGATGGGTTAGGCTTGACACGTAAAGATGAACGACGTCATATTATTGGGTCCTAATCAAACGTGAGACAAAAGTATACGTAGAGGGTTGCATGGCGATGCAATTGGAAACTACCTTTTAGGAATTGTGATTGGCTGATATTATTCGGGATCACAATTCGCTAATTGGACCTTACGTACCTTCTAGGGAAAGTGTTTCCCGTTTTCACTAGAGGGTAGTGAAAATGTCAAAACAGTGGGAGCGACAATTTATAAAGTAAAAGTCCAAACTTTATATCTTATTTAATATTTTAAAATAGTCATTAACATTTATCTGTTTTACTTTTCAGTACAAATCTTTGACAATGTCATCAATTCGCAACCCGTTTTCCGTTATTCTCGAAAAACACGTTCTAACCGGACCTAACTATATCACTTGGCTAAGAAATCTAAAGACTGTCTTGAACTCGGAGAAAATTGCATACACACTGACTGAGTCGCCCCCTACTGAGGCTCCGACTAGCTGCACTCCTGAGGAATTGCAGACCTACAAGGAATGGTGCGACCATGACTTGAAGGCTAGGTGTTATATGCAGGCTTCGATGAACGATGAGCTGCAGAGGCGATTCGAGGATGCCAAGAATGCTGCTGACATTCATATGCACCTCAAGGAGCTCTTTGGTGAGCAGACTCGGCCTCTAAGGCATGCCACAGTCAAGGAGCTCATCACTTTACGCATGCGAGATGGGGCTTCGGTCCATGAGCATGGCCTAAAGTTGATTGGGCTCGTGGACAAGCTCGTTGGCATGGATTTGGTATTGCCTTCAGAGTTGACCACGGATGTGTTGCTGCTGTCGCTGCTAAGCTCATTTGATCCTTTTGTGGTGAACTTCAATATGAACAAGCTTGAGCCCAGCCTTGAAGAGTTGGTGAACATGCTTGTGACTTTTGAGTCCACTATCAAAAAGGAGAAGCTGGCTCTTTATGTGGGTTCTTCATCTGGCACAAAGAACGATCCACATGGGAAGGGAAAGAAGCGTTATTTCCAACGTCCCAAGAAGAGCGTGCCCTTGAAGAGGCAGACTCCGGGTCCCGTTGTGGCAGCCGCGCCAGCCAAGGCTGAGAAGACAGTTGACATCTGTCATCACTGCAAGAAGCCTGGACATTGGAGGCGTAACTGCAGGGAATATCTTGCCCAGAAGGGTTTTGGCAAAGGTATGTTCTACATTGAAGTAAATATCTCCATTAACTCTACTTCTTGGGTATTGGATACCGGCTGTGGCTCACATCTCTGTAATGATTTGCAGGTGATGGAAAGAAGTAGGAAGCTCAGGGAAGGTGAGACCTTCTTGAGGATGGGCAATGGAGCAAGGGTTGCTGCCAAAGCTGTGGGAGATGTTTATTTATGTTTGAACAATGATTTTAAGCTTGTTTTGAGAGATGTTTTGTTCGTACCAGACTTGATTAAAAACATTATTTCCATTCCTATGCTTGATATTGATGGATTTTTTTGTTTATTTAGCAAAGGTGTTTGCAATATTTACAAGAATGAATGTTTAGTTGGTACCGGAGAACTTGAAAACAATCTCTACACCTTAAAATTGAAAGATATTCCACTTAACAATGTGCATGCAATAACAACAACAAATAAGCGCAAAAAAGATACTCTTAATTCGGCACAATTATGGCATGCTCGATTAGGACATATTTCCTTAAGAAGGATGAACAAGCTAGTGGGAGTTGGCATGTTTGATATGTCCGATATTAATGCTCTCACGACTTGTGAATCATGTCTGAAAGGAAAGATGACCGAAATTCCCTTTAAGGGCCATGCGGAGCGAGCCAAAGGGTTATTGGATTTGATCCATACCGATGTGTGCGGTCCGCTTAGCATCACCACTAGGCATGGACATGCCTACTTCATCACCTTTATCGATGACTTTTCGAGGTATGGGTATGTGTATTTGATGAAATACAAGTCTGAAGCCTTTGAACGGTTCAAAGAATTCAGAAGTGAAGTAGAGAAGCAATTGGGACGAAGCATCAAGACACTTCAATCGGATCGAGGTGGTGAGTACTTGAGTGCCGAGTTCCAAGAGTATCTTAGGGAGAATGTGATTCTCTCGCAGTGGACTCCGCCCGCTACACCGCAGTTGAATGGTGTTTCGGAGCGTCGTAACCGAACTTTAATGGACATGGCTCGGTCTATGATGGGGTTCACGGAGTTGCCGCCATCCTTTTGGGGATATGCGCTTGAAACAGCGGCACTGTTGTTGAACAATGTCCATACAAAGACAGTTGACAAGACTCCATATGAGATATGGATGGGTAAGCCTCCCAAGTATTCTTATCTTAGAATATGGGGGTGTCCTGCTTATGTGAAGCAGGCAGTGGGAGATAAATTGGATAGTCGATCCATTTTATGCTACTTTGTGGGATATCCAAGGAATTACGTTGGATATTATTTCTATCATCCCCAAGAAACAAAGGTGTTTGTTTCTAGGAATGCAAAACCTTTTTGGAAAAGGAATTTCTATTGGATAGAAAAGGCGAGATGATAGAACTCGAAGAGGTTCGAGAGACACCCACAATTATAGAACCCACACCCGAAGAGCCAAGTGAGGAGATACAAGCTCCTAGAAGATCCGAGAGAGTCTCGAGACCACCTATGAGGTATGGTCTGCTTCTTGAAGAGGGCCATGATGAGCCTAACCTTGGATGTGATCCAAGGACCTTCAAGGAAGCATTATCTGATGCCGATTCATCCAAATGGCTTGAAGCAATGGAATCTGAGATGAGTTCCATGCATTCGAACCAAGTGTGGAATCTTGTGGATCCACCCGAGGGAACTGTTCCCATATGGTGTAAATGGATTTACAAGAGGAAACTTGGGGCGGACGGGAAGGTATTGACCTTCAAGGCGCGATTGGTAGCAAAAGGGTATACTCAAAGGCAAGGTGTTGACTATGAGGAAAACTTTTCTCCAGTTGCAATGTTCAAGTCCATTAGGATTTTTCTAGCCATAGCTGCATGGTATGACTATGAGATATGGCAGATGGATGTCAAGACTGCCTTCCTTAATGGGGATATTAAGGAAGAGATTTACATGTCTCAACCTGAAGGGTTTATGATAGGACTCGTTTTTACGTGTTTTTAGAGTTAGTTTTGAGTCGCATTCATGCATCATATTAGTTTGTTTTAGTTTAATTTAGCATTCATTTAGCATTATTTAGCATTTGGCTGATCTCGTGTATTTTGTGGTTGTTTTGTAGGAATTGGACCAAAAAGGGGGATTTTATATGCAGAGCAGCGAGAATGTCTCGCTAGGGCGGTCAAAAGTGACCGCCCCAGCGAGCATTTTAATCCAGCCGAGGAGTATTTGCGCGAACCTCTCGCTAGGGCGGTCAAAAGTGACCGCCCCAGCGAGACCAAAGACGCGGCCAAGGATTTTTATTCGAGAACCACTCGCCCCAGCGGTCAAAAGTGGCCGCCCTAGCGAGCGACGAAATCCGAGAAGATTTGTTTCCAAATTTTATGGACTCTATAAAACCACCTAACCTAATACACGAGAAGGGGCGCCGCGATTTGGAAGGGAGAGCACTGTAGCAGGCGATAGCTCAACGGAACCAGAACAAGAACTCAACAGCGTTTTCTCTTTACTCTTTTATTGTAGTTAGGATTTAGGGGATCCGACCCCGAACCGTTGTTTGATTATTTAATTCTCGACTTTTGATTCATTCTTGATTGTGCTATTATTTTACATTGAATTGTTAAAGCCTAGCTAACTTTAAATAATATCTAATATTGTGGGTGAGTTCGAGAGAATAACTTGCGATAGGAACAAGTAGCATAATCCGTGGATCTACAATTTACATAGAGATATGAAGTTGGATACACGTTGGTAGTCATAGTCCAGTAGAGCGAAAACTAAGGGATTTCATAGATCGACATGCAATTCACTGTTAGTAAATAATAAAAGAGATTTTATTATTCTTTCGTGTAGAATTAGTTTAGCATAGCTCGAGAGAATATGTTAATTGCTTAGGAAATCCTGTCAAAAGCGTAAATCAGTGTCGATATTAATTAATTAAATTAACGACGGGTAGGTGAACCGAGATCCTAACACTCGCTTATTTATTATTTTAGTTTATATTATTTTTAATGTGTTTGTTTCAATTTAGTGTTTTAGTATTAATTTAGTTAATAAGTAATTCAATTGTCGTTTTAATTAATTAAAGAATTTAATTTAAAGTAAATTTGTCTAATCAATCTCTGTGGGATCGATACTCGTACTCTTATACGTTTTACTATAACTTGACATCGTGCACTTGCGATTATTTCGAGCCTGAATTTTTATTTATTTGTATTGGAGATTTTACTGTGCAAGTTTTGCTCGATCAAGTTTTTGGCGCCGTTGCCGGGGATTGAAATTGACAAATTTTTCTTTTTGTTATTTTCTTTAGTTAATTTAATTTTTTAGTTATTTATTTTATTTTATTCCTGCGTGATCTACCGTTTTCTATTTTCTTTTTGCAGGAAATTTTCTTGTGCAATACTTTGAGATGTTTCATCGAAAAGTATTCACAAGATTTGCCCAACAACGCGGAGAGCCTTTTTACGCAGCATGGGAGAGATTCGATTATTTAGCAAACAATTTCCTGTATCATGATTTTTCTATCTATTCTCTTCTTAAATTTTTCCTTAATGGTTTGGATGCACTAACACGAAGATGGGTGATCGACGGAGCACTAACAACAGGCAGTCCACTATTTTGCCGAGATGATGAGAAAATGATACTTTTGTTGGGTGATATGGCGGACTTTGACTACCATAGATATTGGGATCTTTCACCACAGTGTTGGAGTCATCAATACACACAAGATCATTACCCAGAGTTTATAGACCAACCATTTGAGTTTCAAAATGATGAGAGAGATAGCCATGAACTGATCACGACTCAACTAGAAGATACCGTGGATAGGTATGTGGCACTGACTGAGGCAGCTATAGAAAATCAAATTAATTCTCTGCGCAACCTTGAGGAGCAAATAGAGAATATCAAGAAATCCATCTTTCAGAGTCGCCGAGAACATGAAGTGAAGCGAGATACTCAACCGGTGATCGATCCGGTTTGGTTTGATGATGATGACTCAAACAACCAAGATAGTGAGAATGAGTTGGATAAGACTGAAAATCTAGAGTTGTTTGATCCTTCGCTGGTAAATGAGCCTCAGTCGGAAGAGATTTTTGAAGAATTTTCTGATAAAGGAGTGCCGACACTATTTTTCTCATCTCATGCCGATTATTCAGAGTTGTGTGTTGTTGAGGTGACGAGCTTAATGTGCCTATATCTAGCCAGACTTGAGGGCATTTGGAATCCAGACCAAGATGTGGTGTCATATGACACTTACTTTGGGCATCAGCCGCTCTTTGATAAGGACTTCGGAGGGTCAAGCCGACGACTAGAAATCAGGCGCTACTTGGGAGGCAACCCAAGCGTTTTATATTTTAGTTATTTATTTTAATTTTAGTTGTTGCATTGAGTCCCGGTTTCGTGGTTATTTGATTTTGCTCAATTTCTTTTGTGCCAGGTGAGCATACTGGAGGACGTGGGAGATTGATGGCCTTAGGAGCTCGTACAATAGGAGATGATTGATGTCTACAACTACTACAATATAATCAACCAGGGGAGTTTTTATTTTATTATTAATTATTAATAAATTTTTTTTTTTTTATGCATGCATTTAGTTGTTTGGTTTTATCTATCTATTTAATTTTTCTATGTCGTCTAGTGCAATGGGGACATTGCACGACTTTAGTATGAGGGGGTGGGATAGGTATTTTCTTTTAGTTATTTGGTATCATTTAAAAAAAAAAAATAAATAAAAAAAATTGGATGATGAAATTTGGCCAATGATGAATGCGAATTGATGATAAACATGCTCATTGATCTTGTTTCTTCATTAAGTTTTAGACACCCCTGTTGTTGAAGCATGAAATTTTTTCTTGAATGTTGAATATTTTTAAACACATGTTGTAACTAGTGAATTTTGTGAATAGTAGTGCAATTTTGAATTTTTGTGGGGAATTTGAGAAGCATGAGGTGTGAGTTGAACTTGAGTGCATGTCTATGAAATGAGTTACTAACCAGTGGCACAATAATGAATTAGACAAATTTTTTTTTTATGGATTTGAATATGGAGTACATAGTGAAAATTGTGCACTTAAAAAAAAAAAAAAAGAAGTTTCTTGTAAAAAGGAACTATTGAAAAAAAAAAAAAAAAGGGAGATGTAAGGTGAGGGGGAGCCAAATAAAGGAATGAAATCCTATTCCTAGGCTAAAAAGTTGGAGATGTAAGGAGACGAGGAATGTCGGATAAAAAAAATCTGACAAGTGCATAATGAAAATGAGCTGTGTATTCCCGTCTTTTAATCAATTGACTATACTCTGATAATAAGTGAATCCTAATGTGCAAATATGAAGTCCTAATTAGTTATACTTACTGGTTAGCAATGAGTGGAGACTGGAGCATGAAAGTGAACTTGCATTTAACATGTAAATCGAGTTATCTTGCAAATTTCAGGAATGAATCTACTTGAAAGACACGATACTGGAAACAACATTGCACTCACACACGTTCACGTTCAACGCATAAAAATTAGTGTGGAAATTTCAAGGGGTGTGCGATGACTTGTGTTGTACATTGATCAATGGAAAATATACTTAAGATTTGTTGATGCATGAGTTGAGCCATTACATATCATTGAATTAGTTTTCATTTTATTTTATTTATTTGATTTTTGTTTTTGTTTTTAGTTTTTGTTGTGTCTTGTCACCTATTTTACTCGAGGGCGAGCAAAAGGTTAGTATGAGGGGGTTGATAGGACTCGTTTTTACGTGTTTTTAGTGTTAGTTTTGAGTCGCATTCATGCATCATATTAGTTTGTTTTAGTTTAATTTAGCATTCATTTAGCATTATTTAGCATTTGGCTGATCTCGTGTATTTTGTGGTTGTTTTGTAGGAATTGGACCAAAAAGGGGGATTTTATATGCAGAGCAGCGAGAATGCCTCGCTAGGGCGGTCAAAAGTGACCGCCCCAGCGAGCATTTTAATCCAGCCGAGGAGTATTTGCGCGAACCTCTCGCAGCGAGACCAAAGACGCGGCCAAGGATTTTTATTCGAGAACCACTCGCCCCAGCGGTCAAAAGTGGCCGCCCTAGCGAGCGACGAAATCCGAGAAGATTTGTTTCCAAATTTTATGGACTCTATAAAACCACCTAACCTAATACACGAGAAGGGGCGCCGCGATTTGGAAGGGAGAGCACTGTAGCAGGCGATAGCTCAACGGAACCGGAACAAGAACTCAACAGCGTTTTCTCTTTACTCTTTTATTGTAGTTAGGATTTAGGGGATCCGACCCCGAACCGTTGTTTGATTATTTAATTCTCGACTTTTGATTCATTCTTGATTGTGCTATTATTTTACATTGAATTGTTAAAGCCTAGCTAACTTTAAATAATATCTAATATTGTGGGTGAGTTCGAGAGAATAACTTGCGATAGGAACAAGTAGCATAATCCGTGGATCTACAATTTACATAGAGATATGAAGTTGGATACACGTTGGTAGTCATAGTCCAGTAGAGCGAAAACTAAGGGATTTCATAGATCGACATGCAATTCACCGTTAGTAAATAATAAAAGAGATTTTATTATTCTTTCGTGTAGAATTAGTTTAGCATAGCTCGAGAGAGTATGTTAATTGCTTAGGAAATCCTGTCAAAAGCGTAAATCAGTGTCGATATTAATTAATTAAATTAACGACGGGTAGGTGAACCGAGATCCTAACACTCGCTTATTTATTATTTTAGTTTATATTATTTTTAATGTGTTTGTTTCAATTTAGTGTTTTAGTATTAATTTAGTTAATAAGTAATTCAATTGTCGTTTTAATTAATTAAAGAATTTAATTTAAAGTAAATTTGTCTAATCAATCTCTGTGGGATCGATACTCGTACTCTTATATGTTTTACTATAACTTGACATCGTGCACTTGCGATTATTTCGAGCCTGAATTTTTATTTATTTTTATTGGAGATTTTACTGTGCAAGTTTTGCTCGATCAGTTTACATCTATCGGAAGTGAGCATATGGTATGCAAACTTCAAAGATCTATTTATGGTCTTAAGCAGGCATCTAGGAGCTGGAACCTCAGATTCGATAGTACAATCAAAGAGTTTGGTTTTACTAAGAATCCTGAGGAACCCTGTGTGTATAAGAAGGTCAGTGGGAGTGCTGTGACATTCCTTGTTCTTTATGTTGATGATATTCTACTCATTGGGAATGATGTAGGAATGTTGCAATCAACTAAGATATGGTTTGCAAGTAAGTTCTCGATGCAGGACTTGGGTGAAGCATCTTTTGTATTGGGAATACAGATCTATAGAGATAGATCAAGAAGATTGCTTGGTCTCACCCAGTCCACATACATTGATACCATCGTGAAGCGGTTCTCGATGGATGAGTCCAAGAGAGGACATCTACCAATGTGTCATGGCGTGTCCCTATCCAAGTCTATGTCTCCCAAGACTGATGCAGAGATAGCGGCGATGACACGAATTCCGTATGCTTCGGCTATTGGTAGTAACATGTATGGGATGATATCTACACGTCGTGACGTGGCATTTGCACTAAGTGTAGTGAGTATATATCAATCCAACCCTGGTCTTCCACACTGGAAAGCTGTGAAAGACATCCTCAAGTATTTGAGAAAGACCAATAAGTTGTTCTTGGTCTATGGGGGTGGAGAACTGAAATTGGAAGGCTATACCGACTCTAGCTTCCAAAGCGATATCGATGACTCGAAGTCAACCTCCGGATTCATATTCATGCTCAATGGTGGTGCTGTCTCTTGGAAGAGTTCCAAGCAAGACAGTACTGTGGATTCCACCACTGAGGCAGAATACATTGCTGCATCGGCTGCAGCAAAGGAGGCTGTTTGGATTAGGAATTTCGTCCAAGATTTGGGCGTCATTCCTAATGGAGTTGCTCCTATCCCGGTGATGTGTGACAACACGGGAGCCATAGCTCAGGCGAAGGAGCCAAGGTCTCATCAAAAGTCCAAACATGTATTGAGAAAGTACCACATCCTCAGAGAGATCGTGGAAAGAGGAGATGTCATGATTGACAAAGTCGGCTCCGCAGATAATGTTGCTGATCCGCTTACTAAGCCTTTACCTGGACCATCATTCGAGAAGCATCGCGAATCAATGGGTTTGAAGTATATAGGTAGTTGGCTCTAGTGCAAGTGGGAGATTGTTAGAGTAGGTGCACGTCGAGCCAAGTGTTGGCCGAGTGTTCACAATGAAACTCTATGTATAAACGATCTTTATTTTAATAATATTTGAATTTATTAATTTTGGCGCATCTTTATCTGTATACCCATGCTAGTTGCATAGATAAAGTCCTTGAATATACAAATAGTAGAAAGAATATGAGATGCTCATATGATGAGTATCATGAAACTCATATTTGTAATACTGTATATTCTAAACGGTTCCTAGTCGATTCAGCCGCCACTAAGAAGGATATAGGTCGCTCGAGTTAGAGACTAGTATCTGCGATGTGAGTACCATGTTTCATTGGTAGGGGACATTGTGATGTCCGAGCATGCAGATAGGTGCTCCTGGTAGAGTGCACTGAACAACCCTCTATAAAGGACTTTCCAAGTGGTTCTCACTTATCGAGTGGAAAAGTCCTAGTTTATGGTTGTACACCATTAGTCCTTATGACCCGGGACAACATTGAGACTCTATGTGCTAGCGTTTCACTTTGACTTGTTTACCAACTCTTATGGGGTCATCAGGTGGCAAGGTTGGGTGTTACGGCAAAACATATAGGAGTCGATGCATTGTAGTCGGGGATTCACCGCTTACCTACGGGTATGGATATCCTATGTGTTTTTCATGTATGTGTGGGTTGAAATATCTGATCAGAGTATGGTGGTAATTATGAAAGGGATTTCATATATTACACCATCGATGCAACCACAACATGACACATAGTATCGATTCATTGACAACTCTCGATAGACCAATAGTTGTCGAATCGGTCGGGATATATGAGTTGAAGGGACCGTACTGTACGCTAACCATAATTGAATGGTTCTTGCAGGCAATATCATGTGATACCTAATGAATCACGTAAGCGATGCTGCTAGGCGTTTAACGTGATTGGTTGGGTACTATCAGACTTGAGTTCTGACGTTCTTACTATCAAGGAGTTGATAAGTAAGAATGGAGCAATTGGGGTATGCTCGAATAAGGACATGTTTAGTCCGAATCACATGGAGATGTGAACCCACGGTTAGTTGTATCAATGAACCATTGAGGGCCACACAAGTACTAGCTTTGTAAATCCCGATGTGAAGTAAAATAGATCAATGTGTTGAACGGCTTATAAATGTGTTTATAAGCGTAAAGAAAAATAGAAGTATGACTTCTATGAGAGAAATATAAATTTTAATTTATGGAAGTGTTCCTAGATTAAAATTTGGCCAAGTGAATAATGTATTTGAAAAATTGTGATTTTCATAAACATTATTATGGACTAAATTAAATTAATTCAAGTGTTGAATTAATTAAACACTAGTGGGCCTAGTAGAGTCCAAATAATTAAATTAATTCAAGTGTTGGATTAATTAAATAACATTGGGCCTTGTAGAGCCCAATTGGAAATAATTATTTAACTAGTGGGCTTGAGTAAAATCAAGTAAAGTCTAATTGGGCTCAAAAGTGTTTGAGACAATTAAAAGTCCATGGGCCTTGCAAAAGGTTGCAAGCCCACTAGGGTTTGCATGCTTGGGAGATCAAAGGGTGAAGAATACTTTTGAATAAAATATTGCATGACATGCAAGACAACTTTTCACAAAACCAAGAAAATTTCTCCCCCTCTCTCATTCTCACTTGGCCGAAATTTTACACACACACATTCTCTCATGTTTCTCTCTTTTGTTCTTCAATTTTGTTGGAGAATAAAAAATCTTTTCATTGAAAAATCCTCTTGATTTTCTAGTGCAAATCAAGAGGGGTTTTACCTTGCTAGTGGTGGGCCTTATTTTGAAGGAGGAGGAGAGCTTGTAGATTGTCATCCCTTTCAAGAGCTTAGTTGCTTGTCAACTAAGTTGGTGCCATCATCAACCTTGTGAGGTTGATAGGTAAATTCTTAAACACTCTATGAATGTGTTTTAAATTGTAAATCTTGCACAAGAACAAGGTGGCCGAAATTTATGCTTAAAATTAAAAATTTTTGACTTCCGTTGCGCTTCCGGCCACCGTAACCGGTCCCTTTCACTTATATGGATCACTTGATAGTAATATATATATGAAAATCCTTGAAGGATTTAAGATGCCTGAAGCACAAAGTTCAAAACCCAGGGGATGTTATTCTGTGAAATTACAAAGATCATTATATGGGTTAAAGCAATCAGGTCGAATGTGGTATAATCGACTAAGTGATCACTTGATGAAAAAGGGATATGTAAATAATTCAATATGCCCTTGTGTTTTCATTAAGAAAACAACATCCGGATGCGTAATTATTGTTGTATATGTTGATGATTTAAACATCATTGGAACGAATAAGGAAATTCAAGAAGTTGTGTCATACTTGAAGGAAGAATTTGAAATGAAGGATCTTGGAAAAACTTAGTATTGTCTGGGTTTACAAATTGAACAAAAAGAATGTGGAATATTTGTTCACCAGACAAATTATACAGAAAAGATCCTTAAACGTTTTAATATGGATAAAGCAAATCCTTTAAGTACTCCAATGGTTGTTAGATCATTAAACATAGAAAAGGATCCGTTCCGTCCATGTGAAGATGATGAAGATATTCTTGGTCCAGAAGTACCATATCTAAGTGCCAACGGTGCCCTTATGTACCTTACAAATTGTACAAGGCCTGATATATCTTTTGCCGTGAATCTGTTGGCAAGATTTAGCACATATCCAACAAAGAGACACTGGAACGGAATTAAACATATATTCCGTTATCTACGAGGAACGACAGACTTGGGACTTTTGTATTCAAAAGATGTTAATCCAAGTATAATTGGTTATGCTGATCCTGGATACTTATCTGATCCACACAAGGCACGTTCCCAAACTGGATATGTATTTACTCGTGGAGGCACTGCAATATCTTGGCGTTCACAGAAACAAACGCTCGTAACAACTTCATCAAATCATGCCGAGATTATTGCACTACATGAAGCAAGTCGTGAATGTGTGTGGTTAAAATCAATGACCCAACATATCCAAATCTCATGCGGATTATCATTCGACGAGAAGCCTGTGATACTATATGAAGATAATGCTGCATTTGTTGCTCAAATGAAAGAAGGATACATAAAAAGCGACAGAACTAAACATATTCCTCCTAAGTTCTTCGCATTCACCAAGGAGCTTGAGAAGAATAAATGTATTGATGTTCGTCACATTCAATCAAGTGAAAACTCATCAGATCTCTTCACAAAGGCACTTCCTACGTCAATATTCAGAAAGCACATATATAATATTGGGATGCGCAATCTACGAAATTTGTGAAGAATTGTTCGTGTCAACATGAGGGGGAGTTTACGTGACTGCACTCTTTTTCCCTTACTATGGTTTTTATCCCAATGTGTTTTTCCTAGTAAGGTTTTTAACGAAGCAGTACAAAAACACGTAATGAAGACATCATCGTATCATGATCATCATCACAAGGGGGAGTGTTGAAAAATGATATTTAAAATGTGTGTATTGAATATTTGAATGTTGAATATTTGAATGTTGAAAATAAGAGTTGTAAATATTGAAATTTGTGTGTGATGATGTAGGTAATGATGTATTTTATTTTTTGGATTATGTGTAATGAAACTCTATAAATAGATTTCTCATTTGTGAAGAAAATCACAATTGAGTAGAGAGAAAAATATTATAGAGTGTGTTGGTTGGTAAATTTTGAGAGTTTGAGATTTTTACTTTTTACCATAAATTTTTACTTTTTCACAACACTTTTTACTTTTTCACAACACACACACATATTACTTTTTCCTAATGCAATATATTTTAAATACTAGCAAGAACATAAATAAATTTTTCAATGTATTTAGTTATATTTTAATTTTCTAATTAGTATATTCAAATGTGTTATGTAGGGATATGTAAACGAACCAAACTGTTTATGAGCTATTCGAAGCTCGATTCGATAAAAGCTCGTTTAATGAGGCTCGTTAAGATAAACAAACCAAACTCAAGTTTTTCAGTATTCGGCTCTTTAGCTAGTGAACATGTTCGTTGGTAAGTTCATAAGTAATCTTTTAGATGAAAAAATAATGGTTTTGATATTTGATTTATTGATTTTGCATATTATTTATGAAATATATACAAAAAGTTATTAAATTTATTTATTATAATAAATTTACAAATTTTAATAAGAATAATTTATTTTTCTTTAAATATATAATTTAATTTTTAATTAATTTAATGAAAATTTAAATTTATAATTCATATTTATTAAGCTTGTTTAGACTCGATAAAGGCTTGAACAAGCTCGTGAGCCATGCATATATTCGTTAAATAAAGTTCGAGCTCGGCTCAATTATAAACGAACCAAACTCAAACATTCAAGAGTTCGGCTCGGCTCGACTCGATTACATCCCTAATATTACGATTCTGGAAATTTGAGAATACTAAAAGGAGGTGAGAAAAGGTGCTTAGCGAATATTTGAAAATCATATTTCGCGTTAATATCTCTTTAATTTAATCAAAATTTCAAAGTTGGCAGTTTTGTGTTATTTTTTTTGAAAATATCTCATGATGATTGATGATTTGATATTTTAAAAGTGATTATATGATATTTTGATAAATAAATGATAAGTGGGTCTCATGTGAGACCGTCTCATGGATCTTAATCTGTAAGACGGGTCAACCATACCCATATTCACAGTAAAAATAATACTCTTAGGTACAGTTTGGTACGTAGGATATGATAAGTAATGGATATATAGTATAAGGATAAATCAAGGATAAATATAATGATAAGATAATATGTTGAATGTTTGGTATGATTTTAACAAGAGTGATTAAATTTATATATTGAATTGTAATGACAAAATTAACCCTATAACAAAAACTTATATTTCATTGTTATCAAGATCTTGTAATTGCATATCTCAATTCTTAAATTATATATATATATATACACATATATATACATGTGTGTATATATATATATATTTGTGTGTGTATATATGTATCTATATATTTGTATATATGTATATATTTAATAAACATTTAACATTAACTTAAATGCATTTAAATTGGGGGTAATTAAGTCATTTGTAATGTATTTTATCATTACATTAAAATTATCACACCTCTTACAAAGGATGTTTTATCCTTCTCAAAATTTATTTATTAAGGGCCTATGATATTATCATGGGCTTTTTAAAAAGGTAACAAACATGAGATACGGGAGATTATTTATCAATCTCACCCTTATCCCATGTACCAAACAATGCCTTAGCATAAAAAGTAATATTTTTTCATGGATAACCCAAATAAGAGCTCCGTCTCACAAATACGACCCTTGAGATCGTCTCACACAAGTTTTTGTCATAAATGATAGTCTTTTGAGTTAGTCTTATGTGAGACTATCTCACGGATACTCATCTGTGAGACATGTCAACTCTACCCATATTCACAATAAAAAGTAATACTCTTATCATAACAAATAATATTTTTCCATTGATGACCCAAATAAGAGATCCGTCTCATAAATTCGACCCGTGAGACCGTCTCACACTAATTTTTGTCTAGTCTTTTTACACACTCTTACTGAGATATAGGTGTGTTATGCCATTAAGGATATTTTAAATATTTAATTAAACAACTAGTTTTAAAATAATTTTTTTAAAAAAACACTATAACTTAATAATTTTTAGCTTTCACCAATATTTTCAAACATTAACTACTTTTGATTTTTTTCTTACTTCTTAACAATCTATAAATTTAATCATTTAACTAAAAACATAATATTTTACAATCACTCGCTTGGTTATAGATCTGTCGCATGCAAGATTCTGTAATTATTTATCCGATAATTTGGTATGATAAAAATAATTATTGAGTTGTTTAATTAAAATAATTATTCATGTAAAATAAATTTATGAAGTGTGTTAAAAATAGATATTTTGAATATCGGATAATTTAAACGATACAAAATACATATAAAGTTAATATAACACATGAGTGTAAAATTAATAAAAACCGAGTTGAATGGACACAAGTTACTATTTAAGTAACACATACTTTTACATATTTCCTTACCAAAAATATAAAGAAAAGAAAACCCATCCCCAAATCCCCATGCTCCCATTGGTCTTTTGCGTCCCAACTCCATCCATCGCCTTGTGATGTCCAACCACCAGAGATCGGAGCGCAGTGGACAACACCCACCTAACCTTGCGCCACCTTCCCTACCTAGATTGGAAGAACAAGCACGAGTGAGAGCCATGTTCCTACTATGTGTTTCCGGCAGGATTCCTTCCATTTCTGGTGAGTGTTGGCTTTGTTTTATTGGTAGATTGTAGCATAGAGCTGAGGTATAATAAGATCAAACTTATTACCTCGTTTTTCAACCTTTTATAACCACATTCGGATTGTTTCACGCGAGCTTCGGTGTACTCTGGCGATCAGCACCACCACGAGACTACTAGCGAATAGTTTAAGGTTTGATCTTTTGGATTCTAGGCTGATATTCCAGCTATAATTTGATATAGTAAGCTGCCGAAAATCCGCATATTAACCAATCTGATTTAAATTGTTTTCGTCGATTGAATTGCTCAATGTTGACGTATATATCGGGTTTATGTTATAGGCTCAAGCGTTGGATGGTTTAAGGTTTAAATCTTCAAACCGAGATTTGTATGTCAGAATAGTTTGTTCGTATATTTGAAAATTATCGTTAATATGTTGATAATTGGAGTTTTGGAATGATATTGAAGTGATGATTAGTTAAATAAATCGTTTGGTTTGGAAAAATAAATGATTCGTGAGATTATTCGATATTTTTAGTCGAATATCAGATTTATTTATGAATTTGACAATTGTTACAAATAAAATACGAATTGGTGAATTTTTGCGAATATTGAGACGAATTTTAGTACTTTAAATCGTTAAGTTGGATTTTTAGTAAAATAAAATTAACTTTAGTGATCTGAAAATTAGTTGTTAGTTTTATTGGTGAAATGTGGAATTCTGCTAATTGTTATTTGCTTTAGGCTGAGGAGCTTCCAAGTCGTTTGTTAATCATTGTTTGTTGGTATAGGT
The DNA here is from genome assembly GCF_022965805.1 of Primulina eburnea. Taxonomy (NCBI): domain Eukaryota; kingdom Viridiplantae; phylum Streptophyta; class Magnoliopsida; order Lamiales; family Gesneriaceae; genus Primulina; species Primulina eburnea. The sequence continues at coordinate 13,895,177 of NC_133111.1, forward strand.
ATGATACAGTTTGGTAACATACAATGAGAAAACATAAATTCTGTTTTAGTCTTATTTAAGTGTTGTTATTATTGTTTACGTTATTTTGTCGATTATTGGAGATGTTAAAATGCCTTGTTGATTATTTATATAATTTATTATAAGGTATGTTGTTATGACATACATATTGAGCAATATCGTTTCTCATTACCAGTTATCATTGTTTGTTGTTATCCAGCACTTGTATATCTCGGGATCAGGGTGTGGTTAATAGGCTATATTGATATACATGAAATCGTAAACACGATTTAATAATCTTGTTTGTTATTGCAGCCCTCGGAGTGAGCACTGAGATTGAGATATCCAGTTATGTTCAATTTTAACATTCCTGTTATATTTTTTACAGCTATATGGAGGCCAAATCATAAGTGTTTTTTTTAGCACAACACGACATACTTCGCATACTAGGGTGTCTTCCCATATGTTGTTGCTCGAGCAGTATTCTTGTTGATATCATATCGTTTATTGGCTCTAGTTGCCCCATTGTGATTGAGCTGATTATTTTTGTTGTTTAATTGTTCCATACCAGAATCATAACCTCAGTTTTTTATTGGGAAGCTGTCGTGGCTTCTATTGGTACCATGGTAGGTCATTCCGAGTAGTTTTTCAGCACTAGATGGAGGGTCCGCCAATGGATCTCATGAGTGAGGTTGGATTGCAATGGTCTTGTCAGTTTGGATTCTCCCGTTAGTATATATATATATATATATATATATATATATATATATATATATATATGTGTGTGTGTGTGTGTGTGTGTAATAGAGTCTTTGTCAATTTTATGTAGGATTTTATTTCCCGGGGAGATACCATGTGTATCTGTATACTTATTTGGATTGTGTTATGTCTTGTTTGGAGTTAGTTTATGTTGTTTTGGAGTCTTTTCGACTTATTTGAACTGTTGTTTGTGGATTGCTGGATTGTATCTGACAGAAATTTCCATGCGGCTGTTTATGAATTCGGCAGCATCTTCCTTGAGTCATTTTTGATATACATATATTTTAAATAATTTTTATGTATTATTTACGAGAAGGTCATGACAAAAATTTTATAGGTCCGAGTTCCATTTTTAACATATTTTTAAACAATTTTTCACTGCAGATTTAAATTACTAAATATTGTTTGATAATTAATTTTATTTATAATAGTCGGGCCTCATATCATGGTATCAGAGTGTAAACAAGGATACACTTGAATTAGAGTCTAAGACACTTGAGTCCTTGCAATAAAATGAATGTTGCGCATGTGTATGTTAATTTCCCGAATGATTGTGTTTATGTGGTTTGTTTACTTTCATTCTATTTAATATTTGTTTTATTTTCTAGAATGAGAGGATGAAGTGAAACCATTACTGGTATAGGTTTTGGTCGTGGTAGATCTCATACCATTGTTAATGATGATAATCTTATCCAAGCTTCTAGTCGGTTAAAGTGATTTAGAATGGATGAGTTAGTTGTCTATTTCTATACTATGCATCCACCTCGTTATAAGGGTACTGAGGGAGCCGAGAAAGCTGAGATTTGGATTTCTGAAATTGAGGTTCTTTTTTATTGGATCGAGAATCCATCTGAGTGTCTTTTGAAATTAACAATTCACTAGTTGATAGACCGTGCTAAGATATCGTGGTCTACCACGTTGATGACTCTAGAATCTCAGAGGATTATTCCATCTTGGGATATCTCTAAGTTGAATTTTTAGAGAGTCAATGTCCTCCATTATTCTATAGTTCTAAGGTTTCAGAATTTCATAATCTGAAGTAGGGTGATAAGTCAGTTGAGGAATTTGCTGATATTTCCTGTGTTATGTTGATGTATGCTCCTCATGTTGTTGCAAGTCAGGGAGTAGTTAGGAGTTTTGTTGAAGGTTGAATGAACATCTGCACCCTTTTGTTTCTATTAGGAAACCAATAAATAAACCCGAAGCTGTGGAATTAGCTAAGAGAGCTGAGGAAAGTCTGAGAAGATGTAACGTCCAAAAAGCCAACCCATGTAAACCACATGCATGCATATGATTTAAATCGCTTAATTTTTTTATTTAATTTATTTTAAATTCTTACTTGATGTATGTTATATGATGGAAGGTCTAATTGCGTGATTAAATGATTAGATTGCATGATTTCATTAGAATTGAAGATTTTATCTGAACATTTGATAATAGGCTTGGAAATGAGACTGGGGACAACCAATATAAAATATTTTTTTTTTCAATAAATATTTTCAAGGCTTATTAATATGATTAAATTTTTCTAAAAATATTAGAGTCCAAATTATTTTACGAGATGCAAACGATTTTATTTGAGAAGCCGGTTTTGGGCAAACGAGAGACTTTTAAAGGACCAAAAATATTATTTTTGAAAACTAATTTTATAAATTTTTATTTTTCAATTAAATAGGTGTTATTGGACCTAATTTACCTAGGATTATTAGGTTCAATTGCTCCTAAACCCAAAGGCCCAAAACCTAAGCCCATTTACATGCAAATTTTAAATCTATTAAATAGAAACTTAGGGTCTTACTAAGCCTCATTCAGCCGAAACTTTACATACACTTCACACGCCATATTTTGAAAAAAATTGAGGAGTAAAAACAAAGAGTCTTCGTCGCCCGTTCGTCTCCCTTCGCAACCCACGTCAACGATCGCGTATTCGAGCGTTCTAAAATGAAAAGGTATGCTTCCGTTAGAAAATTTAATGTTCGCAATCTTAATTTTGATATTAACAAAACTTGCTAATTTGTTTCTAATGATTTACTTTAGCGCACAGGTAACTGGAACTGATCATGTAATGGCCCGTATTTCGTATTCATATTTTTGCGGAATTATTAAAATTTTTCTAAATAAATAAATAACTTGCTTCAAAATAAAAATGTAAATAATTTCAACTTTAAAATAACAGCGGAAGGAAATATTGTTTCAAATACCAACATAAAAATAATCCAACATATTAAAACTGAGTTTAAACATAATATTAAAACTGATTTTAAACATAATAAAAATGCATAAACTAAAACATGAGGTACTCGGGTATACTACTGCTGCCCCAAGATAGCTCACTGATCTACGCCCTCCATCTCGACCTCATCGGTACCTACAACAATCAAGTCTAGTGAGTCTAAAGACTCAACATGTATATATCGTGAATAACAAGTAAATATACAATAAAATCGCATGCAACGTAAAACTATGGTATCATAAAGCGTATGGTGAAAATCGTATCATGAGTAATTATATCTACGTGAATATCTGAAAATCATACGTAAAAGCTTTGCTCCATAGAGCTCTGTCATATCATATCATAATTTTCTGGTAGAGATAATGTTCCAAGCAAGTGGCCCATAACATAACGTGAACGCCTGATTAGACTAAACCACAGTATACTGGGTGGTAGAGATCAATCACAGCCCTTGGACTGGATGTCCGTACCCATACATAATCATAAACCGGCCGTAAGTCACCGGGCGGAGAGGTCCTCGGTTGCGCCTACCGACTTCCAAACCCATAACATAAAGTGGCCACAAGACATATCGCATATATCTCAAAAATAAACATTTTATATTTTTATGCACGTAATATAATTAAAACCTTATTTTTACCGGATGAGTTGGATCGCTCCCAGGCTTGCTGCGACTTAATTCTAATATGTGACACTTGCAAATAATATTATCTTGACCTAAACTTGACAATAGAACCAAAACTCAACAATAGAACCAACAATGAGACTATTAGGACCAACCACTTGATTTTCAATCATGGTATTGTACCAACCCGAACTAACATTAAACCGACGTTGAACCATGATTAAAAATACCCCAAACATACTGAAAAATGTGCATAAGAACTACAAAACACGAAAATAGGTGAAAGGAATCCAAAAACATAAAACACCCTTTCGAGAGTCATTTTGGCACCTTTCACCGTAAATTCTCGTACGACCTCTAAACTTGACCAAATCACAAATGGCCAAAAACATGACCTTCCTAACTCATTGAGGTTTTGTCCAGTCCAAGGCCATGGGCTAAAAGCCAACCAAGAACTCAGAAAAGCCTCCTGAACCGAAATGAAAGTTGATGTCAAAATACAGCAGTAGCATTTTGTGTGTTTTTAGTGTAAATCCTGAAATTTATGACTATGGGCTTGAACCACAGCCCAAGGACTCTTATCAACATCCTAAGGTATTGATTGAACCATGGCTAAGGGCTAAAAGCCAGCCACAACTCGAACAAACACCTAGGACAACAGAAAGTACTAACCGAGAAAACCTAAATCTGTGTATTGTGATGTATTGCATTGTTTTGTTGTCCTGTGTCGTTCCAATGTCCATTTCATCGACCATGGCTCAATCTAGACATGATGAAGTGTTGTATGAACCATGGCTATGAGCTAGGAGCCAACCATCATCCATCCAGCACCACAAAAACCGAAACACACTCACAGAAAAACTGAAAAGGGAAAAACCGAGTGACTCTTGCATTGTTGATGTAAAAATCTGATGGATCTTTGAACCAAGCTTGTAAATACCGATTTGATCACACTCTAGACATGTTAAGGGAGGGTTCTAACCATGGCTACAGTCCCTAGGACAGCCAAGGTTCGAACACTCCACTTAAACAACTCAATTGCAGAAACCGTGTCTCATTCTGCACTCAAGTAAAAAGTTGCTGTCATTTCTGCATTTGTGTGTGTATGGCTGGAAACCAATGAACCAATAACTTCCTAAGACACTCTAAATCATGCCTAGAAGCAGCCCTGTGTGCCTGGGATCGAGCAACCTCCTGAAACCACAAGAAACATCTCAAACAAAAACATGAGTCAAAGCCGAGAACCTGCACAGCTTTTATTTCGAAAATGTTGCTGATGTATTTCGTTTTTCTCATAAATCTTGATCACATACTGATTTAAAATATTTATTATAACTTGATTGAAGAGCAAAGAACTAATATATACATGCCTGGAATTTGTTTTGAAGAAAACAAACCAGTACAACGAATACTACGTGACGGCACGGAGTTGGGTTCCTCTTCTTATTTCAGCTGTTGTTCACGATTATTTTGCCGATGTTTTCTTCTGTAATTTCGAAGGTGGGGTTGTGGGGGATGTAGGCAAGGAAGGTGAATGATTTAATAGGTGATAAAGGTGACATTATATGCCTTAAAATGAGAGTTACAAGTGAAGGAGTGGAAGGGACTTTGAATGGTTTTCTCCTACCCTTGCTGCCGTTGGTTTATCTTCGAATTCTTGCTGTACGTTCATGCTCATTTCCTAGACTAATGGGTTGAGGAACAATTATGTGAATTATAGTATTTGATTTTTCTGCTAATTAGTGATTTAAAAATCGGGAAATGAATACACCATGAAGTGCAATTAGGAATGGTTTGAATGGAGAGTTATCAAACAATTGAAATATTTTAAATGTTGATCATTATTACTAATTTGCATTGTATGTTTTTATTAAAACCTTGCTTTTTAATTGTTTAAGATTTTAAACATTCATTATATATATTTTACTGAATTAACACATTAATTTAGAATAACTTAGTACATGGCATACTTAACCAAAAATTTAAGTATTAAAACGCTAGGTTCTTAATTTCTTGATTACTTTAGACTTAGATTAATTTTATCCCCATTTGTTTACATATTTTTATTTAAGCTTTAATTGAATGTTAACCTAATGAACTTATTTAATAACTTAGCTCAAATAAATTTAATAAATCCTAAAACATTCTTTTTTTTAAATTAAATTATTCCTTGACTTAAATTAAATTTAGGAATATTCTTCTTATTATTAATCTTATTTCTAATCTCCAAACTCCGGTCCGGCCTCGCGTATTTATCCTGAAAAGATAAAACTAAACATCTACTTTCAAAATAAATAAAACTCCTCATATATTAATAAAATTTATTTTTAATTTAAATAGTAGCAATTATGCATGGTTTATACGTAATCTGATTTTCGGGTTCTACAACTCTACCCCCCTTAAAAGAAATTTCGTCCCCGAAATTAAAACTTACCGAATAACTCAGGATAACGACACCTCATCTCCGGCTCAGATTCCCACATAGCTTCCTCCTCCGAATGATTGAGCCACTTGACTTTCACTAGCTTGACCATTTTGTTTCGAAGCTTTTTCTCCTGTCTGTCTAAAATTGCACTGGTCTTTCCTCATAAGACAAGTTCGGAGTGAGCTGCAACGGTTCGAAGTTCAAGACATGCGATGGATTCGCCATATACTTCCTCAACATAGAGACATGAAACACATTGTGTACTCTGGCCAGATTCGGCGGAAGAGCAACACGATAAGCTAATGTCCCAACTCTGTCGAGGATCTCAAATGGTCCAATGAATCTCGCGCTGAGCTTTCTTTTCTTCCCGAACCGCATGACACCTTTCATCGGTGCAATCTTCACGAAAACATGTTCACCAACAGCAAAATCCAGATCTCTCCTCCTCTGATCCGCATAACTTTTCTGTCTACTCTGAGCGGTCCTCATCCTGTCACGGATCTTGACTACTACATCAGCAGCCTGCTGCACAATTTCCGGACCCAACTCTGATCTCTCCCCTACTTCATCCCAATGAATAGGAGTTCTACACTTGCGACCGTACAGTGCTTTGTATGGAGCCATATCGATGGACGACTGAAAACTGTTGTTATAGGTAAACTCCACCAACGGTAGCTTTGATTCCCAACTCCCGGAGAAATCAAGAACAAATGCACGAAGAAGATCCTCAAAAATCTGGATAACTCTCTCGGACTGACCATCTGTATGTGGGTGAAAAGCTGTGCTAAAAAAACAACTTTGTACCCATAGCTGCATGCAGACTCTTCCAAAACGATGAAGTGAATCTAGGATCTTGGTCAGACACTATAGAAACGGGAATACCATGAAGTCTAACGATCTCCCGAATATATAACTCTGCATACTGGATCATGGAGAAATTCGTCTTAATAGGCAAGAAATGAGCTGACTTCGTAAGATGATCAACAATCAACCATATAGCATTCGACCCTCTGACTGACTTTGGCAGGCCGACAACGAAGTCCATGGTGACATTCTCCCACTTCCACTCGGGAATAGGAAGAGGCTTGAGCAAACCTGCTGGTCTCTGATGTTCTGCTTTCACTAGCTGACACGTCAGACACTCGGATACAAATCGTCTGATATCCCTCTTCATCCCTGGCCACCAATATAATAACTGCAGGTCTTTGTACATCTTCGTACTCCCAGGATGAATAGAGTATATTTTTTTTAATCTTTAAAATAACAGCGGAAGCAAATATGATTTTATACCAACAATTTAAAAATAGTCCAACGTAAAATCAATTTAAAATAATCCAACGTATTAAACTGAGTCTGAATAATAAAAAGTGCATAAACTAAATCATGAGGTCCTCGGGTTTACTACTTCTGTCCCAAGATCGCTCACTGGTCTCCGTCCGCGGTTCCGACCTCATCGATACCTACAACAATCAAGTCTAGTGAGTCTAAAGACTCAACATGTATATATCGTGAATAACAAGTAAATATACAATAAAATCGCATGCAACGTAAAAATATGGTATCGTAAAGCGTATGGTGAAAATCGTATCATGAGTAATTATATCTACGTGCATATCTGAAAATCATACGTAAAAGCTTTGCTCCATAGAGCTCTGTGATATCATATCATAATTTTCTGGTAGAGATAATGTTCTAAGCAAGTAGCCCATAACATAACGTGAGCGCTTGATAAGACTAAACCACAGTATACTGGGCGGTAGAGATCAATCACAGCCCTTGGACTGGATGTCCGTACCCATACATAATCATAAACCGGTCGTAAGTCACCGGGCGGAGAGGTCCTCGGTTGCGCCTACCGACTTCCAAATCCATAACATAAGGTGGCCACTAGACATATCGCATATATCTCAAAAATAAACATTTTATATTTTTATGCACGTAATATAATTAAAACCTTATTTTTACCGGATGAGTTTGATCGCTCCCTGGCTTGCTGCGACTTAATTCAAATATGTGACTCTTGCAAATAATATTATCTTGACCTAAACTTGACAATAGAACCAAAACTTAACAATAGAACCAACAATGAGACTATTAGGACCAACCACTCGATTTTTGATAAGTGCAATTTATTGTACTTTTATTACTTGTTTTTAACTTGGAATTTTGTGATTCTTGAGCAGGTTTTATGTGATTTGTTGTTGTTTTTGTTGTTGTAGTTTGGAAGTTTAGAATGAGAATTTGGAGTAGCAAATTGTTGAATTGGAAAGTGCAAAAGATATAAAAAGGCCGAAGCTCCAGCGCACCTGCGCTAACAAAGAGACCGCACCCGCGGTCAATGTTCAAGAATTTTTGCCGAAGCTGTACCGCACCCGCGGTCTTCATAGTTCAAAAATGAAAGGCACCCCGAAACAGCACTGCACCCGCGGTTCCATCTTTACCACACCCGCGGTCTTTGATAGACAAAGTCCGGAAATTCTGAAACTTTGGTGTGCTGAGCATGGGAGTTGATGACTTTTGTGTTTTGCGTGGAAAGACTTGTCTAGGACTATAAAAGGCTTCTATTATTCATTATCTAGGTTATTGGGGATCCAAGGGAAGAGTAGTGGAGGCTAGAAGATTGAAGATTCAAGTGCATCATTCTTAGGAAATCTCTTGCACATTTCTGGACAGAAATATCTTGCTCTCCAAACTCTTGTTTTAAGTTCTTCTTTCTTTATTTTTATTTGATATGTTTTGTTTAAGATTCATGTGTTGTTGTGTTGTTTGTGTTATTATGAACTAATTCTTATTTCTAGAGGAATGATGGAACAAAACTAGAAACCATGTGTTGGGATTTATGAATTATGCTATATAAGTTTTTCCTTATTGTTCATTTGTATTTTTTCAATCTTAATGCTTTAATTTTACTGGCCATATCTTGAATGATTCTTATGTTTATAATTTATCACTTGGAAAAGGGAATTTATAAACAAGAAAGAGAAAAATACATCGATGGTATTTATATAGTTCGGGAGGACATATATTGCTATTGAAGCCATTAAAAGAAGTTATTGTTTATTGTGTTATTTAATTATAGATTGTTGACAGGGACGTTACAATCCTTTGTTAGATAATTAGTATCTACTTAGCACTCGGGATAGGGAGTAGATAATTTTAGAATTCTTGGCTAATGAATAAGAAGGATATTTATAATATAGATACACAAAATAACACATGGTGGATAGTTGCGTGAAATCGGACCTCTAGATCTTTTATTCCATTGTTGTTTACTACTATTTGGTACTATAATTAAATTTATTTTCAATCTAGTTATTGATGCAAACAAATCTGTCAATCGATTATTCTAAATAAAGTCGAGACTATTTCAATTACAAGCACTAATATAAGTTTAGAAATACATTCCTCGTGGGATCGACACTTGTACTCAAAATTACATTTTACTATAACTTGACGTCGTGCACTTGCGAGAAATCAAGAAAACACGCAACAATTTTCAATCATGGTATTGTACCAACCCAAACTAACATTAAACCGACGTTTAACCATGATTACAAATACCCCAAATATACTGAAAAATATGCATAAGAACTGCAAAACACGAAAATAGGTGAAAGGAATCCAAAAACATAAAACACCCTTTCGAGAGTCATTTTTGCACCTTTAACGTAAATTCTCGTACGACCTCTAAACTCACCAAATCACAAATGGCCAAAAACATGACCTTCCTAACTCATTGAGGTACTGTCCAGTCCAAGGCCATGGGCTAAAAGCCAACCAAGAACTCAGGAAAACCTCCTGAACCAAAATGAAAGTTGATGTCAAAATACAGCAGTAGCATTTTGTGTGTGTGTAGTGTAAATCCTGAAATTTATGACTATGGGCTTGAACCACCGCCCAAGGATTCTTACCAACATCCTAAGGTATTGATTGAACCATGGCTAAGGGCTAAAAGCCAGTCACAACTCGAACAAACACCTAGGACAACAGAAAGTACCAACCGAGAGCACCTAAATCTGTGTATTGTGATGTATTGCATTGTTTTGCTGTCCTGTATCGTTCCAATGGCCATTTCATCGACCATGGCTCGATCTAGACATAATGCAGTGTTGTATGAACCATGTCTATGAGCTAGGAGCCAACCATCATCCATCCAGCACCACAAAAACCGAAACACTCTCACAGAAAAACTGAAAAGGGAAAACCGGAGTGAATCTTGCATTGTTGATGTAAAAATCTGATGGATCTTTGAACCAGGATTGTAAATACCGATTTGATCACACTGTAGACATGTGAAGGGAGGGTTCTAACCATGGCTACAGTCCCTAGGACAGCCAAGGTTTGAACACTCCACTTAAACAACTCAATGACAGACACCGTGTCTCATTCTGCACTCAAGTAAAAAGTTGCTGTCATTTCTGCATTTGTGTGTGTATGGCTGGAAACCAATGAACCAAAAACTTCCTAAGACACTCTAAATCATGCCTAGAAACAGCCCTGTGTGTCTGGGACCAAGCAACCTCCTGAAACCACAAGAAACATCTCAAACAAAAACATGAGTCAAAGCCGAGAACCTGCACAGCTTTTATTTCGAAAATGTTGCTGATATATTTCGTTTTTCTCATAAATCTTGATCACATACTGATTTAAAATATTTATTATAACTTGATTGAATAGCAAAGAACTAATATATACATGCCTGGAATTTGTTTTGAAGAAAACAAACCAATACAACGAATACTACGTGACGGCACGGAGTTGGGTTCCTCTTCTTATTTCAGGTGTTGTTCACGATTATTTTGCCGATGTTTTCTTCTGTAATTTCGAAGGTGGGGTTGTGGGGGATGTAGGCAAGGAAGGTGAATGATTTAATAGGTGATAAAGGTGACATTATATGCCTTAAAATGAGAGTAACAAGTGAAGGAGTGGAAGGGACTTTGAATGGTTTTCTCCTACCCTTGCTGCCGTTGGTTTATCTTCGAATTCTTGCTGTACGTTCATGCTCATTTCCTAGACTAATGGGTTGAGGAACAATTATGTGAATTATAGTATTTGATTTTTCTGCTAATTAGTGATTTAAAAATGGGGAAATGAATACACCATGAAGTGCAATTAGGAATGGTTTGAACGGAGAGTTATCAAACAATTGAAATATTTTAAATGTTGATCATTATTACTAATTTTCATTGTATGTTTTTATTAAAACCTTGCTTTTTAATTGTGTAAGATTTTAAACATTCATTATATATATTTTAGTGAATTAACACATTAATTTAGAATAACTTAGTACATGGCATACTTAACCAAAAATTTAAGTATTAAAACGCTAGGTTCTTAATTTCTTGATTACTTTAGACTTAGATTAATTTTATCCCCATTTGTTTACATATTTTTATTTAAGCTTTAATTGAATGTTAACCTAACGAACTTATTTAATAACTTAGCTCAAATAAATTTAATAAATCCTAAAACATTCTTTTTCTTTAAATTAAATTATTCCTTGACTTAAATTAAATTTAGGAATATTCTTCTTATTATTAATCTTATCTCTAATCTCCAAACTCGGGTCCGGCCTCGCGTATTTATCCTGAAAAGATGAAAATAAACATCTACTTTCAAAATAAATAAAACGCCTCATATATTCATAAAATTTATTTTTAATTTAAATAATAGCAATTATGCATGGTTTATACGTAATCTGATTTTCGGGTTCTACAGATCAGGCTTCGAACTGATCAGTTAAGCGAGGTAAACTGAAGCTATCGAGACGTTACCTGAAAACACCAACTGATCGGCCTAACTGAATCGGTTCACTGACATATTAAAGAACAGTTCAACTGACTGACCAGTTGATAATTAGTTCAGCAGAAGATCTTCAGAAGCCTGGCCGGCTGATGAAGAGTTCAACTGATGAAGAACCCATATGATCAGTTCAACTGAAAGAGTGAAATCAGTTCAACTGACGAGTCAACTGATTTCACCAGTCCAACTGAAGATCATTTCAGATGAACAGTTAAGAACATCAGTTAGGAATCATTCAGTTGCAGATCAAGACAAGCTTATCTTAGTGGATTCCAGCTACACACAAAGATACAAATATATGTACGATCAAAGGTACAATAATGGACGTTGCGACAAAGATTAAAGCCAAGAAATTCCTGAAGGCATGTCAGAAAATTCAAGAAATATACCAAGGAATGCATTTAAAGCTGCAACGATAACATGTGATGAGTCTTGAAGTACGGTCTCAATACCTCTATATATACAAGCTCAAGACCATCAGCAAGAATAACAAGAGAGAACATATACTAGAGTGTGTGAAGAACTAAAGAAAGAGCACGCTTATTTACTTATCAGCTTACAAGAAGCAAGCAGTCCAGAGAGAACACTTAAACGTGTTATCAGCTTAGTTTAGAAGCATATTTCCCTCAGTGTGTGAGAAAAATTTCAGGTAGTTTTCAGAGATCAGTTCTCTCACAAACACAACACCAGTCAGATACAGTCTTGCACAAATACAATAAATTTATGTATGAAGTCTTTCTCACATAGACGTTAAAAAAGTGTTGACTAGAAGGTGTTGCCTTAAGTCTAGTCTAGGAGTTCAGTTAGGCAGTTGGTAAGTCCTAAGCTGGGTGGGTTTGTACAAGTAGTTGTATAAATCAAATTCTTCTAGTGAATCCTACCCGAGGTGGTAGAAAGGGTGACGTAGGAGCAGTTGAAGTCTCCGAACATCTATTAACATATCTTGTGTATTTAACTGTTTAACTATTGGTTTCAAACTAATTTAACTAGTTAGAACATCTGTCGGTTCAGTTCTCACTATAACTGAACTGATGAATGCAAAAACTAATCTACCCTTTTTTGGTTATTCAATTACACAAGATATACAAATATATCGGTGTTTCTTAACGAAGGATTATTTTGAGTGTTTTCCGCTTGGTTATATACCAAACTGGATCTAATTCATCGGTGTATATATTCTTAGAACACAAGCTATTTGTAGCTCTTGGAGAATATTTTGTTTGAAGCACCTCAAGGTGCTCTTCAAACGTTCCTTCAGCTTCTAAACTCTTTTGATGCACCATTCAAATCATAATATGCGTGTTTTATGTATTTTAGCATGAAAAATATTTGAGTACAAATTTCTTAACGCCTTGACGATTATTTTCAAATTTTTGACGATTCTAGACATATGGGAGTCGTGTTATGATTTCTAAAAGTTACGCTACCAATATAAAATGACAAAAATCTAGGAAAAGCATCATTTATGCATGAGACGATGGCTGGATTCCGGCTAGGGGCTGTGCATGGTTAGGAAGGAAAAAACCTAGGGTTTCTTCATTGGTCTTCATGTTGCTTGGGGACGGATAGTGGGAAACTGCACTAGGGCTTTGCGAGGGCACTGTGCATGGCGTAGAGAAGAGGTTAGGAGGGCTCAAGGTGACTGGAAGCTGCGGAATTTGGGAGAGAAGAGTCCACAAGCCCTAGGACTCTTCACCCACACTCGCGCGTGGCTGGTTCATGAAAGGAGAGGTGCGCGGATGGTCTAGGTGGATAGGCTGGTCCAGTAGGGTCTAGGGAGGATGGCATGGGGTCAGGACATGGTCTAGTACAACGTGGTTCAAGGTGGCTTGGGTTAGGATGGGCCGCGACTTTAGGAAAAGAAGAGAGGAGCGACGTGGTTGCTGTAGGAACTAGGCTGGTTCGGTGCTAGTCAAGAGTGATTTAGCTAGGGTCCAGAAGGGGCTGGGTGCGGTCTGGTCCATGGTGGCTCTAAGGTGGCTCGGGCTTTTTGGGAGAAACCTGGGTTAGGAAGCTTTGGGGCTTGGCTTTGGCTAAGGGGAGGAGTAAGGGCTCGAACCGTGGTTCACGGGGTGTCGTTCTTGGCTCACGGGGTGTATCTTAGGTATGAAAAGTTTGTGATTAATGTTTGGGAAGAAAACATTAAGTTTGGAATTAATTTTTGATTAAAACGCTTCACGGTTTAGTAATTAAGAAATTAATTTAAAAAGCCCGAGTTTACGTTAAATAAAAATATTAGAAGTCAAATTTAATCTTAAATAATTATCTGGAATAGTCTCAAGTCAATAAGGTAAGAAAACATCAAAATCAGGAATTTTAGGGTTCAAGGGAAAAACAGTCATTTTACACCTGGATAGTACAAAAAAGATTGAGTGTCTCAAAGAATCATAACGCATGATAAATGATATTTTAAAATGTTATGACAAAAATATGAGATTTTTTGATTTATGATAAAGCTGTGCAATTTTTACTGTTAAAATGCTATTTTTTCGAAATAAAGGACATGATATTTTATGGGAAAAAAGAAAAATATTTTGAATGATGTGAATTGACTGTAACAAAAAGGATATGATATATGATTATTGAGAATATCGTGAATGAAAAGGCCAAAGCCCCATAGGGAGCCAAACGATCGTATTTCCGTTTACGTCGGTGCCTAGTGCCTGTCCCCATGTGCAATGGTGAGTTAAGACTGATCAGTCGACCACATGATACAGCTAGTAACTTTCAAGAATCAAACTTCACCCAAAACGATAAATGATGGAAAGCTTTATGATTTGATGATTTATGATTTAAATTATTCTTACAAATTTATGCTAGCTTATTTTGAATAAAAGTATAATTTTTAATGCATGTGCTTGTATATGTATTATTTGTTACTCGTATTAAGAGCTTGCTCAGTCATTACACTCACTAGGTTTGAATGTTGCAGGTGAAGATGATATTAAGGGAGGCGCTGACGCTTGAGTGGATTGAGTCTGGCAGTACACTCCCGAGGGACATTATTTTCCGCATTAGCTGGACAGTCAAAGTTTTAAAGATTTAGTTAATGATTTATTAGAGATTTTTATGCTTTATTTTGAGGTTAGTTTTGTAGAGCCCAAAAATCAGTACACATAAAACCCATACATTTATTTATTTGTTAAATTATTTAATTAATTTTAAACGATTTTTAGCGATGCATTATCTATTTAATTGCATTATTTTAAATTATTTATGTTTATGTGATGCACGTTAAACCGTTTTCTCGAGTTTCATGTTTCAGGCGATTATTCGACGTGAGATCGAGGAAAAGAGACCCACGACGATTTTTGACGATTTTAAAATGTGGATTTTATTTTAAGTTAGGATTGAGGCATTTTAAATGATTTATATAGTTTTTAGCATTTTAAAGCTTAATTTATTTATTTAGTGATTTTAGGATTTTAGAACTATTAAGAGCTAATGTGCATTTCATTTTTTTTAATGAAGAGATTTTATTAGTTAGAAGAAGGTTAGTATTCTAATTAGTTGTTAATTATTAATTAAGCAAATTTTTATCCCCTAATCTCTAAACTCACGCACACACACCTCACACACGACACACACAAACATTTCTCTACATTCTCATTTCAGATTTTAATTGAGAAAAACCTAGGGTTCTAAGAACCACGAGCAGCCGCCCCTATCCTCTGCATCTTTCCAGCAAAATTTGTCCACTTTTCTTCAAGAAAATCATGCCACGTTCGTCCCGGATCAACCCTCGCATCTTTCCCGGTATTGTCGTTTCTTTAACTTTAAATATAAAAAAAAATGTATATTCTTTCGTTTATGCATCGATCTCGTTATAGTACATGTTCTTATAATTATTATGTGTAAAAAATTTAATGTGCATTGTGTAAAGTTTGAGCAAAAAATTTCTAGATCGATTTTGAAATGATTTTAGATCTGGAAACCCGAATTCTTCTGTAATTTCGATTTGTGTGAATATGTGGTCGACCTTTTGGGGAAACTTTCAACATATAAAACGTAGAAATTTTTGATACCTTCGATTTGACAGTAAATTCGTAATTTTTGGACAAGAAATGAGTGAGTTATGATCGTTTTCGTGAGACTGAGATTGCTCAAACTATAATTTTCTGAAAATGTGTTCTTGACGTGTTCTTGAAGTTTATTTGTTGCCGGCTTTGTTGGGAACCGTTGGGTGTCACTGCCGCGTTTAAGTATTGTGAGTATGATGTTGGCATGATTTATGGTGCTTCGTTTCGTGTCGATAGACACTTGGTTGCATTAGAAGTCTCGTGAAACATTTTGGTGTCAAAACGTCGTGTTCATGGTTTGAGTTACGTTGTATGATTTGCATCATTGTTTTGAGGCGTCATGGGAGTTTGAATCATTTCCATAGCATCCTAGGATGGGTCTCGAGGTATTGATTCACGGTCCACATAATCGAGTTAGGAAGATTAAGCCACACGTGTAGTGAATTCCGTTGGTTTACCATTTTCGTAGGTACACGGACCCGAAGTCGGACCCTGACACAGGGTCTGTGCCCTTGGTTCTTTCGTGGTGTGAATTTCCAGAGTCTACACGGACCCGGAGCCGAACCCTGACATGGGGTCCGTGCCTTTGTTAATTCCGTAGGTTGAGTTTGTCGAGGCTACACGGACCCACACAATGATGTGTACACAGGGTCCGTGTCTTCCATGTTTGGGGAAAGGTTCACACTTCATATGGGGATTGTTTTGGGGTTCGATGTCATGGTTTAGTACGATGATTAAACGAGGTCGAGTCCCGAGAGATTTGGAATGTCATAAGGAAATTTGTCACTTTGGGTGTGAGCATGACTAATACTTTTAAGTTATGAAAGTTAAGTGCTTGAACTCATATTAGTATATGCAGCAGTGGCCCCAAGCGAGATCCAATGTGTAATGCCAGAGATTTGCATTCTATTAGCCTGAGATTATGGATTTTGAATTGATATGATTATAGACGGGCTATTCCGGGACCAGATTGAGCAATACATATGAAGGGTGCAATGTTTGGACAGAACTATTGGTGCCCGAGCAGTAGAAAATGACTGCCCGAGCGCCAATGTTCAGCATAGAAATGTCTCGGACAGAAAGTTTGGCGCCCGGGCGGTAGTTTTTGACCGCCCGAGCGCCATTAGATAACAAGAGTAGGGCAGACCATTCCGCGCCCGAGCGGTACTTTCTTAACGCCCGAGCGCCGACTGAAATTCATGGAAACGAGACACGTTTCTCTAGCCATGCAACGTGTATATATATATATATATATATATATATATATATATATATATATATATATATATATATATATATAGCAAATGGCAATTATTCTTCAGAAGTTGGAAAAAGGAGACGAGAAAAGTTACGAGAAATCCTTACGCCTTTTATCGTGTAGATTTGTGATTTGCGAAAGATCCGCCCGTCTGATTTTGAATCTGAGTACAGTACTGAGTTCCTAGCAACGAGGGCTTCAACTGGACGTAAGTTTTGTTATGCTTTGACACTCTTTGAAATTATGATATTGGGGGAATTATGATTTGACTGATATATTGTGTTCTGGGTATACTGATCAGTATATAATTGAAGTCAGATCGAAGAACGGACTGTTTATATAAATGTTATGATTTTCTGAAGCGATATAATTGAGATTGTGCAGATTTGATATTATGACCTGTTATTAATGAAGATTATGATTCGTATTGATATCGATTATGAGTTGTGGTTTTATATCTGTGATGTTGAGATTGACGGGGTTATCAAGACTGTATTGTTATGCCGTCGAAACATCAGTAGATAGATTTGGGTCAAATTCAGTATTGATTGATATTGTATCGTTGACATTGATCAGATTATGTCTTGATTTGCGTATTGATTAGAACAGGCCTTGAATTGAACTGTATATTGACACCGTCTATTCGATATTGTCATTTCAGATTGGATATGGACTGATTTGACTTCGAGACTTCGACTTCGTCAGACCGAGAAGAGAAAGGTATAAATTGATGTTGATGCGGGATTGCACAACTCGAGTTTCCCAAAATCATATACTTTACCTTATTGCATTAATGTTTGCAATTGAATGATATTGATATCTTTGATCTATTGATTTATGTATTGAGTCATAGGCGGATGCGCCGAGTCGTAGACGATTGATCTTGTGACACAGGTGCCGGATAGTGATCGAATCGTCACTGGCACATTGCACATTTTCACAAGATAGTGATTTGGCGAAAGTGCCAAAGTCTGTGACGGATAGGTCAAGACACCGGATGTGGGGCCCTTAGCTCCTAATCGTTATTACAATGCAATCTGATTAGGGTTAATTAATCACAGCGGAAACCGAGTTTAAATTTTCTTTACAATGAGCCCAAATCATTTTATTTTAATACTAAAAATAGTATCTCATCTCACGTCATAATCATGCCCACACGAAATCACAACCAATCACATACAAACATCTCATATCCTCGGGACATGCCCCGGTATATAGATACATATACATATATACTGGGAACAAGACATAAACATAAACCTCAGCCCAAGCTGTAGCTCCCACCAGAAGTACCCTCTCCGGTCTCCTGATATCTTGGAGTACCTGCCATTGTCCACACACAAAGACAACAACAGCCCCCCTTGGGGGTGAGCAAAGCTCCGTATGGAACAACCAATCATACATACTACAGATATCTAAACAATGATATATGGTATGCAATGCATGTATGTCGTGGAGGTATCAGGTCAAATACTCATCCACTGAGCACATGTCAGAATCAATCGAATCGCTATCAAATCAAATCAATGCTCGAGCTGGCACACCGGCCGATATGGGAATACACGTATGATAGCGTCGGCAAAGCGCCATCAAATCCCACATCTCATATCCAATCATATGGGGCCACAATTGTCTATGCTTTACGAGTCATATAATACCGGCATAGCGATTGTGTTCAAGAACCCCGGAATCCAATCCAATCATATCAAGGTATCCAAGGATCATAGCTCAACGTGCATGTCATGTATCGATGTATGCATAAAATGATGTGTGTTAATAAAACATTTATTTTATACATCGATATTCAAATCATAATGTCATGTATGCCACATCAAATCAACAAATAGGCATATAGACACGTATTCCAATCCAATCAATCCAATCATATATCATATAATACAGATACCTGTCGTATGTTACCCGGTCACAACATACCTGAATTCTTCGTTTCCAGTTGATGTAGCCTGAAGATATCGACATTACACTTTATCTACATCAATAGCATACTCATTCCAATCAATAACATACTTCAAAATCATTAATATGAGTTTCAAATATCATTTGAAACTTCAAAAATTCATATCAAATCACAATTATATCATAATTCAATTCCGACTTCGAATATGAGTTTCTTGTCGGTTATTCTACTATATATCAGAAATTCAACTCCAAATACATGCTATTCCAGCACTTTGATATTTAGAGCTGCTGGAACCGGAAGAAAATTACCTCATTCAGAAGCCCTCGACGCGACGATCACAAATATATAATTTGTTTCGCGTTTAGACAGCGTTTCGAAGTCGATTTGGACGAAAGAAATTGAAGATTTCTCGTTTCTCTCTCTCAATTATCGAATACGAAATGATAAGAAGAAAGAAAGAACTTAATCTTATCATCACTGCTTCGGCGCTCGGGCGGTAGAACTCTCGCGCCCGAGCGCGAGACATTCTGCCCCCGATTCATATTTTTGCCGCGCTCGGGCGGTCAAAAGTTACCGCCCGGGCGCCGCAAGTTCTGCCCGAACACTCCCATATTCTACACTGGCGCTCGGGCGGTAATCGTCTACTGCTTGAGCGCCACATGTTCTGTCCAAATTATTGGTTTTGTACTATATTGGCGTCCGGCCTCTCCAATCGAGCTCTTACAACGTTAATTCACATTTGATACTCATTTTCTCAATTTCATTGTCATAATATACATCAAATACATAATCAATGACAATTTCATAAATTATTGATAATCAACATAGAATTTACGATAATACGATACACGGTCCTTACATTTCTCCCCCTCTTAAAAGATTTCGTCCTCGAAATCTCAAACATCTCTATATTCATAACATTGGTACATATACATATATCACCAGTTATAGTACATATCAAACTAAAATCAGAATAAGGAGCAGAATACATCGAATACAAAGGAATAAATGCGGATACAAGTCTTGCATTTTGCTCTCCAATTCCCACGTTGATTCTTCAACACCATGTCGTGTCCATTGCACTCGTACTAGGGGAATCGATTTGTTTCTCAATATCTTCTCCTTTCGATCCATAATGCGAACATGTTGTTCAACATAGGAAAGAGAAGGATCCAGTTCAACTTCATCAGGTGCCAGCACATGTGATGGATCTGGTTCATATTTCCTCAGCTTAGAAACATGAAATACATCGTGAATGGCAGATAGAGCTGGTGGTAATGCCAATCGATACGCAAGATCACCGACTCGATCCAGAATCTCATATGGACCAAAATATCGAGGTGACAACTTCCCTCGCATGCCAAATCGAACAGTGCCTCTAAAGGGAGATATTTTCAGAAACACTCTGTCACCTTTCTGGAATTCCAAGGGTCGCCTTCGTTTATTCGCATAACTTGTTTGACGATCCTGAGCAGCTTTCATCCGCTGCCGAATCAACTGAACCTTATCGTTTCCTGTATCATTTCAGGTCCAGTCAATTGTTTCTCACCAATTTTATCCCAGAATAACGGTGATCTACATCGTCTTCCATATAGAGCTTCAAACGGTGCCATACCGATACTCGTCTGAAATCTATTATTATAAGAAAATTCAACCAATGGTAAGACATCTTGCCATCCCATCCTGAAGTCCATCACAACAGCACGTAACATATCCTCTAGAGTCTGAATCGTACGCTCAGTTTGGCCATCAGTTTGAGGATGATAAGCAGTACTCATAGCCAAACGTGTACCCATCGCTTCCTGAAAACTACCCAGAATTTAGAAGCAAATCTGGGATCACGATCAGATAAAATCGAGACTGGCACACCGTGCAGTATCACAACATTCTCAATGTATAAACGAGCCATTTTCTTATAAGGATAAGTCCGCTCATACGGAATAAAATGCGCAGATTTCGAAAGCCGGTCAATAATGACCCAAATAGCATCACAGCCCTTGGGCGAACGAGGTAAATTTGTCACGAAATCCATAGCAATATGTTCCCAATTCCATTTCGGGATTTCAAGACTATGGAGCAATCCTCCAGGTTTCATTCTCTCGGATTTCACTTGCTGGCAGACAAGACATTTCGAAATAAACTCAGCAATGTCCTTCTTCATACGTCTCCACCAGAATTGAGGTCTCAAAGTCAAATACATTTTCCGACCTCCAGGGTGAATACTGTATTTGCTACAATGTGCTTCTCGAAGAAGGGCAAATCTCAAATCAGAGTTGTCAGGAACTACCAGCCGACCATTAAGTCGTAAAGAACCATCAGAAGAAATCTGAAATCCAGACTGATGTCCTGCAGATACAAGTTCTTTCGATTTTTGGATCTGAGCATCACTTCGTTGAGCCTTTCGTATTTTCGATATCAAATTCGGCTCAATTTGCAATGCTGAGACAGTGACAGAATTCCAATTCAAGTGAACAGTCCAACCAGAAGTACATATATCCTCATGTACCTTGGCAACACTGACAGAAGCTAAAACAGAATCATAAACTTTACGGCTCAGGGCATCCGCAGTAACATTCACCGATTCAGGGTGATATTGAATCTCACAATCAAAATCCTTCAGGAGATCCATCAACCTGCGTTGCCTCATATTCAGATCATATTGAGAAAAGAGATATTTCAGACTCTTATGGTCCGAATAGATAACAAACTTTTCTCCGTACAAATAATGACGCCAAATCTGCAAAGCAAACACAATGGCAGCCAATTCGAGATCATGAACAGGATAACGTGTTTCATGAGATTTCAATTGACGAGACGCATAAGAAACCACTTTGCCGTGTTGCATCAAAACACAGCCCAAACCTTTACCAGACGCATCTGTACATACCACAAATCCTCCGGTACCTGAGGGAATAGTAAGCACAGGTGCAGTGGTCAATCTCGTCTTCAATTCAAGAAAACTAGCTTCACATTCATTTGACCAAATGAATCTCTGATTCTTCTGTGTCAGTTGAGTAATAGGTTTAGCTATCTTCGAAAATCCTTCAATAAAACGACGATAATATCCAGCTAAACCCATGAAGCTACGGATCTCAGGAACATTTGTAGGTCTTGGCCAATTCAATACAGCTTTGACCTTCGCATGATCAACAGATATGCCATGTCTCGAAATGACGTGGCCCAAAAATACCACTTTGTCCATCCAGAATTCTCATTTGGAAAATTTGGCATACAAATGACTAGTACGAAGAGTTTGAAGTACCAGTCTCAGATGTTCAACATGCTCCTTCTTCGATTTCGAATACACAAGAATATCATCAATAAAAACAATAACGAATCGGTCTAGATAATCTCGAAAGACCTGATTCATTAAGTCCATAAAAATAGCAGGAGCATTCGTAAGACCAAAAGGCATAACCAAGAATTCATAGTGGCCATACCTCGTATGAAAAGCAGTTTTGGGTACATCTTCGTCTCGAACTCGTACTTGATGATACCCAGAACGAAGATCAATCTTCGAGTATACAGAAGTACCCTGAAGCTGATCAAATAAGTCATCTATACGCGGATGTGGGTACTTGTTTTTCACAGTAGCCCGATTCAACTGCCTATAGTCGATACACATTCGCATCGTACCATCTTTCTTTCGAACAAATAAAACTGGAGCTCCCCAAGGTGATACACTTGGTCGAATATATCCCTTATCGAGAATATCCTGTAATTGTTCTTTCAATTCTTTCAATTCCAGGGGTGCCATGCGATAAGGAGCTTTAGAAATAGGCGCAGTCCCCGGCACAAGATCAATACTAAACTCAACTTCTCGATGAGGAGGAAAATCAGGAATCTCATCGGGAAATACATCCAGGAATTCTTTCGCAACTGGAATCTCAGATAAAGAAGACTCCTTCTTCGAAATATCAATAGCGTAGATAAGATAACACTCATCTCTGCTATTCAACAATCGAGACATTTCCAAGGAAGATACCAATGGAATTTTGGCTTGGGAACCCTTGCCATAAAAATTCCACTTGGTTCCATCAATCGGTCGAAATCGAACCACTCCATGACAACAATCAACAGTAGCTCGATTTGTCGTCAAGATATCCATGCCAACAATACAATCAAAGTCGTGCATAGGGAGGACAATCAAATTCAGAAATACCACATTATCCTCATAGATCAGTACACAATTATGCACAACTTTCTCAGACAAAATAATCTTCCCTGCTGGCGTGGCTATCGACAAAGTATCATACAACGGGGTACACTCAATATCGTGAGATGCAACAAATGCATGAGATATGAATGAATGAGATGCTCCTGTATCAAATAAAACACGTGCAGGATAATCGCAAAGCGTGCAAATACCTGCAATCACACCACCAGGAGCTTCTCTCGCCTGATCTTCAGTCATGGCGTACACTTTCACTTGAGGAGGAACTTGGGCACTCTGACCACCCGGTCCTCGATATCGTGGCACACTTGACTGCTGAAAAGATGGAACATGAATAGCAGGTCTCATCATACTAGGGCAACCTCTAAATCCTGGCTGGGGTTGAGCAGAAGTCGTACCCTGTTCGGACATACTCGAGAGAAATGGCCTTCCTGCCCACATTGATAACAAGTACCAAACATACCTCGACACTGCTCGATAGTATGTTTACCCCCACAATGGCTACAATATGGAGCAATCACAGGACTCCCTCTCTGTGATCCACTAGAACTCGAAGAAGACGAAGAAGCAGAGCCAGTCTTCTTGAACTTCTTACCCCTCGGTCGCAAAGTAGGCTGCTGAGCTGACACCGGAGGTGGAGGAGTATACTGTGGGCCTCCCCGCCTAAGTCCAGCCTCGGCTGCCTTGGCTCGTTCAACTGCCTCTGCGTAGCTGGTAGGCAATCTAGAAACAACATAGGTATACAAAGTAGGATGTAAACCGTTTACAAACCTGTTATATTTTGCCCTCGCATTTCCAGCTACGTGAGGTGCATACTTCAGTAACGTAGAAAATTTCGAAGCATACTCTGCAACAGTCATCGTTCCCTGCTGCAGATTATTGAATTCATTTTCCTGAGCAGTATAATAAGAAGGAGGGGAATACTGCTCCAAAAACTGGGCCTTGAAGACATCCCATGTGACTTCAGTTCCGGCCTCTTTCAATCCAATCTCAGCGGCTTCCCACCAAGATTTAGCTCGGTCTTTCAACTGATAGAGAGCAAGTTTCAGTCTACGAGCCTTGGAATACTCAACAATATTAAACAAGTGCTCGATATCCTTCAGCCAGGCCTTAGCTCTTTCTGCACTCTCATTGCCAAAGAACCTCGGTGGTTTTAAATCCTGAAATCGAGCCATCACCACATCCATGGACAATCCTTCAAATTGCCCAACAATCCTCTCAGTACTGCTACTCGCAGTCTCATTTGTGGGATCCATCTGCAAATCAAAAGATGAATATCACAATTTCATATCAATTTCATAATCTCATCACCTCATATCATCAATCTCATCAGATACTTACTCAAATCAAATCACATAAGAGCATTTAATACAAATAAGTCAAACACATACGCACAATTCATTTGTGCCTATTCAAGTGTATACAAGACTCAATAGAGCATTCCCAGCTATGCTCTGATACCATCTAGTGTGGGGCGCTTAGCTCCTAATCGTTATTACAATGCAATCTAATTAGGGTTAATTAATCACAGCGGAAACCGAGTTTAAATTTTCTTTACAATGAGCCCAAATCATTTTATTTTAATACTAAAAATAGTATCTCATCTCACGTCATAATCATGCCCACACGAAATCACAACCAATCACATACAAACATCTCATATCCTCGGGACATGCCCCGGTATATAGATACATATACATATATACTGGGAACAAGATATAAACATAAACCTCAGCCCAAGCTGTGGCTCCCACCAGAAGTACCCTCTCCGGTCTCCTGATATCCTGGAGTACCTGCCATTGTCCACACACAAAGACAACAACAGTCCCCCTTGGGGGTGAGCAAAGCTCCGTATGGAACAACCAATCATACATACCACAGATATCTAAACAATGATATATGGTATGCAATGCATGTATGTCGTGGAGGTATCAGGTCAAATGCCCATCCTTTGAGCACATGTCAGAATCAATCGAATCGCTATCAAATCAAATCAATGCTCGAGCTGGCACACCAGCCGATATGGGAATACACGTATGATAGCGTCGGCAAAGCGCCATCAAATCCCACATCTCATATCCAATCATATGGGGCCACAATTGTCTATGCTTTATGGGTTATATAATACCGGCATAGCGATTGTGTTCACAAACCCCGGAATCCAATCCAATCATATCAAGGTATCCAAGGATCATAGCTCAACGTGCATGTCATGTATCGATGTATGCATAAAATGATGTGTGTTAACAAAACATTTATTTTATACATCGATATTCAAATCATAATGTCATGTATGCCACATCAAATCAACAAATAGGCATATAGACACGTATTCCAATCCAATCAATCCAATCATATATCATATAATACAGATACCTGTCGTATGTTACCCGGTCGCAACATACCTCAATTCTTCGTTTCCAGTTGATGTAGCCTGAAGATATCGATATTATACTTTATCTACATCAATAGCATACTCATTCCAATCAATAACATACTTCAAAATCATTAATATGGGTTTCAAATATCATTTGAAACTTCAAAAATTCATATCAAATCACAATTATATCATAATTCAATTCCGACTTCGAATATGAGTTTCTTGTCGGTTATTCTACTATATATCAGAAATTCAACTTCAAATACATGCTATTCCAGCACTTTGATATTTAGAGCTGCTGTAACCGGAAGAAAATTACCTCATTCAGAAGCCCTCGACACGACGATCACAAATATATAATTTGTTTCGCGTTTAGACAACGTTTCGAAGTCGATTTGGACGAAAGAAATTGAAGATTTCTCGTTTCTCTCTCTCAATTATCGAATACGAAATGATAAGAAGAAAGAAAGAACTTAATCTTATCATCACCGCATCGGCGCTCGGGCGGTAGAATTCTCGCGCCCGAGCGCGAGACATTCTGCCCCCGATCCATATTTGTGTGCCCGAACACTCCCATATTCTACACTGGCACTCGGGCGGTAATCGTCTACCGCTCGGGCACCACATGTTCTGTCCAAATTATTGGTTTTGTACTATATTGGCGTCCGGCCTCTCCAATCGAGCTCTTACAACGTTAATTCACATTCGATACTCATTTTCTCAATTTCATTGTCATAATATACATCAAATACATAATCAATGACAATTTCATAAATTATCGATAATCAACATAGAATTTACGATAATACGATACACGGTCCTTACACCGGATGTTTGGTCATATCGAAGTGGATAGAATTGGAGTTTCTTCTATTACTGATATTCGATATGGGAAGGGACAAAGTCCGCGAATAAAAATGTACCACCACCCCGACCAGGAGTGTAGGTGGGTGTATGTTCTTATTCAGATCGGGATCCCTAGATTAGGATGAGTCAAGTCAGAGTTCAAGAATCACGGAGTGTGATTCAGAGCTTGTATTGATTATGTTCCTGATTTTGATACATGTTATGAATATTTGTTTCATGATGTTATATTTGTTTATATGAAATGCATGTATACATGATTTATACTGGGAATGTAATTCTCGCCGGAGTTATCCGGCTGTTGTCTTGTTTGTATGTGTGCATGACAACAGGTGGGACAGGATCAAGATCAGGAAGAGGATGAGAGATTATAGTTAACGTGGAGATCTGGGCCCAGAAGCAGAATAGGATTCAACACTAGATGTATAGTCATTGAACCTAGTTAAGATAAAGACTTGTAGTAAATGATTTGTACTTTGATATTGACATGTATATCAGATAGATTACTATTACGTTTCCGTATTTATATTTTAAAAAAGAAAAAAATTTAGTCCCAATTTTCTTAATTGTTATATTTGATATTAATAATGATTAAGAAATGAATTAGCGTCCGGGTCCCCACTCAATGAATCCCTCAATGCCATGTAAGTATGTTCCACGTGCAAAATGAGAAAATATTTTTTTTTTTGAGGTATGCTAAATATCTTGTGACCAATTATGAACGAGTTTGGAAGCCGGTGAACGTGGTTGGTGACTTCTCCACCCTGGTAAAGCATTACCGGGTTAGATCAGGATTTGAAAGCGGTAAAGCATGACCAGGGACCAATCCACCCGGTAAAGCATGACCGGGGATCTCATGTATGTGGTAATGTATTTTCCCTTCCAGGCCAGTACTATGGTTTAGTCTGATCAGGTGCAATTATGTACGAGTCACTTTCTTTGAAACATATCTCTACGCAAAATGATGAATTTTATGCATGTTCAAGTATGAATGATGCAAGCACGTTTACGAAAATTTTTACTATGATGGCACGTCTAAGTTTATGTATGTATGTTCAAGTTAAATATGTATGCTCTATTTTTAAGTTGCATGCGGT
The DNA here is from genome assembly GCF_022965805.1 of Primulina eburnea. Taxonomy (NCBI): domain Eukaryota; kingdom Viridiplantae; phylum Streptophyta; class Magnoliopsida; order Lamiales; family Gesneriaceae; genus Primulina; species Primulina eburnea. The sequence continues at coordinate 13,922,731 of NC_133111.1, forward strand.
TTTATTATGTATTACTTGTTATCTCCAGTTTATACATGTTGAGTCTTTAGACTCACTAGACTTGATCGATGCAAGTGATGATGACTTTGAGGAGACGAGAGGGGGGGACCAATGAGCCGGCTTGGACTGCGCAGGAAGCTAAACCCGAGGACATCCCATATTTTAAGATTCTATGCATGACATTTTAATACTTTGATTTTCTTGAGATGTGTTTACGTTGATTAAACAAGTAGTTTTAGCAAACTGTATTCGTGATCTTTTTATTGCAATTATTTTTGGATGAACAATTTATTTTAAATCGGAATTTGAAGGTTTATTTCTTATTTAAGAAAATTTTTATTTTTCCGCAAATTTCAAGTATGTTTAAAATTACGGTACGTCATGTGAGGCCCGGGGCTGAAGAGGGCGGCGGTGATCGCCATTGCCATGAGGTTGCACGGACAATTAGCGGCTCCTGGAAGGCTTCTAGGCGAAGGGAACATTAATGAACCGATCTTACATCGGAAGGAGAGGGATTTCGTAACCGTTCAGGTATGGGACTGTGCAGTTGAGATGTGCTTAAAAGATTTGATATGTACTACTCATATCAAGAAGGTGCATCTTTTTTTTGGTAGCTCATCAAATAAGAACTCTAAAGTTAAGCGTTCTTGACTTGGGAAAATTTTGGGTTGGGTGACCCCTGAGAAGTTTACTAGAGTGCGTGTGAGTGAGGACATAAGAACATTGGAAAGATTCGTCTTGGTACAGTGAGGTCAGTCGTCGAATCTTGGGCGTTACAAGTTTGATTTGTTAAAGGTTGATGTAAGGTTTTTGGTTAATTAATGAGTTAGGGATTTTTATGCACCTTAGATTTTTAGATGTTAAATTTTTTTGGATCGTGGAATTGTTAAGTTATTTTTTAAAAGATAAATTTCTAAATTATATGTTCAAGTAAAAAAAATAAAAATAAAAATTTTTAGGTTTTTAAAGTTTAAAAGTAGTGAACGTTTTAGAAGAAGTGGTAATCAAGCTCCTACTCATCATCATCAGTCTGGTAGACAAGTTTTTAGTCCTTCTGGTTCTACATCTCTTCCCCCTAGAGTGAAGCAGTTTTAAGAAATCTTGTTCTAGTTCTTCGAGTTCTGGGAATCGAAGTGGATAACACCATATCAGTCTTTATTGTGATAATTGTGGAGGCAATCAATTATTAATTAATGTGTTAGATTTCAAGGGGTTTGGAATATTTGCGGCAGACCAATGGCTTTGCGAGAGTTTGTACTAGTCAGACAAGAAAATCAACTCAAGTAGTTAGTGGAGCACATAGTAATAGATTTTCATCATCATCTCACTCTTCACAGAAATCTAGTTGACACCCACAATAGTATTGATGATAGAATGTTCAGCAACATAATCAACCACTTGTTCGTGTGTTTTCTTTGACTGAGGACGAGGCTCAGGAAGCTCCAGGTACTGTTATTACCCGTCACTGTAAATTATGTGGCTTTACAACACTGAAGCGTCAAATTTTTTGTTTCTCATATATTCATTATCTTGCATGACTTGTTACTCTGACGGGTAATATGACTATCATTGATAATGTGTTCTTTAATGCAGTGTTATTTCATGAAAATAATGTGTTGTATCTGAATCTCATAGTCCTACATATATATGATTTCAACTATATAGTTGGCATGGGGGTTCTGACCGTTAGTAGAACTACATTTGACTGTTATAGATGAATAATTCTTTTAGGCCTAATTTTGATCTTAAATGAAATCTTTATGGTGGAAGTTCTCAAGATAAGATTCCTCTAGTTTCCTCTATCAAGATGACTCAATTGTTAGATTCTGACAACAAGGGTTTTCTTGTTTATTCCAATGATCTATCGCAAGATGAGTGATATATATCTGATATCCCTGTTGTTTGTGAGTTTCCGGATCTGTTCTCGGAAGAAACCCTGGTTTTCTACCAAAACAAAGCGTTATGTTCTATATTGAAGTGATGCCATAATCTGAATCCATATCTCAAGAAACGTTTCATTTGGCTCCTGTAGATTTAAAAGAATTGAAAGAGCGATTACATAATCCGTTGATTAAATGTTATAATTATCTGAGTTCATCACCTTGGGGTACTCCTATTTTGTTTTTCAAAAAGAAATATGACACGATGATGATGTGCGTTGACTATTGACAACTGAATAAGTCTATTTTCAATAATAAATATCCACCTCCAAGTTTCAACGACTTAATTGATCAATTGCAATTGCAAGGTACTTCAGTGTATTATATGAAACGTCTACAACTGAACTACTAATTTTTTTTTCAGTCACTAAGTCTCGGACGAATATATACACAAAAAAATACGTATAAAATTCGGAACACACATTTTATAAAAAAATTCAACTATTAAATAAAATAACTGCAGTTAAAAACCTTAAAAATATAATCGACTGAAACGTTTAATGTTAAACGTAAAATACCAAATATAATAAAATTTTCCAAAAACCCTCAACATACTAAAATCATCAACCTATTAAAATTGCTTAAACAGGTCCTCCTATAATCATGTAATGTGGAAAATACAAGGTCCTCAGGTTTCCCGTGCACCCCCAGCCAGCCCACTCAGTCCTCAGCACCTCCAGTCTCCTCATTAACATGATCATCTAGAACAATCACACCTAGTGAGTCTAAAGACTCAACACACTTGAATCGTTATATCAAAGTACGTATACATATCGTGCAACAGTGAAAAGTACTCTAATTAAAACAACTTTCATAATCTTCAAAAGCATAAACGTAAAAATTAAACATATTTATAATCAAATCATGTCATCATATACTTATTCGTTTTCCTGTATTGAATTCTATTAATTGTGACTTTCGTATCAAATGTTGGTCGATGGATCCATCTACATATAACCATGGTACCAGGCTGCGGGGACATCAGCAACACTCTCACCCCTCGGTTGAGCACTAGCCTTACATGTTTCGCGTTTGTGTTCGTGTTAGTTACAACCAAATCACCTCCTTCCATCATGTCATCATATTCATCACTTATAAAATTTCATGCATATACATATATTTTCTTGAAAGCAAGCATGCAACGTATTTTCAGCATTTTTCATAAAAATTCCATATTCATATAAAATAAAAAATTTAAACATGCATTTTAAGTTAATAGGTCACTGTCAGGACTGCTAACTTGACTCGGGTGCAAAATGATCATTTTGCCCCTGAAACTGTAATGCCCGGGATTTGATATCATATTAATTTGCGATTATTGATTATGAATTGATATGATTATGAAGGATCGCTCCGAGACTTGATTTGAGTTTGCATGTGAGATTTGATGTGCGAGGACAGTACCCCTCGCGCATATGCACGACACTGATGCACGCATATGCGTGAGGAAAGTAGAGGACCTCGCGCATATACGCGAGATAGGACGCGCATATGCGCGAGAATGTGTGATTGACAATGCGAAGTCCAGAGAACCTCGCGCATATGCGCGGAAGTGGGGCACGCATATGCACAAGCTGCCGAGAAGGGAAATGCCGAGACCAGTAGGTCTCGCGCATATGTGCCGGGTAGAGTCGCGCATATGCGCGAGATGTGCTGCACCTAGAGGAAGCCACCTATCCTTTCCATGCACCTATCCTTTATATATATATATATATATATATATATATATATATATATATATATATATATATATATATATAAATATATATATATATCTTAAGCAAAATTATTCCTCAGCATTCAGAAAAGAGAAAAGAGGAAACGAGAAGCTTCAGAAAATCCTTACGCCTTTTATTTTAGAAATTTGAAGTTTGTGCAAAATCCGTCCGTCAGATTTTCGATCCGACTTCAGTACTGTGTTCCTATCAACAAAAGCTTCAACTGGATGTAAGTTTCTTATGTTTTTGATATAATTTGAATTTATGGTATTGTCAGAATCGGATGTGATTCATATATGATGTTCTTGACATGTTAGACATCGTATAATCGAAACCGGATTGAAGAATGGTTATCGTATGAAATTGTTATGATTTTCAGAATGGATTTGATTGAGATTCGATATCAGATTTGTACTGTGATTGATTATGAGTTATTGGAATTGGTATATACTGATTTTATATTACCGGTATTTCAACATCATACTGTTATGCCGTCAGAATTTGATAAGACCGAGATGTCTTGATTTGAATGGTATATTGATATAGTATATCCGATATTGTCATTGCCAGATTGATATTGACAGGCTTTGAATTCGAGTCTTTGACAGAGTCAGATTGGTAGAACGAAAGGTATAAATTAATGTTAACCGGGAGATCGACTTGAGTTAGATTGGACCCGAGCTTCCCAAAAACCACATACTTTACTTTATTGTGCTGATGTTTGCAATTCATGATAATTGATATGCTTAGTCTATTGAGTTATAGCAAAGCGTGTGCTGAGTCATAGGCGGAGATGCCTAGTCATTGGCGGATATGCCAAGTCTTTGGTGGATATTCCAAGAAACTGTATGTTTGGTTTATATCGATGTTTGCTTAGGAGCAGATCGGCTCCTATCGCTGAGATTCGATATATGAGACAATGTCCAGGAATCGGGATCCCTAGATTAGAGATGAGTCGAGTCTGAGTTGACGAGTCACGAGTTTATTTACAGTTTTACATCTATCATGTTTTCGGATTTGATACATGTTATTGATAAATGTAATATGCTTTTATATATGTTTTTATATGATTGCATGTATACATGATTTATACTGGAAATGTAATTCTCACCGGAGTTATCCGGCTGTTGTCGTGTTTGTATGTGTGCATGACAACAGGTGGGACATGATCAGGGTCAAGACGAGGATGAGAGAGAACAAGTTAGCGTGGAGATCGGGATCAGAAGTAGATAGGCTTTAGCACTTGATATGTAGTAGTTGAACCCTAGTTTGATTTGAATGTATTGAGTACAAGACATGTACTTTATGTTTAATATGTATATCGGATTGATTACATTACGTTTCCGCATTTGTATTTAAAAAAAAAAATTAGAATATGTTTATTTAATTGAACCAATTATTCCCAAATATAATTAAGAAATGAATTAGTGTCCGGGTCCCCACAGCAGGTGGTATCAGAGCAGTAGGTTCTAGAACTGTAGGTTCTTGAGACTGAGATAGAAGCTAGTGAGCGGGGTAGATTGAGTTTTATTTCCTGCTCTTCTTGTGCTAGCATGTTTTACTGCTTTAGAATGCATGTTTAGCTGATTATCTGATTTGATTTGGTAATGTGTATTATTGAGACTGGATCAGAACCGATTCTTGATCAGCAGTAAGATGATCGGAGGAGGACTGAAATAGATGTGTTGTATTGGGTTATTAATCCTTTTGATAATCAGATATGCCTCCCCGAAGAGTACCAGAACAGGGCAGTACTTCTGCTAATCCAATGGATGTGAAAGAAACTCCTATGGAAACACTGTTGTAGAGGTTTCAGTCGTTCAAACCGCCAACCCTGAAAGGAACAGAGACTTCTGTTGACTGTGAGTGTTTGTTAGATGACATTGAGATGCTGTTCAATTCCTTGGATTACACAGATGAGTGCCGAGTCAGACTGATAGGGCACCAGTTGCATGACGTTGCAAAGAACTGGTGGATTACGACAAAGAGGGCTTTGGAGCATCGATGTACGAATATCACTTGGAATGTATTTAAGACTGAGTTTTATCAGAGATTTTTCACAGTGTCGTACAAGAAGGACAAGGGTGCAGAGTTTGCTAATTTGAGACAGGGCCAGTTGAACAATGAAGAGTATGTGGCCAAGTTCTCTACTTTGTTGAGATTTGCTCCACACGTGGCTGAGAATGACGAAGCCGTGGCTGATTAGTTCATCAATGGCTTGAATCCTGAGATCTTTACATTGGTGAACAAAGGGCGATCGAATAACTTTGCTGATGCCCTGAATAGAACCAAGGGATCTGAAACCGGTCTGATTAGACAGAAAGGAGCTTCGTATGTTCCTCCAGCACAGAGACCACATCAACTCCCTCCCAGATTTGAGAGTGGCAGTAGCAGTGGTGGAAAGAAAGATTTTTTGAAAGCCTGAGGAAAACAGTTTAAGAAGTCTGGCAGCAGTTCTTCTAGCTCCATTGGTTCCAGACAGAGCCAGAGTTATACCGGGGCTTATTGCAGAACTTGCGGAGGTAGACATCCGACCAAGAAATGTCAAGGAGTGATTGGTAGTTGTCGTATCTGTAGACAGCAGGGACATTTTGCGAGAGTATGTCCACATAGAGGTTCCCAGGGATTCCAGGGAGAAGAATCAGCTGGATCAGTGGCTCAGACTGATAGAAGATCATCAGCTGTGCATTATTTCCAGCCACCACCGACTACTACTCCGTCACAGCAGAGGCCAAGAGGTAGCCATACAGTTAGCCAGCCTCCTAGACAGCAGGCCATAGTATTTGCTTTGACAAAGGAACAGGCTCAGGAAGCACAAGACGATGTTGTTGTAGGTAAATGTTCTTTATGTGGTTATCCTGCTTATGTATTGATAGATACGGGTGCTTCTCATACATTTATTTCTGAAAGATTTGCATTGAGTCATGCATTGCCTGTTGAGTTTTTATCTGCTGTAGTGTCTATCTCTTCTCCTTTGGGGATATGTTTGATAGCAGTGAATTCTGTGAAACAATGTATGCTGCAGTATTACGGGCATGAGATTGAGTTAGATTGTATTGTGCTTGGGTTGTCTGATTTTGACTGTATTATAGGTATCGATATGTTGACCAAGTACAGAGCTGCCGTTGATTGTTTCCATAAGATTGTGAGATTCAGACCTGACATGGCTGAAGAATGGAAATTCTATGGTAAGAGTTCTAGATCGAGAATTCCTTTGATATCTACATTATCTATGACTCGATTATTACAGAAAGGAGCAGAAGGATTCCTTGTCTATTCGTTGATTTACTGAAATCGAGTCCATCATTGTCTGATTTGCCAGTGGAATGCGAGTTTGCCGATGTCTTCTCAGATGAGATTCCGGTTTTGCCTCAGATTCAAGAGATAGATTTCAGCATTGAGTTGGTACCAGGTACAGCTCCGATTTCTAGAGCTCCGTAAAGAATGACACCAATTGAATTGAAGGATTTGAAAGATCAGTTGGAAGATTTACTGGCCAAGGGATATATCAGACCGAGTGTTTCTTCTTGGGGTGCTCCAGTATTGATTACCGACAACTGAACAAGGCGATGATAAAGAACAAATATCCTTTACCTCGTATCGATGATTTATTTGATCAGTTGCAGGGTTCTTCTGTTTATTCCAAGATTGATCTGAGATCTAGATATCATCAGCTGAGAGGCAAAGATTCTGATATACCGAAGACAGCGTTCAGAACCAGGTATGGACATTATGAGTTTAGTGTCATGCCGTTTGGTTTAACGAATGCTCCAGCAGTATTTATGGGTCTGATGAACCGTGTATTTCAGAAATATCTCGATGATTTTGTGATTATTTCATTGATGATATTTTGATTTATTTGAAGAATATGATTGAGCATGCTGAGCATCTGAGAACTTTGTTGCGAACTTTGAGGGCTGAGAAATTATATGCAAAACTGTCGAAATGTTAATTATGGTTGAGACGTTGTATTTCTGGGTCATATCATATCCGGAGATGGTATATCAGTTGATCCCAGTAAGGTTGAAGCCGTGATCAGTTGGCCAAGACCGACATATGTGCCAGAGATCCGCAGTTTTATGGGTTGGCAGGCTACTACCGTCGATTTATTAAATCTTTCTCTAGTATTGCTAAACCTATTACGCAGTTGACTCAGAAGAATGCACCATTTGTTTGGTCAGAAGGCTGTGAGTCCAGTTTTCTTCAGTTGAAGAAGAGACTGACCAGTGCTCCGATCTTGACTATTCCGTCAGGTACTGGTGATTATGTCGTTTATTGTGATGCTTCTCACAGAGGATTGGGTTGTGTTCTGATGCAGCGAGGACATGTTATCGCTTATGCTTCGAGGCAGTTGAAGCCACACAAGACTCGCTACCCAATTCATGATCTTGAATTGGAGCCATCGTCTTTGCATTGAAGATATGGCGACATTCCTATACGGTGAGAAGTTTGAGATTTATTTTGATCATAAAATCCTGAAATATCTGAGTCAGAGCTGAATATGAGGCAACGAAGATGGCTTGATCTGCTTACAGACTTTGATTGTGAAAACAAGTACTATCCGGAAAAATCCAATGCAGCAGCTGATGCACTGAGTCGAAAGGTATGTTCTTTGTCCTTATCGACTATAGGTGTTTCAAATTTGATAGAATATTGTTGTTCGTCTGGATTTGTATTTGAGACAGATCGTAGAACGTTGAGACTTTATGCTGTTCAAGTCGAACCAGAGCTGAATTTGAGAATTAAAGCAGCTCAGAAAGTTGATCAGAATATGCATAACTCGATATCGATGGTCAGAACAGGACATCGATCGGAGTATCAGGTACATGACAGTGTACTGTATGTGAATAATCGTCTTGTTGTGCCAGATGTTTCAGATTTGAAACGACAGATTTTGTCAGAAGCGCATAGCAGTAGATTCAGTATTCATCCTGGTGGCAGGAAAATGTATAATGATTTGAAAAGACAATTTTGATGGAAACAGATGAAAGCTGATATTGCTGAATTTGTATCTAAGTGTCTGAATTGCCAACAGGTAAAAGCGGAAAGAAAGAAGCTAGGAGGACTGTTACAGAGTTTATCTATTCATGAATGAAAATGAGATCACATTTCCATGGACTTCGTGACGAAGCCACCGAGATCCTCCCGAGGTTGTGATGCGATTTGGGCCATGATTGACAGATTGACCAAATCCACATGCTTTATTCCGCACAAGATGACGTACAGACATGACCAGATGGTAGAGATTTATGTCAGGGAAGTGGTCAGATTGCACGGAGTGTCGAAGTTGATTGTTTCATACCGTGATCCTCGGTTTACTTCGCATTTCTGGCAGAGTTTACAGCAGGCTCTAGGTACGAAGTTACATCTGAGTACCGCATATCATCTACAGACCGACGGACAATCAGAGCGGACTATCCAGACACTGGAGGATATGCTTAGAGCTGTAGTGCTTGATTTTAGCACTAGTTGGCAAGATTCTTTGCCACTTTGTGAGTTTTCGTACAACAACAGCTATCAGACGAGTATTGAGATGGCTCCTTTTTGAGGCGTTGTACGGTAAGAAATGCAGATCCCCTATAGCAAAGGGTCATAGGCGGAGATGTCTAGTCATTGGCGAATATGCCAAGACACTGGATGTTTGGTTTATATCGATGTTTGCTTAGGAACAGATCGGCTCCTATCGCCGAGATTCGATATATGAGACAATGTCCAGGAACCGAGATCCCTAGATTAGAGATGAGTCGAGTCTGAGTGGACGAGTCACGAGTTTATTTACAGTTTTACATCACTCATGTTTTCGGATTTGATACATGTTATTGATAACTGTAATATGATTTTATATATGTTTTTATATGATTGCATGTTTACATTGTTCATACAGTATATTATACTCACATGAATCATATTAGAATTATATTCTCTTATTTTGTATTTTTTTTATTTTTAAACAATTGTTTATTTGATTTAGTAAATATATTTTCAATTTTATACACATTTAAATTATATATGAGAGATTTTGTTATTATGAGTATAAATTAAAAAAATATTTTTATAAATTTTTATTTAATTATTTTTTTTAAAAAAAATCTGGTTGTGGTTGGGAGTTTTCGGGTTGGTTCGGGTTCGGATTAGCGTTGAGTAGTTTTTTAATGCTATTGTGCATCAGACCCGACCCGAATCCATCTTGACACCCATAATAACAAAACATCATTGAGTTTAATAAAAAGCAGGAGTTATCCGGCTGTTGTCGTGTTTATATGTGTGCAGGACAACAAGTAGGACAGGATCAGGGTCAGGAAGAGGATGAGAGAGAAAAATGTATGGTTGCATGATTAAATGATTATATGACACGATTTCATGAAATTGAAAGATTTTACCCGAATATTCGATAATAGGTTGGGGACGACCAAGACAAGAATAAATATTTTCAAGGCTTCTTAATATGATTATAAATGATTAATTTTTTTTTAAAATGATAGAATTCGAATTATTTTACGAGAAAAGCTTAATTTTATTCGGGAATCCGGTTTTGGGCAAACGAGAGACTTTAAAATATTAAAGATATTATTTTTGGAAACTAATTCTTATAAACTTTTATATTTCAATTAAATAAGAGTTACTGGCGCAATTTAAGTAAATTGAGTAGGCACAATTGCTCGAATTTTTGGAATCCCAAAATTCAAGCTCATTATCATGCAAATTAAAATCTATAAATAAGATACCTAGGCTTTGGAACACACACATCAGCCGATTTTTACACACACAACACACACAAAATTCGAAAGTCATCAAGAAGGAAAAGCTAGGGTTCTTCGTTGCCCGTTCGTCCCTTCTCGTACCCCTCGCCAACGATCGTGTATTCGAGCGTTTTAAAAAGCAAATGAACGTTTTCTAAACCCTTTGACGCACCATTCAAACCATAATATGCATGTTTCAGTTATTTCTGCATGAAAAGTATCTAAGTCCGATGGTTTAACAGTATGCGATTATTTTCAAAAGTTTTGAAAGTTTTTATGTATATATGAACGTATTATGATTCCCAACAAGTATGCTGCCAATATATGGTGAAATACGGTTAGAATATGAACAAAATTAAGAGGAAACGAGGGCTGGATAGTAAGAAAAAAGGTCTGCACGAGGGTAGCTAGAAGAATCCTAAGTTTTGGGTGTTTTCATGGAACCAAGTGCTCGGATTTCGGATGGTGCATTTCGTGGCTTGGCTGGACGTGGTCAAGGGTTAGAAAGAGTCCTAGCAGGGCTAGGAAACGAGACCAGCGGCTGGGGAAGAGTCCTTGTGAGTTAGGACTCCCCCCATCCACGCACTTGGAGGCTGCGGCTAGGAGGGCTTGTGGCTCGGTCGGGGCTTGGCTAGGGTGGGCTAGGCGGTGGCTCAGGGTGGTCAACAGAGAGTCACAACGGTTAGGGCTTGAGGGTGGCTTGAGCAAGGAGTCCTATGCGAAGAAGGACTCCTCTGTGCATATTGAGGTTACACGCGGTTGTTGTTCTTGGGCAGGTGGCTCGTTGAATGGTTCAAGAATTCGGGCTGGGTTCGGTTGCATCTGAGAATGGTCCAAGGAAGGTGAGGGTCAGAGGGGATCAGGAGTTAGGTAGCCACGTGAGTTCTAGAGTCACTAGGAGTCCTAGGAAGACTAAAAAGCAAAGACTTTCAACTCGGGTACTTGTGCAGTGTTCGTGCATGAGTTAGGGGCTGGTTACAGGTGTCGGGGCTGTCAGTAGGGTCCTTAGGTGTGTTTGCTAGGGGTTGGCTCGGCCATGGACCGATGGAATTGGGAGTTGGCTTAGTAGGTTCATGCAAGGGTAAAAATTCCGAGATTAATGAATAAGGTTCGAACCATGGGTCCAAGGGGGTGGCTCATGGCTCACAAGGGTAGGTTAGGTGATAAAAAGTCTATGTTTAAAATTTGGTGATCAAAATATTCGAGTTTTGAATTAAATAGGGACTAAAAACACTTTACGGCAATTAATTAGGAAATTAAATTGAAAACCCTGAATTTAAGCTAAATAAAATTATTAAAAATTAGACTTAAGCTTAAATAGTTATATGGGATGATCTAGAGTCAATAAAAGTAAGAAAAAAATCAAAATCGAGGAATATTATGTCTAGGGGCAAAACGAACATTTTACTCTTGAGTAATACGAAAAAATTTGGCAGCGTCTCGAAGGGTCATATCGCATATTAAATGATTTATTATGATGAGTTTGATGAAAATATGATATTTTATGATTTATGGTAAAGCTGTGCAATTTTACTGTTAAAATGCAATTTTTGAAAGTCATGATATTTTATGCTTTAAAAAGAAAAGGAAAAATATTTTGAGGAATGTGAATTGACTGTGACAAAGGATAAAGGATATGTAGGGGATCCGTTTTAAGAAAGAACAGTGAACTTTAAATTTTATGGAAATGTTGTGAGGGAGAAGGCCCAGAGGGAGATCATTTATGGGAAAAGACCCTAGAGAGAGCCCGACGATCGTATTTCCATGGCGGTGCCTAGTGCCCGTCCCCATGGGCCATGTGGAGCCGAAGACTAATCAGTCGACTAGAGGATAAAATGATAGTCACTTTCAAGGATCAAATTTCACCCAAAATGATAAATGATTGAAAGCTTTACGATTTTATGATTTTACGATATATGATTTATTTATGCTTAAAAGTTATTTTAAATAAAAGTATGATTTTTAATGCTTATGATTGTATATATATTATTAGCTACTCATGTTTAGAACATGCTGAGTCAATTAGTCTCACTAGTTTTGAATGTTGCAAGATTTGAGGATATTGAGGGAGGCGCTGACGCTTGAGTGGTCGAGTGTGACAGTACACTCATGAGGGACATTTATTTTCTGCATTAGCTTGATAGATAAAAGATTTGAAGGAATTGTGTTAAAGAATTTATTAGAGATTTTTATGCTTTATTTTGATGTTAGTTGATCTTAATTTTTTAAAGTTCGACGCAGAATTTTTGGTTAGTTGACGATTTAAGGATTTTTATGCACTTGAGATTCGAATTGTAAAATTATTATGATTCATGGAAATATTAAGTTATTTTATAAAGTGATTTTCGAGTTTTTGTCTTTTCAAAAACAATTCTAGTAGAATTTCAAAGTTAAAAAGTGTGGGACGTTTCAGTTGGTATCAGAGCCAATGATCCCCAACGGGTTGTGTATTGTCACTCCGAGAAGCTCAAAAAGTTACGCCTCTAGTATGTGAATTTTTACTGCCTTATATTTTATATGCTAAAGTTCTTTTAAATACATTTATGATACATGATATAAATGTTAGTTCCATATTTCATTTAAAATGTTAAATGCATGTTGGTTACGTGGTTTGGACGGCATGTACAGAGATGCCTCTAGAAGGATTTTACGTAGAAATGATGAGGATAGACATGAGGAGGAAATTCCACAGCCTCCACCTAATCAGGATGGCAGTGCCCGTGTACTAGCCGGTATGGCTCGTTTACTAGAGCAACATGTAGGAAATGGAGCGAGGGTTCGACCGGAGGCTGCATATGATCATTTTAGGAGGACGAACACCGAGGATTTTCATGGAACTATTGATCCATTGGTTGCTGAGGGATGGATTCGATCTTTGGAGGTTATTTGTCGTTATATGGATATGGCGGATGCTGACCGAGTTCTATGTACCATTAATGTATTGAAGGGCGACGCTTCCTTATAGTGGGACGAGCAGAGCGAGGAGTGAATCTAGCGACATTGACTTGGGAAGATTTCAAGAGGTTGTTCTACAACAAATATTTCACATCTGATGTCCGTTCTAGGCTTAAGAGAGAGTTCATGAGTCTACGTCAGGGAGATTTATCTGTGGCTAAGTTTGTACAGAAGTTTGATAAGGGCTGTCATTTTGTGCCCTTGATTGCTAATAATGTTGTGGAAAAGTTACGGAACTTCCTAGATGGTTTAAGGCCGACTATTCGTCGTGATGTGATGCTCGTCGATCGTTCTAATTATACTACTGTCGTTGCAAAAGCTTTTAGAGCCGAGAAGTCATTCAAGGATATTCAGTGGGAGATGCAGCGCAAGAGGAATCGTGCTCAACAACCTAGTCATCAAAATAAGAAGCCTTATACGGTACCACATAGGCAACCAAAACCGTCAAAACCACAAGTACAACCACCTCGAGAAAACGTCCCGAAGACTGCTGAGAAACCACTTTGCAAGGAGTGCAATCATCAACAATATGGCAAGTGCATGTGGGGCACCTACAAGTGCGGAGATATGGGACACAAGGCTGGGGATTGCCCAAAGCTCAAGAAACCCACGACTGGAAGGGTCTATGTGATGCAAGCTGAGGAGGTTGAGACAGAGCCAACACAACATTAATTACTGGTAACCTAGTTGTTTCATGTTTTTACGATGATTCTATTGCATGAATTGTTAAAGTGGTTATAGGAATTGATTGGGATAATGAAGAACATAGAGGAGAATTGGTTGCATGCCCTACCTGAGCTGGATTTTAGAGACGACATTGAAAACTTTTGGGATAGAAATACGATTTTCGAGATTGTGAGGACTGAATTGAAGAGAAAAATTTAAGCTAAGAGGGTTAAGTATAAGGTGGATGAGGGAGCCTAAGTTTTTCAATTATCAAGAAAAGGTAAAAATTTCGAGGAAAAAATTCTATTTAAGGGACGGAAATTTGTAATGCTCGAAAACAATCAGTCCACATAAACCACATATATGCAAATGAATTAAATTGCATAATTGTTTTACTTAATTGCATGTAAATACTTACTTGATGCATATTATATTATTAAAGGTATGGTTGATGATTATATGGCATGATTTCATGAAATTGAATGATTTTACCCGAATATTTTATAATAGGCTGAGGAAAGGAGGCCGGGGATGACCAAGACAAGAATAAATATTTTCAAGGCTTCTTAATATGATTAAAAATCCTTCAGCAGATCAAGCCATCTTCGTTGCCTCATATTTAGTTCTGACTGTGAAAATAGATATTTAAAACTCTTGTGATCAGAATAAATCTCAAACTTCTCACCATATAAATAGTTTCGCCAAATCTTCAGTGCAAACACGATGGTAGCCAATTCAAGATCATGAATCGGATAGCGAGTCTCATGTGTTTTTAATTGTCTTGAGGCATAAGCAATAACATGTCCTCGCTGCCTTAGAACACAACCTAATCCCTTGTGGGAAGCATCACAATAAACAACAAAATCACTAGTATCTGACGGAATAGTCAATATCGGAGCGCTGGTTAATGAACCGTATATTTCAGAAATATCTTGATGACTTTGTGATTATCTTTATTAATGATATTCTGATTTATTCAAATAATATGATTGATCATGCTGAGCATCTGAGAATTGTATTGAAAACTCTGAGAGTTGAGAAACTGTATGCAAAGCTATCGAAATGTGAGTTCTGGTTGATAAGCTATGTAGTAGACCTCCTAATTTCTTCCTTTCTGTTTTCACCTGTTGGCAATTCAGATATCTGGACACAAAATTTTCAATATCTGATTTCATCTATTTCCACCAAAACTGTTTCTTCAGATCATTGTACATCTTTCTGCCACCAGGATGAATACTAAATTGACTACCGTGTGCTTCTGTCAGAATCTGCTGTTTCAAGTCTGAAACATCGGGCACAACAAGTAGATTATTCACGTATAACACATTATCACGAACCTGATATTCTGATTGATGCCCTGATCTGACCATCGCAATCGAATTTTGAATATTTTGATCGCTTTTTTTTGTTTCTTTAATTCAGTAAATTTTTCTAAATGTGATAGAATTTGAATTATTTTACGAGATGAGCTCAATTTTATTCGGGAAGCCGATTTCAGGAAAACGATGGACTTTTAAAAGATCAAAGATATTATTTTTGTAAATATTTTTTTATAAAATTTTTATGTGATAGGATCGGTTGGTAGGTTAAAGAGTGTTTAGAAGGGGGGTTGAATAAACACTCTACAATTTTACCTCTTTTTCAAGTAATGAGTCAGTTTAGTGATAAACTAAACTCGAGAATCTTGTTATGTCAATGTCAATCAGTTAACTAATGAAAGTGCGGAAATAAACTGAATGACCAATAGAATAAAACCTAAATTAAGGGACACAAGATATATGCATGTTTGGAGATTTCAATCACTCCTACGTCACCCGTTCTATCTAAAAGATAGGAAATTCACTAAAAGACTTTGATCAATACAAGACTTGTACAGATCCCCTTCAGTTTTGGACTTAACAATGCCAAACTAAAAATCTTAGTTTCAATACAATTTATCAATTCACAACTGATATGAAACTACTCAGCACAACTGATCTCTATAATATCGAATATTACAATAGTAAGTGTTTGTGCTTGTAAGCTTGATATATAGCCTTGAATGATATGAATGTATATGCTAAGTGTGAGAGTTTGAAATCTTTTGAATGTGAGGAGATTTAAACAGAATAACAACCTGGTAGTTTTGTTCTATATATATCGTAGATGCTCTTCACGACTATTTATTTCCAACGGTAACAATGAATACGTTTGAATATTTCTATCCGTTATTTGCCACGTCAATTGATAAGTGCAATTTATTGTACTTTTATTACTTGTTTTTAACTTGGAATTTTGTGATTCTTGAGCATGTTTTATTTGATATGTTGTTGTTTTTGTTATTGTAGTTTGGAAGAGTAGAAATGAGAGTTTGGAGTGATATAGTGATGAATTAGAAGGTGCAAAGGACAAAGATACACGAAGCAACACCGCACCCGCGGTGTTCACAAGAGTGCACCCGCGCTGTTCTCCGAGGCATGACCGCACCCGCGGTCATGCTAGCACCGCACCCGCGGTCTCACCAGAAGAGCAGGAGGAGTTTTAGTCGAAAGGGCACCGCACCCGCGGTCATGCACAAACACCATTCCGGAAATTGTGAAACTTTGTGGACTTTGAAGAAAAGAAGGGGAAAATGGTGTGCTACGTGGGATATCTTGTCTAGACTATAAAAGGGTCTCTTTTTCATCATCTAGGGTAGAGGAGAGAAGCTAGGAAAAGGGTGGAGGCTACAAAGAGAAAAGAGTTGAAGATCAAAATCATCATCTTCAACAAGTTCTTGCACATCTTTGGACAAAAACTTCATACACTCCAAAACTCTTGTTCTAAGTTCTTTCTTTCTTTATTTTTACTTTTAGTTGATATGTCTTGTTTAAGATTCATGTATTGTTGTGTTATTTTTATTATTATGAACTAAATTTTAATTCTAGAGGGATGATGGAACAAAACTAGAAACCATGTGTTGAGATTCATGATTTATGCTATATAAGTTGTCTTTATTGTTCATTTGTGTTTTTCCAATCTTAATGCTTTCATTTTATTGGCCATATCTTGAATGATTTGTATGCTATAAATTATCACTTGGAAAAGGAAATTTATAATCAAGAAAGGGAAAAATACATCGGTAGTATTTATATAGTTCGGGAGGACATATCTTGCTATTGAAGCTATAAAAAGAATTTAGTGCTTATTGTGTTATTTAATTTTAGATTGTTGACAGGGATGTGACAATCTTTTGTTAGATAATTAGTATCTATTTAGCACTCGGGAGAGGGAGTAGATAATTATAGAATTCTTGGTTAATGAATAAGAAGGACAATTATAATATAGCTACACAAAATAGTACATGGTGGATAGTTGCGTGAAGTCGGACCTCTAGATCTTTTATTCCATTGTTCAAATCTGTTTGTTGCTACAATTAAATTTATTTTCAATTATAGTCATTGGTATAATCAACTCTGTTAAGTGAATATACTAAATAAAATCGAGACTATTTTAATTACAAGCATTAATATAAATTTAGAAATACATTCCTCGTGGGATCGACACTTGTACTCGAAATTACATTTTACTATAACTTGACGTCGTGCACTTGCGAGCCTTAAAGAAAACATGCAACAAGTTTTTTGCGCCGTTGCCGAGGAGTGTAAAATTTGAATTTATATTAATATTGTTACCAATTAGTCTAGATTTTAATTTAGAGCTATTTTTATTATACTACATTAAACACTGATTTGTTTATTGTCTTTGTTTGATAGTGCATGCGAAGATCGCAAAATCTTGACTTGCTTATCTTTGATCCTGAGATCGAAAGAACCGCAAGAAGGTTAAGAAAGGCAAGAAGAGAAGAGATTCTAGCAATGGCTGAAAACAGAGACAATGAAAATCCACCCCCTGCAATACCCATCCGAGATCATTTTAGGCCGGTACTGAATGCTCATTATTCGGGCATAGCACGAGGAACAATTAATGCAAACAACTTTGAGCTCAAGCCTGCGTTGATAAACATGGTTCAACAGAATCAGTTTGGGGGAGCCGCTACTGCAGATCCTCATTTACATCTCAGAACCTTCCTTGAAATTACTGACACGGTAAAAATAAATGGTGTTTCTGATGATATAATTAGATTGCGTCTGTTTCCTTTTTCTCTTAGGGACCAAGCAAGAGGATGGATCCAATCGCTTCCTTTGGGGAGTATCACTACCTGGCAGGATTTAGCAACTAAGTTTCTTGCAAAATATTTCCCACCTGCAAAGTCTGCACAGTTGAAAATCGAGATAAGTACTTTTAGGCAGACTGATTTTGAGCAACTATATGAGGCATGGGAACGGTATAAGGAGTTGCTGAGAAGGTGTCCAAACCATGGTTTTGAAGATTGGGTACAGATTGAATTATTTTACAATGGTTTAAATGGACAAACAAGAGGCACTGTTGATGCAGCAGCTGGTGGCACAATATTTGCCAAATCACCCGATCAAGCATATGATTTGCTTGAACAGATGACCATTAACAGTTATCAGTGGCCGACTGAAAGATCAGGAGTGAAGAAGCAAGCTGGGATTTATGCCATAGATCCTATTACATCACTCAAAGCTCAAGTTTCAGCTTTAACAACTCAAATTGCAGCAATGAACAAGGCTAGTACATCAGAGGTTGAAAATGCATCTGTTGTTACTGAAGAACCACATATTCCAAATGAGGCACATTATATCAACAATAGGAATTTTGGTGGTTATGGAGGATATCGAGGTAACCCTCCCCCTAACACTTATCATCCTGGTTTGAGAAATCACGAGAATTTTTCATATGCTAATAATAAGAATGCGTTGAATCCTCCACCGGGGTTCAATGCATCAAAGGGGGAAGGAAAACCTTCACTTGAGGATTTAGTTGGGACATTTGTTGTAGAATCGAGTAAAAGAATGGCTAGGACTGAATCTCGTCTTGATGGCATGGAAACTGACATGGGAAATATGGGAGCCACAATGAAGTCATTGGAGACACAGATTGGTCAATTGGCTAATGCATTGAAAGATCAAAATAAAGGTCAGTTCCCAAGTAACACTGAAGTGAATCCAAAGGAGCAATGCAAAGCTGTGACTTTGAGAAGTGGAAAAGAACTTGAGGGTAAAAACTCCAATGAAAAGGATGAAAAAGAGGTGACTGTTGAAGAAGTTGAAATTGAGGGATCCAAAGTTGAAGTTGAACAACCTTTGGTATTTCAGCCAATACTTCCATATCCACAGATGTTTAAAAAGAAGAAATTGGATGAGCAATTTGCCAAATTTTTGGAGATCTTCAAGAAGATTCATATCAACATCCCATTTGCCGATGCTTTGGAGCAAATGCCAAACTATGCAAAGTTCATCAAAGATGTGATGTCAAAGAAAAGGAAGTTGCATGAGTTTGAGACAGTTAAGTTGACCGAGGAGTGTAGCGCCATACTCCAAAAGAAACTACCACAGAAACTCAAAGATCCAGGGAGTTTTACTATTCCTTGTGTTATTGGTGGTTCTAGAATAAATAAAGCTTTATGTTATTTAGGTGCCAGTATTAATTTAATGCCTTTTTCTATTTACAGGACTTTAGAGCTTGGCGAGGTGAAGCCTAGCACTATTAGCTTGCAGCTGGCGGACAGATCACTTACATATCCACGGGGTATAGTGGAAGATGTTCTGGTAAAGGTAGACAAATTTATATTTCCTGCTGATTTTGTCATTCTAGATATGGAAGAAGATCAGGACACTCCACTTATCTTTGGAAGGCCATTCTTGGCCACCGGAAAAGCTTTGATTGATGTGCACAAGGGTGAGCTTACATTGAGAGTAGGTGGAGAAGAAGTCATGTTCAACATCTACAACACAATCAAAGAACCAAATGAGGTAAGTACTTGTAATAGTATTGATGTAATTGATTCATGTATATCTCATGTTGGTGCAGGTAGATTGACGAAAGATTCTTTGGAGAGATGCTTGTTGGAATCAGCGTCTATACTGGATGAAAATGATTGGGACGTGCAAGAGGAGTTACTTGTTCTCGATACATTGCCTAAAGAAAATATTGATGTGCATAATGTAGAACTACTTGAAGATGCAAGTATAGTGGTACCAAAAGTATCCCCTGAATTGAAGGAACTTCCAAGTCACCTCTGTTATGCATTTTTAGGTGAAAATTCAACATATCCAGTAATCATCTCTTCTTTTCTTACTTGTACTGAAAAAGAAAAATTGTTGAGGGTGTTGAGAGAATTTAAATCTGCTCTGGGATGGACAATTGCTGATATAAGGGGAATTAGCCCTACTGTTTGTATGCATAAAATTTTGATGCAGGAGTCATATTCACCTTATGTTGATCATCAGAGAAGGCTTAATCCTGCAATGAAAGAGGTTGTGAGGGCTGAGGTATTAAAATTGTTAAATGCTGGTGTTATTTATGCTATATCTGATAGCTAATGGGTTTCACCAGTACAAGTAGTGCCTAAGAAGGGAGGAATAACTGTAGTGAAAAATGAGAACAATGAATTGATTTCAACTCGTCCAGTGACTGGTTGGCGAGTATGCATAGACTACAGAAAATTGAATGATGCTACTAGGAAAGATCACTTCCCACTTCCATTTATTGACCAGATGCTTGATAGAGTTGGTGGTTATCATTATTATTGCTTTCTAGATGGCTATTCAGGTTACAATCAGATTGTCATAGCACCGGAGGATCAGGAGAAGACTACCTTCACTTGCCCTTACGGTACATTTGCTTTCAGGAGAATTCCATTTGGACTATGCAATGCACCTGCTACTTTTCAGAGGTGTATGATGGCCATATTTTCTGACATGGTTGAGGAAATAATGGAGGTTTTTATGGATGACATTTCTGTATTTGGTACATCTTTTGATCATTGTTTGCAAAATTTAATGCTTGTTTTGCAGAGATGTCAGGCTAAGAATCTAGTTCTGAATTGGGAAAAATGTCACTTCATGGTTCCAGAAGGTATTGTGCTTGGCCACAAAATTTCAGCTAAAGGAATAGAAGTTGACAGGGCCAAAGTTGTGGCAATTGAAAATCTTCCACCGCCGAAGAATGTGAAAGGAATAAGAAGCTTCTTGGGACATGCCGGGTTTTATCGTCGTTATATTAAATATTTCTCTAAAATTACTAGACCTTTATGTAATTTATTAGAGAAAGATTCTGCATTTATTTTTGACGATGACTGTTTGCAGGCATTTAACAAAATCAAGGCAGCACTGATTTCAGCACCCATCATGATAGTACCTGATTGGAAGGAGCCCTTTGAGCTCATGTGCGATGCTAGCGACTATGCTGTGGGAGCAGCATTGGGACAAAGGCGAGACAAGATGTTTAAAGCCATCTACTATGCAAGTCGTACACTCAATGCAGCCCAACAAAATTACACAACTACTGAAAAAGAGATGCTAGCAGTGGTGTTTGCATTCGACAAATTCAGAACATATCTCATTGGCACCAAGGTAACCGTTTTTACTGACCATGCAGCTCTTCGTTACCTGTTTGCCAAAAAGGATGCAAAGCCCAGGTTGATACGATGGATACTCTTACTTCAAGAATTTGACTTTGAGGTCAAAGACAAGAAAGGTTGTGAGAACCAGGTGGCTGATCACCTGTCACGACTAGAGTTGGAAGAAAGAACTGAAGGTGGAGCTATCAACGAGTCGTTCCCAGATGAGCAACTTTTCAAGGTAAGTGTTACATATCTGTGGTTTGCAGATATAGCTAATTTACTTGCTGCAGGAGAATTGCCTTCAGATTTAACGTATCATCAAAAGAAGAAATTTCTTCATGATGCCAAGTTTTACCTGTGGGACGATCCGTTCTTGTTCAAGAGATGCGCTGATCAAATAATCAGACGATGTGTAGCTAAGGAAGAAGCAGGTATTATTCTAGAGCAGTGTCATTTCTCACCCTACGGTGGACACTTTGGGGCATCTAGAACAGCAGCTAAGGTATTACAGTCAGGTTTCTATTGGCCTAATTTATTTAAAGACAGTTATACTTTAGTCAAGTCATGTGATAAATGCCAAAGAGTTGGCAATATTTCTAGACGACATGAATTACCAATAACAAATATTTTGGAGGTGGAACTCTTTGATGTCTGGGGTATTGATTTTATGGGTCCCTTCCCATCTTCGTTTGGTCAATCATACATTTTACTTGCTGTCGATTATGTGTCAAAATGGGTGGAAGCAATTGCCACCGTAACTAATGATGCTCGAGTTGTTGTTAAGTTTGTCCACAGGAACATCTTCACGAGATTTGGAACGCCTAGAGCCATTATCAGTGATGAAGGTACACATTTCTGTAACAAAATTTTTAACTCACTATTGGCCAAGTATGATGTGAAGCACAGGGTGACACTGGCATACCACCCGCAAGCTAATGGGCAAGCAGAGATATCCAACCGGGAGATAAAGCAAATATTAGAAAAGACAGTGAAGACAAACCGGAAGGATTGGGCGATCAAGCTAGATGACGCGTTATGGGCATACAGGACTGCATACAAGACACCTATCGGGATGTCACCTTATAGGTTGGTCTTTGGGAAAGCTTGTCATTTACCTTTGGAACTGGAGCACAAGGCATTTTGGGCTATAAAAAGCTCAATTTTGATATGGGAGCATCGGGCGAGCAACGAATGTTGCAGTTGAATGAGATGGAAGAATTCAGGAATGGAGCATATAAGAATGAAAGATATACAAAGAAAAGACCAAGAGATGGCACGACAAGCAAATTTTTCGACGAGACTTTGAACCAGGGCAACAGGTGTTATTATTCAATTCTCGACTGAGGTTGTTTCCTGGTAAGTTAAAATCCAGATGGTCTGGCCCATTCACAGTATAAACAGTGTACCCACATGGTGCAATTGAGCTAAAATGCAGTGATGGGAGGACTTTCAAGGTGAACGGGCAAAGAGTTAAGCCATACTATGGAAATGAAGTAAGGCACCTTGACAACATTCCTTTGGGCGGATCAACTTGATTTAAACTGATGGTAGTCAGGCTGAAGACGTTAAACAAAGCGCTTATTGGGAGGCAACCCAAATTTTTGTTTCTTTTGCATTTTTATTTCGGAGTTGATTTTATTTTTGTATCATGTTATTTGTGGTTTTGTATTTTTGATATAATGTGTGATTTTATCTTCCCAAATTTAATGAATCTCAATTGTTTCTTTTCAGGACTGAAAATTTGAGAAGAAAATATTTTGACGAAACAGAAGTGCCCCTGCAGTCTCATGTGCACTGCACCCATGCTTGAGGTACATTCAAAATACAAGAAAATTCGAAGCAGGAGTGCACCCGCAGTACAAAGACAGTGCCCCCGCGCTTGGTGTGCCGAAGCACAACCGCACCCGCGGTGCTAACATCACCGCACCCGCGGTCGTGCAGTATGGAAAAATGCATGCAAATGCCGAGAACACAGCGCGCCCGCGCTCCCTAGCATACCGCCCCTGCGCTGAACTGCCGAACATACACCGCACTCGCGGTATTCATAACACCGCCCCTGCGCTGATTCGCATGGAAAAATACAAGGGCTGCCGAACATGTACCGCACCCGCGGTGCTTACATTACCGCACCCGCGGTCGCACCATTTAAAGACACAATCGGGCATTCTCTTCCACACTCGAAAAAACACCACTCTCAAGAGCACCCATCTCCATTTTCGAAATCCCTACTCTAAACACAACTCACACACCAAATTTTTGTTCTTCTTTCAACAAATTCATCACTACAACCTACAAATCTTCACTCATTCCATCAAATACCTCATTTCTTTCCATCAAATTCAAAATCAAACCTAGGGTTGAAAAAAGGGGCTTCAAAAATTTCTTCAAGAATTTGAACAAAACTTTGTTTTTGTTCTTCAAGAAACAATTCAACACACCCAAGGTGAGAAAATTCATAGCAAATTTATGGATAAATTCGAAATTTGTTGGGTTTGTTGCTAAGGAAGGAAATTATTCATTTGGTGAAGCATCTTGTTGATTTTGGAAATATTGTTGATTGATTATTGTGTACATTGTTGAAGTGTGAATATTGTGAAGTAGTAGTTTGGTGGATTGCAATAATCTTGTATTTTGAGAAGTGGGTTGAATTGAAGTTGTGTTTAGAAGGTGTTCGACAAAATGCCACCAAGAAGAAAACAATCAAAGGGTGCTTCATCCTCATCAACGGTAAATTATGATGCGAGTCGGTTTTATGATGAGAAGGCGGAGGAGCAATATGGCAAGATTTTGAATAGAAGCATTATAAAGGAAATGGGATTTGATCTTAGTTCCCCTCATACTGAAATTGGAGAAATGCTTAGGGCTCGACAGTGGGAAGAATTTGGCAGGCAGCCACAAGATGCTGTCATTTCATTGGTGAGAGAGTTCTATGCTAACCTCAGGGTTAGGTATGATCGGTTGACGGTGTTTGTGTGGGGAAAATGGGTAGCATTTGATGCACATACGATTAACACGATATATGGCTTCCCTCAAATCATGCACGACGAGTATGAAGAATACAGAAATGAGAATGTTGATTATAACAGTATTCTTCAAACAATATGTATACAGGGAGCCGAATGGCGAATGAGGGACGATGTGCACTTGAGCCTAGCAAAGTCTGATCTGAAGACTGTTGCTAAAAATTGGTATTCATTCATTTCTGCTAGGATCAAGCCTACCGAACACACCACTACCGTCATCAAGGAGAGGGCTATCCTCACATTTTGCATTATGACAGGGAAAGCAATTGATTTAGGTCAATTGCTTCAGAATTCGATTCTCGACTATGCAAGAGGTAACTCTCCGAGTGGACTTCTCCACTCCTCTCTCATCACTGTTTTATGCCAACATGCGGGGGTTACTTGGGCACCGAATGAAGAGTTGTTGAAGCCAAAGAATGATATTGTGATAATTCAACCACATGGGGGCATCAGAAATGACCAAGCTGCAGCACGTAGAGCTGAAAGGGAATTTAATAGAAGAGCTGCAGAGAGACGTGACCAAGCCCAAGCCCAAGAACAACCACCGCAGCACAGGCACATGAGAAACAGATTGACTATGTTGGAAGAGGACATGCGAGCTCAACGCCAAGAGATGGATGCGTTGAGGTATAGGGCCGATACATTCATGGATTACATGATGGATTTCACTTCGGTGTTGGCTCAGCAATTTCCATCTGCTTCCACTTCTGGTCATCCGTTTCCACCTCCTCCACAGTGGCCACCTGTCTACCACCCGCCAGAGTTCCAACCACCCCACCACGATAATGATGATGAGGATGATGGCAATGACCACCGACGGTCGTTGCCCAGTGTATGTGCATTTTCCTATTTATCATGCTTATTCACATCGAGGACGATGCACATGTTTAAGTTTGGGGGAGATTTATTTATTTTATTTTATTTTACTTTGTGTGCTTTGTTTTAATTTATTTGGAGTGTTTATTTGTTTAGTTGATTTTGTGTGTTTATTTATTTAGTGTATTTTTGTGTGTTTAATTTTTTGGTTTATTTTGTGTGTTTGTAGTATTTTTGTCATGAAATTTTTAATGAATTGGCCAATGATGAAAATATTTTTAGTATGGAAAAGAAAGGTCATGCATCAAATTCATGTTAATTGATCATTTTGAAAAATTTAGAGAATAGTCACGAGATTTGGTGAGTTTGAGACTTACAATTTCTATAAAACTTTGTGATTTTCATTGGATATTGAAATAAAATTTTTGCAAACACATAGATGATTGAGGCAATCTTTGATTTTATTTGGGCCATTTATTTTGTTCATAAACATTCATTTGATGCCCTTTTGAGCCTATACAAAGAAAGAGTTGTGTTTTTGAAATTCCTTGGAAGCCAAGCACATTTCTTTTTGAATATATATATATTTGGTTGATGCATTGAGCCACCATTTTCACGATGATTAGATTCTACTCTTTGATGGTGAATTGAGATTTTGTCTAGAACTATCCAAACATCACTTGAGGCGAAATACGGACAAATTATGATTTAGGAATGATTTAGGTGATTTTTGGATCGATTGAGCCTTTCAATCTACCAAATAAATTAATTTATCATTTGTCACCTCTTTGAGCTTATGTGAATTTTAATGGCACACGTAAATATGTGTAAAAGACCCCCATTCAAATTTTAAATTTTTTTCAAGTATCCCACAATTACCAACCTTTTGAATATCTTATACAATTAATTCCTACCTTCTCAAGGGAGTAAGAATTCGAAAGATTAAAGAAAGTTATTTTCTCCTACAAAAGTACATTGTTGAAGTTGGAGAAAAAGGGGAGAAAAAAAAAAGAGATGAAATGAATAAAGAAAAAAAAAATTGGAGATCAAAATAAATAGTGGAGTTAGAAAAAGAGATGAAATTCAATTTACTCCCTTATTTGAACTCCTAATCTTTATTTGTAGCCATGAACCAAGGCCTAACATTACAACCATTGAAAATCCTATTAACCTAGTCATAGTTGTCCAATATACTAGTGGAGAGTGATTGGGAGGATCTAGCCTATGGACAATCGATAAACACTGTCATTGAATAAGAATCTTGATCAATTTTACACACACCTCATTGCATCAAATATTTATTGGGTATCCATTTCTTGAATGAATATTTCTTTGAACCCAATTTTTACCGAAAAAGACCTTGTGATATGTGTTTGTAAAAATTTGAAATCAATTGATAATGATTTGAAACATGGTTGAAGAGATTTGAAGTTAGAGAATGAAC
Organism: Primulina eburnea; assembly: GCF_022965805.1. Taxonomy (NCBI): domain Eukaryota; kingdom Viridiplantae; phylum Streptophyta; class Magnoliopsida; order Lamiales; family Gesneriaceae; genus Primulina; species Primulina eburnea. Next base: position 13,949,483 of record NC_133111.1, read on the forward strand.
CCATCACATGATTTTATCCGGATGAACAAGTGGTTTAATTGATTTGAATTGTAAATGCATGATGGATTTTGAATTTATATTGAGGCCAAGTTCTTTAAAATATTTCATGACTTGTTTGTTTGTTTGTTTTTGTTGTTTTGTTTTGCTCGGGACTAGCAAAATCTTAAGTTTGGGGGAGTTTGATAAGTGCAATTTATTGTACTTTTATTACTTGTTTTTAACTTGGAATTTTGTGATTCTTGAGCAGGTTTTATTTGATATGTTGTTGTTTTTGTTATTGTAGTTTGGAAGAGTAGAAATGAGAGTTTGGAGTGATATAGTGATGAATTAGAAGGTGCAAAGGACAAAGATACACGAAGCAACACCGCACCCGCGGTGTTCACAAGAGTGCACCCGCGCTGTTCTCCGAGGCATGACCGCACCCGCGGTCATGCTAGCACCGCACCCGCGGTCTCACCAGAAGAGCAGGAGGAGTTTTAGTCGAAAGGGCACCGCACCCGCGGTCCTTATACCACCGCACCCGCGGTCATGCACAAACACCATTCCGGAAATTGTGAAACTTTGTGGACTTTGAAGAAAAGAAGGGGAAAATGGTGTGCTACGTGGGATATCTTGTCTAGACTATAAAAGGGTCTCTTTTTCATCATCTAGGGTAGAGGAGAGAAGCTAGGAAAAGGGTGGAGGCTACAAAGAGAAAAGAGTTGAAGATCAAAATCATCATCTTCAACAAGTTCTTGCACATCTTTGGACAAAAACTTCATACACTCCAAAACTCTTGTTCTAAGTTCTTTCTTTCTTTATTTTTACTTTTAGTTGATATGTCTTGTTTAAGATTCATGTATTGTTGTGTTATTTTTATTATTATGAACTAAATTTTAATTCTAGAGGGATGATGGAACAAAACTAGAAACCATGTGTTGAGATTCATGATTTATGCTATATAAGTTGTCTTTATTGTTCATTTGTGTTTTTCCAATCTTAGTGCTTTCATTTTATTGGCCATATCTTGAATGATTTGTATGTTATAAATTATCACTTGGAAAAGGAAATTTATAATCAAGAAAGGGAAAAATACATCGGTAGTATTTATATAGTTCGGGAGGACATATCTTGCTATTGAAGCTATAAAAAGAATTTAGTGCTTATTGTGTTATTTAATTTTAGATTGTTGATAGAGATGTTACAATCTTTTGTTAGATAATTAGTATCTATTTAGCACTCGGGAGAGGGAGTAGATAATTATAGAATTCTTGGTTAATGAATAAGAAGGACAATTATAATATAGCTACACAAAATAGTACATGGTGGATAGTTGCGTGAAGTCGGACCTCTAGATCTTTTATTCCATTGTTCAAATCTGTTTGTTGCTACAATTAAATTTATTTTCAATTATAGTCATTGGTATAATCAACTCTGTTAAGTGAATATACTAAATAAAATCGAGACTATTTTAATTACAAGCATTAATATAAATTTAGAAATACATTCCTCTTGGGATCGACACTTGTACTCGAAATTACATTTTACTATAACTTGACGTCGTGCACTTGCGAGCATTAAAGAAAACACGCAACATCAATACCCCTCTGACAATCGTACATTGTAGTTTTGCTAAAATGCGGCGTTCCCACTATATTTCTGGGATGGCTCTGGTTGTTGAACTGTTGGTTCAACTTGCTCTTCACATGAAAGAAATTGAGCAATTGTCGGAATAATCAATTCTTGATCCATTTCCCAACTCTTGATCATCTTCATCTGTAGTGATCTAAGATCCATGACAGTTGATCATGAACTGTTTTGTCATTGAAGACTATGGGACTGGTTGGATCATAATTTTGACGGAGCTGAGCGATCAATTGAGCCAGTTTCTTGACACGCACCAGATCAAAGAAGTGTGTCTTCTTTTACAGTGCTTGAACAATCGAGGTATCTTCGACTACCTTCAACACTACAGTTTCCAAAGAACTAAATTTATTCAAAACTGCTTTCTTCTGTAATTTTTTCACAAAAACTTCAGTTCTGAATCTGACTCATTCATTGTAAGTCTTGAGTTTTGATTTAAAAAACTCATTGACCACTTTACATATCAGGTCGATATGAGTTTGAATTGAGTTTGTCGGTCGGGGTACTTCAATCAAATTGCCATTTCCTTTTGGCATGAGAGATACTTAGTCCTGATGCAGTCGCATCCATTTTTTCCCTTATGACTACTCCTTTTGGTCTGAAAATGGTAGAGTAGTTGGAGCAGTGATGGTGTAGAGCCCAAAAATCAGTACACGTGAAATTCATGATTTTATTTAATTGGTAAATAATTTATTTTAATTTAAAATGAGTTTTGGCCATGCATGATTTATTTAAAGGCATTATTTTTAATTATTTAGGTATATGTGATGCACGATTAAAATATTTTCTCGAGTTCCATGTTTCAGACGATTAGTCGAGGAAAAGAGACCGGTGACGATTTTAAAAATTTTAAAAGATGGTATTCTATTTTAAGTTGAGAATGGGGCGTTTTAAATAAGTTATCTAGTTTTAGTATTTTTTAAAAGCCTAAATTATTTATTTAAGTGATTATAGAATCTTAAAATTTTTTAAGGTTAGCAAGTGTGCATTTCATTTTTTATTTAAGTGATTTTTATTAAGTGACTTGTGGGTGAGTATTTTTAGTTGGTTGTTAATTACCAATTCGCACAAATTTCCCCTAATTTCGTACACTAACTCACGCACACACCCACTAACACACACACACTTTGTCGGTTACACACACACACAATTCCCTTCTTCACTCATTTCAATTTTTTAAAGAAAAGTCTAGGGTTCTTAGAAAAGAAAAGTAGCCACACCCTTCCTCTGAATTTCCAGCAAGGTTTTGTTGCATTTTCTTGAAAGAAAATAGTGCCACGTTAGTCCCGGATCAACCCTCGCTTCGTTTCCGCGTCGGTATCGTCGGTTCGGTAAAATTTAATTCAAAATGCATGTATAATCTGTTGTTTCTGCATCGATCTCGTTATATTATGTTTTGTGGGTTGATTATGTATGAAAACATGTGTATGTTATTCGAAAGTTTGAGCAGAAACTTGTCGAATCGATTTTTGAACGTTTTTAGATACGAAATTTCGTTTTTCACTGTATTTTGAATTACTGCGATTTATCGGTCAAGATTTTGGGAAAACTTTCAACATATGAAACGTAGATCTTTTTGATACCTTCGATTTGATATAAGATTCGAAATGTTTGAATATAAATTGAATGAGTTATGACGTTTTTTGTATGACTACTCAAACTGGGTTTTCTGAAAAATTGGTTATTGATGCGTTCTTGAAGTTTTATGGTTGCAAGCTTCATTGGGGATTGACGGGTGATCGCTGTTGTGTTTAGGCATATTGAGAATTATGTTTGAATTATTGTTGGTGTTTCGTCTCGTATCGATAGGCAATTGGTTGCATTAGAAATCGTAGAAAGCATTTTGGTGTCAGAACTTATGTTTATGGATTATGTTGCGTCATTGTTGTGCGTCGTTGTTTTGAGAACATTTGTTTGAGTCGAATCCTTGTCAGAGTGTCCTAAGATGAGTCTTGTTGCATCGGTTCGAGTCGGTTAAGCGTGACTCTTAAAATTGCATCAAAAAGTGTTATTTTGGGTTGGTTGTGCGCAAGATTTGCGCCGCAACGCTTGCCAGGGAGTGCTACAGTGTCCGTTCTACGCAAGCCAGGTGCCGCGATGCTACCTTTGTGGCGCTGCAGTGCTTGGCCTATGGCATTGCTAGCCCTGCGGCGCTAGTGTCTAGCGCCTAGGCGCTAGGCAGTGCCGCAGCGCAGCGCTGTCCAGCGCCTAGGCGCTCGCCGATGATTTTTTTAAACACTATTTTAGGCTCATGTCTTCTATGTTTTGGGAAATGTTCACACATCATGTTAGGATTTGTTTCGGGAGTTGATGTCATGGCTTAGTACAATGATTAAAGGAGTTCAAGTCCCGAGCGATTTAGAACGTCATAAGAAAATTGACATTTTGGATGGTGAGCACGATCATTATGTCTAAGTATGGAAATTAAGTGCTTGAAATCTTGTTAGCATGTGCAGCAGTCGCCCCAAGCGATATCCAACGAATACCTCAACGCCAAGTAAGTATGTTTGACGTGCAAAGAAAATACTTTCAAGTTTTTAAGGTATGTTAAATGTCTTGTGACAAAATTATGTATGGGATTGGAAAGCGGTAAAGCATGAACAGGGACCAATCCACCCCGTTAAAGCATGAATGGGTTTAGATCAAGATTGGAAAGCGTTAAAGCATGAACGGGGACCAATCCACCCGTTAAAGCATGAACGAGGATCTCATGTATGTGGCAGTGGTTTTACCCTGTTAGCCCAGTATTAAGGTTTAGTCTGATCAGGAGATTTATGTTATGAGTCACTTGCTTTGAAACATGCCTCTACGCAAAATTATGAAGTTTATGTTTGTTCATGTATGTATAAGTACGCAAGCACGGTTAAGAAAAGTTTTATGTTATGGAACGTCTACGTATGTACGTATATAAGTTCAGGTTAAGTGCAAGTTCAAGTTTCAAGTTATGTATGCTCTATTTTAAAGTTGCAGGTGGTTTTAATATGTAGTACATGTTACTTCCAGTTTATACGTGTTGAGTTTTTAGACTCACTAGACTTGATCGATGCAGGTGAGGACGATTTCGAGGAGACTAGGGGTGGGGACCAAGGAACAAGCTTGGACTGAGTAGGAGGCTAGACCCGAGGATCGCCCATGTTTTTAATGATATTTTAAATGTTTAAATACTCTAATTTTATGTTACTGTTTGAGGTTCGAGCAAATAATTTTGGCTGCCATTATTTTTAGATTTTTCTGCTGCAACAATTTTTGAGGATGAACAGTTGTTTTATCAAATTTTGAAGGTTCACGATTTATTTAAGAAAATTTTAAATTTTTCCGCAAATTTCAAGTAGTAAAAATTACGGTACGTTACAGTTGGTATCAGAGCCGAGCGTATGTCCGGTACAAAAAAAAAAGAACAATCTATTTCATCGGTACCAGGGGAGCCTCTCTGTAACTGCAGTCTTGAGGGGAGGAGGCCTTTATGCCCCCCCTCCCTCCAATTGCGAGCCTTCGGCGATTGAGAATACCTTCATAAAGAATAGATAATAGACATCTATAAATAAAGGCATCTAAATAAGAAATAATAGGGATCCGATCTCGTGTTTTGCACAATTTCAAAATGAACCTCTCGTTTTTTCACTACACTCGTACAGGAAGGACTCTCTTTATGTCCAGCAATATCGCGTGAGTGAAGAAGGGAGAATATAACCACGCGGAGTGCCGGACCGGTCTAGCAAAGAAAGATATCATTGAGCCTATTTTGTCGTCATTTGATTGGACTGAAATTTTAAATGGGTGCACTTGACGATATGAATCATTTGCAAAAGCCCACAAGGCTAAACCCATCCCTGTTTCGACGTATTCGAGGACGAACCAAGCGGAAGCTGGTGGGCATGTGATGCCCGGGGCCGATGAGGGCGGGGGGTGATCGCCGGTGCCATGAGGTTGCACGGACAATGAGCGGCTCTTGGCAGGCTTCTAGGTGGAGGGAACATGAATGAACCTATCCCACACTGGAATGAGAGGGATTCCGAGACTGTTCAATGTAATGGACTGTACAGTTGAAGAGAGCTTAAAAGATTTGATATGTAATACTCATATCAAGAAGGTGCATCTTCTTTTCGGTAGCTCATCACATAAGAACTCCAAAGTTAAGCGTGCTTGACTTGGAGCAATTTTGGGATGGCTGTCCCCCTGGGAAGTTTCCCAAGGTGCATGTGAGTGAGGACATAAGCACACTGGAAAGACTCGTCTTGGTACAGTGAGGACAATCGTCGAATCTGAGGCGTTACATTTGGTATCAGAGCGGTGTTCTTGTAAAGGGTTATGTCTACTGCCAGTCGCAATAAGCTCACGAAGTCACACTTCAAGTCTGTAAGTCTTAAGGTTTTAAATCTATGTTATGTAGTCAGCATGAAATTCTAATTTCAGCATGTGCATATTTTTTAAGTTCAAGTGCGTGCATCTTATGTTATTGATATCATGTTCATGCATGTGGGGCTTACGTGTTGGGCAAATTCTGGAACAGTATGCCTCCTAGACGTATGGTTAACCGCGAAGCTAGGAATGAGGACAAAGAGGATCGAGATGAGGGGAGAGACACACCACCATCTCCACCTCTGGATAAGCGAGCGCAGATGCTCGCAGGTATGACGCAGTTCTTCGCACCGTTAGGCTGCGATAAATAAAGAAGCGAAGCCCAGACCAGAGGCAGTTTACGAGAGGTTCAGGCGGATGATCCCAAAGGAGTTTTCGGGGACTACTGACCCGATGGTGGCTGAGGGATGAATTAAGTCCATCGAGGTAATCTTTGACTTTATGGAATTGACAGATGCAGATAGGGTCAGGTGTGCCACATTTCTACTGAACGGAAACGCCAGTCTGTGGTGGGAGAGCGCGTCCGTAGCAGTGAATTTGCAGACCCTTTCTTGGGATGACTTTAAGGAGATATTCTACTCCAAGTACTTCACTAAAGAGGCACGATCCAGACTGACCAGGAAATTCATGACACTGCGACAGAGAGACGGTAGTGTTACACAGTTTGTTAGGAAGTTTTAGAGGGGGTTTCACTTTGTGCCCCTGATAGTTAATGACGCCTAGGGGAAGCTGAGGTATTTCATGGATGGTTTGCGGCCGATCTTGCGTCGTGATGTCAGGGTTGCTGGTCCGACTACCTACGCCATTGCAGTATCTAGAGCCTTGGCGGCAGAGTAGGACCAGAAGGATATCGAGGTTGATAGGCAGGGCAAGAGGCCCTACCAGGAACCACAGTAGCAGCAGCAACAACGACCTCAGTTTAAGAGGCCGTTCCAGGGGCAGCCAGGGATGAAGCCTTTTCAGGGTCCGCAGAAAGGCAAGGGTCCTATGCCTCAGCAGAGAGCGCCACAGAGGCCGGGTGTGCACCCGGTGTGCCCGAAGTGCAACCGCCAGCACCCGGGGCAATGTTGTTATGGGTCAGGAAAGTGTTTTAAGTGCGGAGCCAGTGACCACATGCTAAAGGACTGCCCACAGTGAAGGCAGCCCACTCAGGGTGACACTGTTGACTGGTGACTTATTTAATTCAGTGCAATATTAAATTTTTGCCTTGCATGTTTGTTTTGAATTGGGATTACTAGGATGCTAATTGGCAGTTTTGGTGTCTTTTGTTGCATAAGGTTAATATTAGAATTTATGGAATATAAGTTTTGTGTTGTGCTAACATCTCTGAGGAAATATTTTCATTAAGAGATTAGCTACTAAGGCCTTGATAGATTCCGGGGCCACTCATTCATTCATCTAGGAGTCGTTTGCTAACCACTTGGATATCAAGACCATCGGCCTTGACGTGAATTATTCCGTGACAGTCCCATCAGGGTAAGAGTTGTCAGCTACTAGCGTGGTCAGAGACATTGATCTCGAACTGCAAGGCCACCTAGTGTTTGCAGATTTGATTGTGTTACCAATGCCAGAATTTGATATTATTTTGGGTTTGGACTGGATCACGAAGAACCGAGTCCTAATCGATTTTCAAAAAAGGTCGGTATTGGTTAGACCGTTGGGTATGGAGCAGTTTCTTTTTGAACCAGCCAGATGGAGAAGTTTCCTTTGCATGATCTCTTGCATGCAGGCACGGAAGCTTATCTCTAAGGGGTGTCAGGCTTTCTTGGCAAGAATTATTTCCACACCTGACGTGCCAACTCCGTCTGTATCTGATGTGCCTGTAGTCAGAGACTTCCCAGGCGTCTTTACTGATGACGTCACAGGCCTTCCGCCAGAGAGAGAGAGGTGGAGTTCGCCATTGATCTTATGCCAGGCACAGTGCCAATCTCTAAGGCACCGTACCGATTAGCTCTAGCTGAGATGTTAGAACTCAAGCAGCAGATTCAGGAGCTTCTTGAAAAAGGAATTCATTTGTCTAGTTTCTCACCATGGGACACACCAGTGCTCTTTGTGAAAAAGAAAGATGGGAGCATGAGGCTGTATATCGATTACCGAGAATTGAACAAGGTAACGCTCAAGAACAAATACCAGTTTCCAAGGATCGAGGACTGGTTTGATCAGTTGCAGGGAGCCACAGTGTTCTCTAAGATAGATGTTCGATCAGGGTATCACCAGCTGAAGGTTAAAGATACAGATGTTCACAAGACAACCTTTAGAACCAGGTATTGGCCTTACGAGTTCTTGGTGATGCCGTTTGGACTGACAAATGTTGCAGCAATTTTCATTGACCTCATGAACCGAGTATTTCAGCCCTATCTTGATCAATTCGTCATAGTGTTCATTGACAATATTCTTATTTACTCGAAAAGCCATGAGGAGTACCGTAAGCATTTGAGGACAGTTTTACAGACCTTGCAGAGTCGCAAGTTATTTGCGAAGTTCAGTAAGTGTGAATTCTGGTTAGAGAAGGTAGTCTTTTTGGGTCACATAGTGTCAAGCAGTGGTATTGAGGTGGATCCAGCGAAGCTGACAGCCGTTAAGGAATGGGTTGAGCCGAATAATGCCTCAAAGATCCGCAGTTTTCTGGATTTAGCAGGTTACTGCCGTAAGTTTATTCAGGGATTTTCGTCGATAGCAGTGCCACTCACTTCACTGACCAAGAAGAATGAAAAATTCGTGTGGAGTGATGAATGTCAAAAGAGATTCGACACTTTGAAGCAAGCTCTTATAACAGCTAACACTAACAGCGCCAGTGTTAGCCATGCCATCAGGGCAAGGAGATTTTGTATTATACACCGATGCATCTAAGCTCGGGTTAGGCGCAGTGTTGATGCAGCATGGTCGAGTGATAGCTTATGCTTCCAAGCAGTTGAAGGTGCATGAGAAGAACTACCTGAATCATGACCTTGAGTTAGCTGCCATTATATTCGCATTGAAGATTTGGAGACACTACTTGTATGGAGAGAAATGCCAGATATTCACTGATCATAAGAGTCTCAAGTATTTCTTCACACAGAATGCTGAATATGAGACAGAGACGGTGGTTAGAGCTGGTGAAGGACTATGATTGGGAAATTAGCTACCATCCGGGGAAAGCTAACATTGTGGCAGATGGCTTGAGCCGAAAATTTGCAGTCATAGAACAGTTGTCAGTACAGAGACCTCTTCAGTCTGAGATTCAGAGGTTTGGGTTAGAGATTTATCCCAAAGGCAGAGCTCCCAGACTATCTAATCTGATAGTTAAATCCGATTTGCTAGACCGAATCTGTAGAGGACAGCCATTCAGATGATCAGTTGCAGAAATGGAGGCTGAAAGACGAAGCCAAGGGAAGTGTACTCTACACAGTGTCCGATGTTATTGTGAGATAAAGAGGTAAAATGTGGGTGCCTAGTGTTGATTTGATCAGAGAGGATATTTTGACAGAGTCACATGCATCTCCGTATTCCATTCATCCAGGAGGTACCAAGATGTACAAGGACTTTGCAGAGTTTGTATTGGTGGCAAGTCATGAAGCGAGACATCAGCAGATTTGTATCTGAATGCCTCACTTGTCTGCAGGTGAAGGCAGAGCATCAGAGGCCAGCAGGAATGCTTAAGCCACTCCCTATCCCCGAGTGGAAATGGGAGAATATTACCATGGACTTCGTCGTTGGGTTGCGAAAGTCAGTCAGAGGTTTTAATGCCATTTGGGTTATAGTAGATCGGCTCACTAAGTCAGCGCACTTCTTGCAGTGAAGACGACTTTCTCCATGACGTAGTATGAGGAGCTTTATATCAGGGAGATCGTTCGATTGCATGGGATCCCAGTTACTATTGTGTCCGACAGGGACCCAAGGTTTACATCGTCCTTTTGGAAGATTTTGCATGCAGCCATGGGGATGAAGTTGCTATTCAGTACAGCTTTTCACCGCAGACAGATGGCCAGTCTGAGCGAGTGATTCGGATTTTGGAGGATTTATTGCGAGCATGTATGATCGATTTCCAGGGGACTTGGGAATCTAAGCTACCTCTAGTTGAGTTCATGTACAACAACAGTTTTCAATCATCTATAGGTATGGCTCCCTACGAGGCATTGTATGGAAGGAGGTGCAGATTGCCGATTCATTGTGATGAAGTTGGTGAAGGAGCGGTACTTGGTCCAGAAATTGTTCAGCAGACTGCAGATGTGGTGGTCAAGATTTGAGACAGGATGAAGACCGCACAGAGTCGCCAAAAGAGTTATGCTGACAATAGGAGAAGGGATCTAGAGTTTGCCGTAGGTGATCACGTCTTTGTGAAGATAGCACATACGAAAGGTGTTATGAGATTTGCGAAAAGAGGCAAGCTCAGTCCGAGGTTTATTGGGCCGTTTGAGATTCTTGACAGAGTTGGGAAACTAGCTTATCGTGTTGCCCTCCCGCCGAATCTGGCCGAGGTATATAATGTGTTCCATGTTTCGATGCTGAGGAAGTACCTAGCTAATCCTTCACACATTTTGAGTTATGAACCATTACAGTTGGCTCCAGACCTGTCATATGAGGAAAGACCTGTCCAAATCCTAGACAGGCAAGAGCGCAGACTTCGGAACAAGGTGACCAAGCTGGTCAAAGTCTGGTGGCTAAATCAATCAGTGAAAGAGCCCACTTGGGAGTCAGAAGCGGATATGAGCAAACGCTACCCAGATCTGTTTGGTAAGATTTAATTTCGAGGATGAAATTTATATAAGTGGTGGAGGAACTGTAGAGCCCAAAAATTAGTACACGTAAAACCCATGCATTTATTTAATTGAGAAATAATATATTTTTATTTAAAATGAGTTTTAGCCATGCATGATTTATTTAAATGCATTATTTTTAATTATTTAGGTTTATGTGATGCACGATTAAAATGTTTTCTCAAGTTCCATGTTTCAGGCGATTAGTCGAGGCAGGATCGAGGAAAAGAGACCGGTGACGATTTTGGCAATTTTAAAAGATAGTATTTTATTTTAAGTTGAGATTGGGATGTTTTAAATAAGTTATCTAGTTTTAGTATTTTTTGTAAATCCTAAATTATTTATTTAAGTGATTATAGAATCTTAAAAATTTTAAAGGTTAGCAAGAGTGCATTTTTTTAATTTAAGGATTTTTATTAAGTGACTTGTGGGTTAGTATTTTTAATTGGTTGCTAATTACCAATTTGGCACAAATTTCCCCTAATTTCCTACACTAACTCACGCACACACCCACTAACATACACACACTTTCTTGGTTACACACACACAAAATTCCCTTCTTCACTCATATCAATTTTTTAAAGAAAAGACTAGGGTTCTTAGAAAAGAACAGCAGCCGCCCCTTTCCTCTGAATTTCCAGCAAGGTTTTGTTGTGTTTCCTTCAAAGAAAATAGTGTCACGTTCATCCCGGATCAACCCTCGCTCTGTTTCCACGTCGGTATCGTCGATTTGGTAAAATTTAATTCAAAAGGCATGTATAATCTGTTGTTTCTGCATCGATCTCCTTATATTATGTTTTGTGGGTTGATTATGTATGAAAAGATGTGTATGTTATTCGGAAGTTTGAGCAGAAACTTGTTGAATTGATTTTTGAACGTTTTTATATCTGAAATTTCATTTTTCACTGTATTTTGAATTACTGCGATTTTTCGGTCGAGCATTTGGGAAAACTTTCAACATATGAAACGTAGATCTTTTTTATACCTTTGATTTGATATAAGATTCGAAATGTTTGGATAAAAATTGAGTGAGTTATGAGTTTTTTCATGGGACTGCTCAAACTGCGTTTTCTGAAAAATTTGTTATTGATGCGTTCTTGAAGTTTTATGGTTGCAGGCTTCGTTGGAGATCGACGGGTGATCGGTGCTGTGTTTAGGCATATTGAGAATGATGTTGGAATGATTTTTGGTGTTTCGTCTCGTATCGATAGGCACTTGGTTGCATTAGAAATCGTAGAAAGCATTTTGGTGTCAAAACTCATGTTTATGGATTATGTTGAGTCATTGTTGTGCGTCATTTTTTTGAGGACATTTGTTTGAGCCAAATCCTTGTCATAGTGTCCTACGATGAGTCTTGTTGCATCGGTTCGAGTCGGTTAAGCGTGACTCTTAAAATTGCATCAAAATGTGTTATTTTTGGTTGGTTGTGCGCATGATTTTCGCCGCAGTGCCCGTCTGCGCAAGCCATGCGCCGCGGCGCTGCCCTTGTGGCGCCGCAGTGCTTGGCCTGCGGCATTGCCAGCGCCGCGGCGCTAGTGTCGAGCGTCTAGGCGCTAGGCAGTGCCGCAGCGCAACGCTGTCCAGCGCCTAGGCGCTCGTCCATGATTTTTTTAAACAATATTTTAGGCTCATGTCTTCTATGTTTTGGGAAATGTTCAAACATCATGTTGGGATTTGTTTTGGGAGTTGATGTCATGGATTAGTACAATGATTAAAGGAGGTCAAGTCCCGAGTGATTTATAACGTCATAAGAAAATTGTCATTTTGGGTGGTGAGCACGATCATTATGTCTTGTTAGCATGTGCAGCAGTGGCCTCAAGCGAGATCCAACGAATCCCTCAACGCCAAGTAAGTATGTTTGACGTGCAAAGAAAATACTTTCAAGTTTTTGAGGTATGTTAAATGTCTTGTGACCAAATTATATATGGGATTGGAAAGCGGTAAAGCATAACCAGGGACCAATCCACCCCGTTAAAGCATGAACGAGTTTAGATCAGGATTGGAAAGCGTTAAAGCATGAACGAGGACCAATCCACCCGTTAAAGCATGAACGGGAATCTCATTTATGTGGCAGTAGTTTTACCCTGTCAGCCTAGTACTGTGGTTTAGTCTGATAAGGAGATTTATGTTATGGGTCACTTTCTTTGAAACATGTCTCTACGCAAAATGATGAAGTTTATGTATGTTCATGTATGTACAAGTACGCAAGCACGGTTAAGAAAAGTTTTATGTTATGGCACGTCTACGTAGGTACGTATGTAAGTTCAAGTTAAGTGCAAGTTCAAGTTTCAAGTTATGTATGCTCTATTTTAAAGTTGCATGTGGTTTTAGTATATAGCACTTGTTACTACCAGTTTATATGTGTTGAGTCTTTAGACTCACTAGACTTGATCGATCCAGGTGAGGACGATTTCGAGGAGACTAGAGGTGGGGACCAAGGAGCAGGCTTGGACTGAGCAGGATGCTAGACCCGAGGACCGCCCGTGTTTTTAATGTTATTTGAAATGTTTAAATACTCTGATTTTATGTTACTGTTTGAGGTTCGAACAAATACTTTTGGCAGACATTATTTTGAGATTTTTCTGTTGCAACAATTTTTGAGATTGAACAGTTGTTTTATCAAATTTTGAAGGTTCACGATTTATTTAAGAAAATTTTAAATTTTTTCGCAAATTTCAAGTAGTAATAAGTAAGGTACGTTACAGATGGTGATCAATGGAGCTTTGACTCCTGTCTGTTTTTGCTTATCACCAGATTTGGTGATAATATTCTTAGATGGATGAGCTGGAGATGGTGATTGACCTTCATTTGAAGACTAGGCTGGAACTGCCCTCAAAGGTATTGCGCTGATTGGCTATTCAGCTATAGTCAGTGTAAGGCTCGAGAATTATCAACTGGCATTGATGTTAGACTTGTAAAGGTAAGAATGCATGACAATTAAATCAGAATTGTGAAGCTGGGCCGAAGCCACACCGCACCCGCGGTACAGGAAGGACCGCACCCGCGGTGCATTGAGAGAAAATTGGGTGGAATTGTGCGAAGCAAGAACGCACCCGCGGTGGTGAGACCGCACCCGCGGTCTAGGTGCTGCATTTTTGGATGAACTAGCCGTGAGCACAGCGCACCCGCGCTCTTGAGCCACCGCACCCGCGGTGCTGCATGCGGAAGTGCCACCTTTGTTTGTGCTTATGACACATGGCATGTATATATATAGAGTCTCATGCTGATTCATTCTTCTCCATTTTTCAGTAGAGAGAACCGAGAGCTTCTTCCAAAATTCCTCAAGTTCTTCATGGCTTTAAATTGAGCTCGTACAAAATTCATCCATCCAAATTTTGAGATAAGTAGGGATTATAGATCCGTGCATCGTTGGCTACGAAAGGATGTAAGTATTGTTCATTTCCAGCATGTCTCGATATTTATGTGTTGGAGAAGTCATGATTTTATTGAAGGAAAGTGTTCTTGATAGGGTGCACATTATAGAAATGCAATCGGATTGATTTTCGGTTATCGTATGCCATTATTTCGAAATTCCAGCCTATGTGTATGATGGTGTACCGATTTTGAAGTGATAATGAGATTATTGTGATGTTGATGAGATTATGATATTGTTATATGTTGAGATTGAGTTATCGGTATCGCAAGAATACGCCGTTATGCCGTCAATTTGTACCGAGATTTATTATTGACTGGAATATGGTGTTGCTTTGAGTTAGAGATTAATATTGTGTGTATCCACATTGCCATTTCAGATTTATATTGGCTACATTGAACTTGAGACTTCGACTACGATACTGACTATTCGGCAAGAAAGGTATAATTCATGTGGTCATGGGATTGCACAACTCGATTCAGATTTGATACGAGTTTCCCTAAATCACATACTAGATTGTTATTACATTTGATTATGTAATGTATTGTTTATTGATTTATATTCGAGTCCTGAGATAGGAGATATTGGCAGATTGGCCAAAACTAGACGTTTCGGTGTATCGACGCATAGTAGTAGATATTCTCTATGTGTAGACCCTCGATACAGAGTTGACCGAAGTCTAGGAATAAGACGTACCGTCGCCCCGAGTGGTTGGGTAGGTGACAGACCGTCTTATTCACACCGGGATCCCTAGAGTAGAAATGAATCGAGTCAAGAACTAGATGTTGAATACAGATTTGTATTCTTTTACATGTTTAGATGTTGATTCATGTTTAATGATATATGTTATGCTTTTGTACATGATTTATTACATTGCATGCATTCATGTTTTATACTGGGATTTGTTCTCACCGGAGTTATCCGGCTGTTGTCGTGTCTGTATGTGTGCATGGCAACAGGTGGGGCAGGATCTGGGTCTCGAGCTAGATGAGAGATTGATGATAGCGTGGAGATCTCGGGCATTGAAGATTTCTAGTGTTTTCCTATTAGACTTGTACTATTTATATTTGTAGTTGGGATTTAAACACTAGAGGATGATTGTACTAAACAGATGTGCAGGTACATTATGTTGTTTAATTATTACATTTGAATTAATGTTAAAAGCAAAATTTTAACCCACATTTTCGAGCAAAGATCCAATAAATCCCAAAAAGAATTGAGTTAGAGCCCGGGTCCCCACAACAGGTGGTATCAGAGCAGTAGGTTCTGTAGACCGAGATAGAATAGAATGAGCGGGGTAGATCGAGTCATCTTCCTTGCTTTTGAGATGCTAGCATGATTTACTGTTTTCCCTATTATATGTTGTATTGTATCTGAATTGATTTACAGCATATACTTGTCAAGCCTGAATCAGAACCGATTCTCGATCAGAGGTTATGATCAGAGGAGGGCTGAGACAGATGATATTGATTATGTACTAATCAGTTTGATAATCAGATTTATGCCGCCTAGACGTATACCACAGCGAGAGCAGGGTAGTACATCCGGTGCACAGATGGATGTTACCGCTACGGCGATGGAGACCTTATTGAAAAGATTTCAGTCTTTCCATCCGCCTACCCTGAAGGGCACAGAGAGTGCAGTAGAGTGCGAGAGCTGGCTTGATGATATCAAGATGTTGTTTGAGTCTTTGGCGTATACTGATGAGCGACGTGTGAAATTGATAGGGCATCAGATGCAAGAGGTTGCCAAGAGTTGGTGGTTGACTACAAAGAGAGCTTTGGAGCACCGAGGCATTGACATCACGTGGAAAGTTTTCAAGGATGAGTTCTATCAGCGCTTCTTCCCCGTCTCCTACCGAAAAGATAAAGGAGCTGAATTTGCGAATCTGAGACAGGGACAATGGAACATCGAGGAGTATGTGGCTAAATTTTCTGCATTGCTACGATTTGCACCTCATGTAGCAGGGAACGACGAGGCAGTGGCCGATCAGTTCATCAATGGGCTGAACCCAGATGTTTTTACTTTGGTGAACACGGGGCGGCCTAATACTTTTTCAGAGGCACTGAACAGAGCTAAGGGAGCAGAGGCTGGCTTGATCAGGCAGCGAGGCGCTTCTTACAGTGTTCAGGGGCAGAGACAGCCACAGCCTACCACTCAGTTTCCACCACCTCCTCCTCGCTTCGATAGTGGATCTAGTGGTAGTGGCAAGAAGGAATTTCTGAAGGCTAAGGGCAAGCAATTTAAGAAATCCAGGAGCAGTTCATCGAGTTCGAGTGGATCTCGACAGAGAGGTCAGGGGTCAGATTACAGTGGCGTGTATTGCAGTTCGTGCGGAGGGCGACATGCCACGGAGCAGTGTCAAGGAGTTATGGGACGTTGCAACATCTGTAGGCAACATGGACACTTCGCCAGAGTTTGTCCCCATAGAGGTGCACAACGATTCCAGAGCACAGGGTCATCAGCACCAGTGCCACAGATGGAGAGACAGGCATCCTCCGTACACTCCTTTCAGCCACCATCCACACAGACCCAGCAGAGACCAGGAGGTAGTCAGACAGTGAGTCAACCTTCGAGACAGCAGGCAAGGGTGTTTGCGCTGACAGAGGAGCAGGCGCAGGAGGCACCAGATGACGTCATTGCAGGTAACTGTTTCCTGTGTGGTTATCCTGCATATGTGTTAATAGACACAGGTGCATCACATACATTCATCTCTGAACATTTTGCATTGAGACATTCATTGCCTGTTGAGTCGATGTCGACGGTAGTGTCTATAGCTTCTCCGTTGGGAAGTGGTTTGATATCTGTGACTACTGTTAGACACTGTATGCTTCAGTTTGAGGGGCATGAGATCGATCTTGATTGTGTAGTACTTGGTTTAGCTGATTTTGATTGTATAGTTGGTATAGACATGTTGACCAAGTACAGGGCCACTGTAGATTGTTTCCACAAGATTGTCAGATTCAGACCCGAAATGACAGATGAGTGGAAATTCTACGGCAAGGGTTCCAGATCTCGGATTCCCTTAGTATCTGCTCTGACTATGAGTAGGTTGCTTCAGAGAGGAGCAGGGGGCTTTCTCGTATATTTAGTAGATCTACTGAAGTCGAGCACAGCATTGGCAGATCTGCCAGTGGTTTGCGAGTTTGCAGATGTGTTCCCAGATGAGATTCCAGGGTTGCCTCCGGTTCGAGAGGTTGATTTTAGAATAGATCTTATGCCTGGTTCTGTTCCTATCTCGAGAGCTCCGTATAGGATGGCACCGATAGAGCTGAAAGAATTGAAAGCGCAGTTGGAAGATCTTCTGTCCAAGAGATATATCAGACCCAGTGTATCTCCTTGGGGTGCTCCGGTGCTTTTCGTTAGAAAGAAAGATGGTTCGATGCGATTATGTATTGATTACAGACAGCTGAATAAGGCAACAGTGAAGAACAAGTATCCTTTGCCTCGCATCGACGATTTGTTTGATCAGTTACAGGGATCTTCTGTATACTCGAAGATTGATTTGTGATCAGGGTATCATCAGCTCAGAGTTAGAGATGTTGATATTCCGAAGACTGCATTCCGAACCAGGTACGGACATTATGAGTTTGTGGTTATGCCTTTTGGTTTGACGAATGCGCCAGCGGTTTTTATGAGTTTGATGAACCGAATTTTTCAGAAATATTTAGATGATTTTGTAATTGTGTTCATTGATGATATTTTGGTGTATTCGAAGAGTCTGACTGAGCATGCAGGTCATCTGAGGATTGTATTGAAGACTTTGAGAAATGAGCAGTTATACGCCAAATTGTCCAAGTGCGAATTCTGGCTGAAACAGGTTGTCTTTCTGGGCATATTATATCTGGAGAGGGTGTTGCAGTAGATCCGAGTAAAGTTGAGGCTGTGATCAGTTGGCCGAGACCAAGTTCTGTGCCTGAGATACGCAGTTTCATGGGTCTAGCCGGGTATTATCGTCGTTTTATCCGAGATTTCTCCAGTATAGCGAAGCCTATCACCCAGTTGACACATAAGAATATGCCATTTGTGTGGTCTGAAGATTGTGAAGCCAGTTTTGTAGAGCTGAAGAAGAGGCTGACTAGTGCGCCTGTTTTGACGATTCCTTCAGGTACAGGTGAGTTTGTTGTATACTGTGACACATCTCACAGAGGGCTAGGATGTGTTCTTATGCAGCGAGGGCACGTGATAGCGTACGCCTCTAGACAGCTGAAGCCACACGAGACTCGTTACCCGATTCATGATCTTGAATTGGCGGCGATTGTCTTTGCACTCAAGATCTGGCGTCATTATCTGTATGGCGAGAAATTTGAGATCTATTACGATCATAAGAGCCTGAAGTATCTCTTTTCTCAGTCAGAGTTGAACATGAGGCAGCGACGATGGCTTGATCTGCTGAAAGATTTTGATTGCGAGATCAAGTACTATCCAGGGAAGTCGAATGCAGCTGCAGACGCCTTAAGTCGAAAGGTATGTGCGCTTTCCTTATCGACAGTAGGCGTATCGAATTTAGTAGAGGATTGTTGCTTGTCGGGATTGACATTTGATACAGAGAGTAGACCGTTGCGACTTGCTGCAATTCAGATTGAGCCAGATTTGATTTTGAGGATCAAAGAAGCGCAGAAAACTGATCCGATTATTCAGAAATCTATTGATATGGTCAGAGCTGGTCATATATCAGAGTATCAGGTTAGAGATTCTGTTCTGTATGTGAATAACCGTCTAGTAGTGCCAGAGGTTTCAGATTTGAGACGAGAGATCATGTCAGAGGCACACTGTAGTCGGTTCAGCATTCATTCTGGTGGCAGGAAGATGTACAATGACTTGAAGACACAATTCTGGTGGAAGCAAATGAAGACAGACATTGCAGAATTTGTGTTTAAATGTTTGAATTGCCAGCAGGTGAAAGCAGAAAGAAAGAAGCCCGGAGGTTTACTTCAGAGTTTGTCTATTCCTGAATGGAAATGGGACCACATTTCCATGGATTTCGTGACGAAGTTACCTCGATCTTTGCGGGGCTGTGACGCGATTTGGGTTGTGATAGACAGACTGACCAAATCAGCGTGTTTCATTCCGTACAGAATGACCTATCGACACGATCAGATGGCAGAATTGTATGTCAGAGAGGTCGTCAGATTGCACGGTGTGCCGAAGTTGATCGTATCAGATCGTGATCCACGATTTACTTCTCACTTTTGGCACAGCTTGCAGCAGGCTTTGGGTACGACTTTACACCTGAGCACTGCTTATCATCCTCAGACGGACGGACAGTCAGAGCGGACTATCCAGACTTTAGAGGACATGCTGAGAGCTGTAGTACTAGACTTTGGTACTAGTTGGCAAGATTCATTGCCGTTGTGTGAGTTTTCATACAACAACAGCTATCAGACGAGCATAGAAATGGCACCGTTCGAAGCTTTATATGGAAAGAAGTGCAGATCTCCGTTGTACTGGGATGATATTTCTGAGGTACCAGAGTTGGGGCCTGATATGATTCGTGAGATGACCGAAAAAGTGAAGATCATTCAGAAACGAATGAAGACGGCACAGGTTAGGCAGGCGAAATACGCCAATATCAGACGCAGACCGTTGATATTTGAACAGGGAGACAGAGTAATTTTGAAGATTTCACCTTTCAGAGGCGTTGTCAGATTTGGCAAGAAAGGGAAGTTGTCTCCTAGATACGTCGGTCCGTATGAAATTCTTGAGAAGATTGGCGATCGAGCATACAGACTTGCTCTTCCTCCTTCACTGTCCGGTATACATGACGTTTTTCATGTATCGATGTTACGCAGATATATGCCAGATGATTCTCATGTCATTCAGCCTGACGAAGCCGAGCTGGATCAGACTCTGAGCTATGTTGAAAGACCGATACAGATTCTTGATCGGAAGGGGTAACAGCTTAGAACCAAGACCATTCCGCTTGTGAAGGTTCAATGGAGTCGTCATGGCATCGAGGAAGCAACTTGGGAGACAGAGTCTGAGATGAGACAGAAACATCCCAAGCTATTCATATGATGTGAGTCTTCCTTTCAATTTTGATTATACCGTGTTGTATATACTTGCATGATTAATTGCTTGCGAGTTCGAGGACGAACTCCTGTCTAAGAGGGAGAGAAATGTAAGGCTCGAGAATTATCAACTGGCATTGATGTTAGACTTGTAAAGGTAAGAATGCATGACAATTAAATCAGAATTGTGAAGCTGGGCCGAAGCCACACCGCACCCGCGGTACAGGAAGGACCGCACCCGCGGTGCATTGAGAGAAAATTGGGTGGAATTGTGCGAAGCAATAACGCACCCGTGGTGGTGAGACCGCACCCGCGGTCATGCAAGGACCGCACCCGCGGTCTAGGTGCTGCATTTTTAGATGAACTAGCCGTGAGCACAGCGCACCTGCGCACTTGAGCCACCGCACCCGCGGTGCTGCATGCGGAAGTGCCACCTTTGTTTGTGCTTATGACACATGGCATGTATATATATAGAGTCTCATGCTGATTCATTCTTCTCCATTTTTCAGTAGAGAGAACCGAGAGCTTCTTCCAAAATTCCTCAAGTTCTTCATGGCTTTAAATTGAGCTCGTACAAAATTCATCCATCCAAATTTTGAGATAAGTAGGGATTATAGATCCTTGCATCGTTGGCTACGAAAGGATGTAAGTATTGTTCATTTCCAGCATGTCTCGATATTTATGTGTTGGAGAAGTCATGATTTTATTGAAGGAAAGTGTTCTTGATAGGGTGCACATTATAAAAATGCAATCGGATTGATTTTCGGTTATCGTATGCCATTATTTCGAAATTCCAGCCTATGTGTATGATGGTGTACCGATTTTGAAGTGATAATGAGATTATTGTGATGTTGATGAGATTATGATATTGTTATATGTTGAGATTGAGTTATCGGTATCGCAAGAATACGCCGTTATGCCGTCAATTTGTACCGAGATTTATTATTGACTGGAATATGGTGTTGCTTTGAGTTAGAGATTAATATTGTGTGTATCCACATTGCCATTTCAGATTTATATTGGCTACATTGAACTTGAGACTTCGACTACGATACTGACTATTCGGCAAGAAAGGTATAATTCATGTGGTCATGGGATTGCACAACTCGATTCAGATTTGATACGAGTTTCCCTAAATCACATACTAGATTGTTATTACATTTGATTATGTAATGTATTGTTTATTGATTTATATTCGAGTCCTGAGATAGGAGATATTGGCAGATTGGCCAAAACTAGACGTTTCGGTGTATCGACGCATAGTAGTAGATATTCTCTATGTGTAGACCCTCGATACAGAGTTGACCGAAGTCTAGGAATAAGACGTACCGTCGCCCCGAGTGGTTGGGTAGGTGACAGACCGTCTTATTCACACCGGGATCCCTAGAGTAGAAATGAATCGAGTGAAGAACTAGATGTTGAATACAGATTTGTATTCTTTTACATGTTTAGATGTTGATTCATGTTTAATGATATATGTTATGCTTTTGTACATGATTTATTACATTGCATGCATTCATGTTTTATACTGGGATTTGTTCTCACCGGAGTTATCCGGCTGTTGTCGTGTCTGTATGTGTGCATGGCAACAGGTGGGGCAGGATCTGGGTCTCGAGCTAGATGAGAGATTGATGATAGCATGGAGATCTCGGGCATTGAAGATTTCTAGTGTTTTCCTATTAGACTTGTACTATTTATATTTGTAGTTGGGATTTAAACACTAGAGGATGATTGTACTAAACAGATGTGCAGGTATATTATGTTGTTTAATTATTATAAAGACATGTTATGCTTTGATTATTACATTTGAATTAATGTTAAAAGCAAAATTTTGACCCACATTTTCGAGCAAAGATCCAATAAATCCCAAAAAGAATTGAGTTAGAGCCCGGGTCCCCACAGTCAGTGTCAATCTCTCAGCTTGGATTGTTTCTAAAACAACTGCTGGTTTGGTTTTGAGAGTTCTTGGATTATTCGGATTTTAGGAGATGGAGTTCTCTCTGAATCAGTCTCACTGATAATCAGTTTCTTTTTTATTGTCTTCTTGACTGATTTGGGAGCTTTTTGCAACCCAATCTCCATCTTGACTTTAATAAACTGCTCGGGTGATATGTCTAGCTTGATTTTTGGCAGCTGAACACTCTTAGCATTGAAAGTTTTGAACTTGGATGAAAATTTTCAGAAGAGTCACCTACCAAACCGTTGGTCTTCAACAAATAGCTAAGTGGTACAGCAAATCCATAGGATTGTTTGGATGATTGAAGCATGTTCTTGAGGATAGGAAAAATAATGGCTGACCATTTCAATCTTCGTCCAGCCATAATAGCAGTCATTACTTGGAACTTCTCCAAGGAGCAGAAAAGTAGCCTGATTTGGTGGGTAGTCCCTTGGCCACAATGTCAGCCAGTAACTGAATTTCTGGCTTCAGTTCTTTCTTAGGATCAGACACCTTGATTTTTCATCCATCTGCAGATAAAACCGTCAGCATCTCCTCTACATCAGACGTCTTGACTTTAGAGATTTTTGCCAAGCCATCAAAAGGCAGTTGAAAGAGATTGTTGAAGGAGTCTTCATCAATGATCAGTAGTTTATTGTTGATGGTAGTAGTGATTTTTCGATCAGCAGAGATGAAGCCATTGACATACAGATACCGAATCTCTTTAGGATAGATTTCTTGAGACGATAATCCCATAAAGTTCTTCAGTCTAGCTGCTTGAAGTTTGAGAAAGACATCCTTGATAGCTTCGTCCTTGACGGTCAGAACTGAATCAAAGTCAATAGCCATTGCATTGAAAATGTATGCAGGGACTTGATTTGCCATTGCTGGTAGTTTGAATATCTGAGAGAAAAATATGTGTGTAAGGTCCAAAAATTAGACGACGTAATCCAACTGCATGCGAATCTAGGAAATTATGAAAAATGGGTAATTAATTTATTTTAATTGCTAATTAATTATGTGACATACATGTTTATTTGCTAAATATGATTTTATTGTCATCATGCATAAAATGTAAAATTTTAGGAATATTCAAGCGACGATCGAGGAACGGGGACCGAGGGCTAAAAATGTAAAAGATTTTTATTAAATAGTTATTTTTAATTATTTAAAATGCGGCCGATGTTTTTAAGTAAAATTTTGAAAGTATCGGGTTTTGAGGTGATTTTATACGCCGGAACGTATATTTTATCGGTATTGGATTTTATAAATAAAATACGAGCTTTCGAGCTACCCGGCTAATAAATTCACATTTAATTTCAAAAGAAAACTTTACTATTATTTTATTTAAAATCTAAGTAATTTAAATGGGCTTTAATTTTGTGGCTTAATAGGCCTAAGCCTAGTTAGAAAAATTAAACTAGTATTTAAAGTGTATTTTTGCCACAATTCTAGAACCATCAATCGGCCACCCACTTTTAAAACTTTTAAAACTCTCTCAAGCTCCAACACACACACACACACGGCACCTTTTCTGGAATAAGAAAAACCAAGGGCAGCAGCCGTAGTTGGAGGGATTTTCGTGCGGTTCTTGCCTCGTCGTTTCCTCCGTTCTTCGTCGTCAACGGATATTCGAGCGTAAACTACGCAAAGGCACACCCTAATCTCCTTTGCTCATCCATCATATCATATAACGTACTCTTTTAATTGTTGGATGCATGTAGATGTTGTAAAAGTTTCTGAAATTTTCGGTTGATGCAATCTTGTATGCGAAATTTATGTTTTTGAATTCCTTTAAAAGGTTCCGTGCATGCTAAGGGGCTGCCACTACCCTATACTATGTCTAAACTAAGATTTCAAGAAAAGAATTAAGCCCCTTTATCCACCCAGTCACGGCAGTAACCAAAAGCAAACCAAGAAAAGCCAAGAAACAAAGAAAGAATAGATTCTGTCCTAAGCTGTCAAGGGGTTCGGCGGTGATCATGGTAGGGGCTAGGGCTTGGTTGGCTTGTCCAGGGGCCAGCCAAGGGTTCGTGTGAGGCAGGAGGAGAGTCCTAGCCATGCTAGGACTCGGACCGAAGAGCAGGGAGGAGTCCTTGCAATCAAGGACTCCCACCCGAGAGGAGTGCACAGAATTGTGCAAGCCTTCGTGCGGCTTCTGGAGTGCAAGGGCTCGTTGCGAGGGGCATGGGCTGGGTTAGGAAGGGTCCTTAGGGTCCTAAGCAAGTGTACCTGACTTGGGTTGGGGCGGTATGGCTTGGGTTGGGGTCACTCGAACACACACACAGAAACCGTGCATGTCTCAAGTCTCGGCCAGTTTAGGGGTGTTTTGGGTGGGCTCGTTTTTGGGTTCTTGGGTGCTGTCCTGACAAGCCTAGTGTCCAGTAGGTGAGTTTAACATGTGGGGCAAGTTTTGGTTCGATATGGTTCGGGGGTAACTCGATAAAATTAAGAGATGGCTCGGGGTCGAAGTTTAGGTGTCAAAACGAGTTTTAAAATAAGGAAAATTTGGAAAACGACTCACGGGGGTCGAGTCGTGGTCCATAAGGGCTAAAATAATATAAAAAGACTAAATTTATAATTTAAGAATTTTATATTAACGTTTGGCATTTTTCGGGATTAAAACACCGTTAAAATCACTAATAAAAGATAAATTGAAAAAGTCTAAGTTGAAAGCCAAATAAAATTATGAAAAATTAGGTTTAAGTTTAAATAATTATTATAAGTCTAAGTTTTTAATTTGGGAATTTTACATGAAAGTTTGGTTTAATTTGGGATTAAAATGCATTAAAACGCTATATTTAAAGATAAATTTAAAAGTCCTCGAATTAAGCTAAATAAAAATATGAGAAAATTCTTGTAGGCTTAAATAATTATTTGGGACATGTTAGAGTCGTGAAATCAAGAAAAAGTCGAAAACGTAAAATGACGAGTCCAGGGCTAAAACGGTCTTTTTACACCTAAAAATTAGTAAAGGTCATGGCAGTGCCCTATTTGCTGTTTTATATGCTAATATGATTATTTTTAATGTTTATGAATGGTTACAAGTTAAAATGATTATTTTATGATTTTAAATGTTAAAATGGTCATTTTAGATGTCTATGGATTTTTATGATTAAACGATAACGTTAAAAGACATGTTGCATGCTTGGTTTAAAATGAAAAAAAAAAAAATGTTATACGCATGATTTTTATTCAGTGATGATAACATGTTGAATGATGTGAATGGATTGTGACTAACACGATGATATGTTGGAGATATCGTGAGGGTTATGGTCCCAGTGGGAGCCCGACGATCGTATTTCCTCGGACACGGACATGTATATGTATATGATGATATGATATTACGTAAGGCCAGGGCCCAGTTGACCGGTGAGAGTGTTGCTGGTGTCCCCCGCCGCGCAGTACTGTGGTTACATGTAGATGGATCCATCGCCTAACACGTATATGAAAGTCACAATCAACGATCTGAATTCAACAAACACGAACATGAACATGAATACGAATATGAATATGGATACGAATATGGACATGAATATGAATATGTTTAAGTGATATGTTTATGCCTTTTGAAAATGTTTTTATGCATCATGAAAATGTTTACGAAAACGTTTATGTTTAAAGTTTATGCATCTTCATGAAAACGATATTTTAAGTACAAGTACTTTTCACCGTTATATGTTAACTGTATTATGTATTACTCGTTATAAAGATTATGGTGTGTTGAGTCTTTAGACTCACTAGGTGTGATGGATGCAGGTGGTTCTGAGGAAGGTCTTGATGAGTGATACTACTGGACTGATGGCGCACACAACCCGAGGACCAGCGCATTATTTTCCGCATTACGTTTTATGATTTCTTTTAAAGATTTTAAGACCATTTATTTACGCTTTTGAGAGGTTTTTGGAGAGTTTAGTATGGGCTACACTTTTCAACATTTATTGCTTTTTAGGTTTGGTAAAACGTTTTACGATTTCTGGTTTGACTATTCCTTTCAATTTTCAAATACTAGTTGGATGATTTACTTTAAAAGGGTGCAAGATTATTTTTATGTGCATGGGCATGCAATGACCGAAAATGTGAGAGATTTAAAAAAAAAAAAAAAAAAAATTTACTAGTACTTTTAAAGCAATAAAAGATGAGGACGTTTCAGTTGGTATCAGAGCAGTGGTTCTGTAAAGGGTTGTGCCACCATCAGCGCCGGGAAGATCAGTCGTCAAACCTCCAAGTTGTAAGTTTTACATGCTTTATGTGATTTTATGATTTGACCTGCATGAAGTTATGAATATTATGTTTATGATGCATGTTTATTAGTTTTTTTGAGTACTTATGCTTTGCATGCTTAATTTGCTAATTGAGTTAGGATTTGTCGCATGATTAGAAAACTTAGATTTAAACGCATGTTGGTTACGTTAGAATTTGGAAAACATTCAGATATAATGCCTCCTAGACGTGCACCTGGTCATGAGAATCAAGCCGAGAACAGTGTTAACCGTCGGGGTAACAGTCAAGGAAATGCACCACCACCACCACCACCCCCACCGGGGGATCCTGCTACTCGTGCATTAGAAGGCATGGCTCGTCTTTTCGAGCAACAGTTACAGCAGCAGCAGTTGCAGCAGCAGCAGTTGCAGCAGCAGCAGTTGCAACTCCAGTTACAGCAGATGCAACAACAGCCGCCACCTCGGCCACAACAAGATATTTATGAGCAATTCCGAAGGCTAGGGCCAAAGGAATTTTCTGGCACCACCGATCCATTTGCTGCTGAGAGTTGGATCCGTTCGTTAGAGGTGCATTTCCGCTATCTAGACATGGGAGATGCCGACCGTGTGAGGTGCACCACTTATCTACTGAGAGATGATGCTTCTTTATGGTGGGAGGGAGCCGAGCATGGTGTTGACCTTGCTACACTCACATGGGCTCAGTTCAAGACGAAATTTTATGAGAAATACTTTACTGCTGACGTCCGAAGTCGATTAAAGAGGGAATTCATGACTCTCCGTCAGGGAGACGTACCTGTTGCTGACTTTGTGAAGAAGTTCGATAGGGGTTGCCACTTTGTGCCCCTCATTGCGGGGGATGCGGAGGAAAAGCTTAGGCATTTCATGGATGGCCTACGGCCTACTGTCCGGGATAAAGTTATGATGATGAATCCGGGGAATTATGCTATGGCAGTTACTTATGCATATCGGGCTGAGCAGTCCTTGAGGGATATTGACTTTGAGCTACAGCGGAAGAGGCAACAAAATCAGAATAATAATCAGCCTGCCAAGAAGCCATTTACGGGACCTCCTAGACCTCAAGGGCCTCAAAAGCCCCAAGGTCAAGTCAAGAAACCAACACCGCTAAAGCCACCACCTGCAGCGCCAAAGCCTGCTGATAAGCAACCTTGCAAGGAGTGCAACCGTTTTCATTTTGGCAAGTGCATGTGGGGATCTTATAAATGCTTCATCTGTAAGGAAGAAGGGCACAAGGCTTCCGATTGCCCGAAGAAGAAGGCACCTACGGCTGGAAGAGTTTATGTGATGAACGCCGAAGAAGCTGAGGAAGAGGCAGACACTACGCTCATCACGGGTAACCTAGTCATTTAACATTTTTATATTGCTTACTACTGCATGAAATGTTGAATTGGTTATTAGAATTGAATCGAGAACAAGACTTAACCTAGAAAAAATTAGGTTGCATGTTCTACTTAGTTGAATTCAAGTTATGATTCTAGAAGCCATAAGGAATGATTTAAATTTTGTGCCTTATTTTATGCGAAGGATGTTACGATCTCAAATAAAAAGTTTTAGGGCCAAAATTAAAGGAAATCATAATAAGGGGGTTTCGAATTATTGGGGGGCCAATATGCAATTTCCAAATTTCAAAAAGTTAAGGGACTAGTGTGCAAATCTTCCTAGAAATGTTTAAGATCAACACGAAATCTTCGTCCAACCTTGGGAATTAATGATAGTAAATCCTTAAGTTTCAACACGAAAAGATTTAAAAGACGTTTTCACCGCAGGGAGGATTATCATTCTAGGTGTAGCTACCTATGCTTTGCTAGATTCGGGAGCTACACATTCCTTCATATCAGAAATCTTCACCAAAAGACTGAATATTACTCCTCAAGAAATGGGTTTGGGTTTCAAAGTTTCGATTCCTTCCGGTGATCAAATGCTCACATCTAAGATTGTTAAGAATCTGGAGCTTCGTTTATTCAAAGATGTCGTTCGGGCAGATCTTATTGTGCTTCCTATGCCCGAATTCGATATTATACTTGGGATGGATTGGCTATCAGCGAATGGAGCTTCGATTGATTTCCGTCAGCGATCGGTATCTATCAGGCCACCCAGTGGCAAATCTTTTGTTTTCGAGGCGGCGAGAAACAAGCAAATGCCGCACATTATCTCTTGTTTATGTGCGAGGAAGCTTATTAAGCGTGGATGTCCAGCTTATCTAGCTTGTGTCACTACTGCACTTGAGAGTATCATCCAGAAGTTAGAGGATGTTGATGTTGTGAGAGATTTTCCTAGCGTCTTTCCCGAAGACGTTTCTGGCATTCCACCCGATCGTGAGGTGGAGTTCTCTATTGATCTCATGCCAGGCACTGTTCCTATATCAAGAGCACCTTATCGTCTAGCACCCGCTGAAATGAAAGAATTGAAAGATCAAATTCAAGAACTTCTAGACAAGGGTTTTATCCGCCCTAGTTACTCTCCATGGGGCGCTCCGGTATTATTTGTGAAAAAGAAAGATGGTAGCATGCGTCTTTGCATCGATTATCGGGAGCTCAATAGGGTCACTATCAAAAATAAGTATCCACTGCCAAGAATTGAGGATTTATTCGACCAATTGCAAGGAGCTTCGATATTTTCTAAAATTGATCTGCGATCGGGATACCATCAATTGAAAGTTAAGGAGTCTGATGTTCACAAGACGGCATTTCGCACAAGATATGGGCACTATGAGTTTATGGTCATGCCATTCGGGTTGACCAATGTGCCAGCGATCTTCATGGATCTCATGAATCGCGTATTTCAGCCGTATCTGGATCAGTTTATTATTGTCTTCATTGATGACATATTGATCTATTCCAAGAGCAGAGAGGAGCATAGTCGCCATTTGAGGACAGCACTGCAAGTACTGCAAGACAGGAAGCTTTATGCAAAGTTCAGTAAGTGCAAGTTTTGGCTTGATAGAGTGGCATTCTTAGGCCACATCATTTCCAGTAGTGGAGTGGAGGTAGATCCAAGTAAAGTGGAAGCAGTGAGAGAGTGGCCAGTACCGAAGAGCGTCACCGAGATTCGCAGTTTCTTGGGACTAGCTGGTTATTACCGCAAGTTTATTCAGGGGTTCTCATCTATAGCGGTGCCCATGACCGCCTTGACAAAGAAAAATGCAAAATTTATTTGGGGACCCGAGTGCCAAGACAGTTTTGACAAATTGAAGCAAGCCTTGATATCAGCACCAGTGCTATCTATGCCATCAGGGCAAGGGGATTATGTTCTTTATACCGACGCTTCTAAGCTTGGTTTGGGCGCAGTTCTTATGCAAAATGACCGAGTTATCGCCTATGCGTCAAGACAGTTGAAAATTCATGAAAAGAACTACCCCACTCATGATCTTGAGCTTGCAGCAGTAGTCTTCGCACTGAAAATTTGGAGACACTACCTTTATGGAGAGAAGTGCAAGATATTCACCGATCATAAAAGCTTGAAATACTTCTTCACCCAAAAGGAGTTGAATATGAGGCAGCGCAGATGGCTTGAATTGGTAAAGGACTATGACTGTGAAATTAGCTACCATCCGGGAAAGCTAACGTAGTGGCAGATGCATTGAGTAGAAAGGCAGCAGTTATCGCTCAATTATCACTCCAAAGACCGTTGCAGTCCGAGATACAGCGGTTTGAGCTTGCAGTATATGCCAGGGGCGAGGCCCCTAATCTCGCCACGATATCAGTCATGTCGACATTGAGGGATCAAATTCGTGATGGACAGTCCGCTGATGAGCAGTTGCAAAAGTGGAGAGCTAGAGATGAGGCCAAGGGCCGGAATCTATATTCAGTAGTGGATGGTTTAGTCCGTTATCGTGACCGTCTATGGGTTCCTAGTGACGATTCCTTGAGAAATCTTATTATGAGGGAAGCCCATGACACACCATATTCCATTCATCCGGGCAGTACCAAGATGTATAGAGATTTGCAGCTGTTGTATTGGTGGCCCGGGATGAAGAGAGACATTCTGAAGTATGTATCCGAGTGTTTGACTTGTCAGCAAGTCAAGGCAGAGCATCAGCGACCAGCGGGAAAATTGAAGCCACTCCCTATTCCCGAGTGGAAATGGGAAAATATCACCATGGACTTTGTTGTAGGACTGCCTAAGACTGCTAAGGGATTTAATGCCATTTGGGTGATAGTTGATCGTCTTACGAAATCAGCACACTTTCTACCTATTAAGACGACATTCACTATGGTTCAGTATGCCGACTTGTATGTTCGAGAGATAGTTCGGCTGCATGGGATTCCTGTATCCATTGTTTCTGACAGAGATCCGAGATTCACATCATCTTTTTGGAAGAGTCTGCATGCAGCGATGGGGACCAAATTATTATTCAGTACAGCATTCCATCCTCAGACCGATGGCCACTCAGAGAGGGTTATACAGATTTTGGAGGATCTACTGCGAGCATGTGTTATTGATTTCCAAGGCAGTTGGGAACCAAAGTTACCTCTAGTGGAGTTCACCTACAATAACAGTTTCCAATCATCAATTGGGATGGCTCCTTTTGAGGCACTCTATGGAAGAAAATGTAGATCTCCTATTCATTGGGATGAGGTTGGGGAAAGAAGAGATATTGGTCCAGATGTGATTGAAGAGACGGCTGAGCTAGTAGTCAAAATTCGTGATAGAATGAAGACTGCACAAAGCCGACAAAAGAGTTATGCGGACAAGAGGCGTAGGGACTTAGAGTTTGCAGTGGGCGACCACGTATTTGTGAAAATAGCACCCATGAAGGGTGTTATGCGCTTTGGCAAGAAAGGCAAGCTTAGTCCGAGATTTATTGGTCCGTTCGAGATTTTGGAGAGGATTGGGTCACTAGCTTATAGAGTGGCACTGCCACCCGCACTTTCCGAGGTTCACAATGTGTTCCACATTTCGATGCTGCGGAAGTACATGTCGAATCCGTCGCATGTGCTTAATTATGAACCTCTCCAACTAACTCCAAATATGACTTATGAGGAAAGACCTGTCCAGATTCTGGCTAGACAAGAGAGACGATTGCGAAACAAAGTCATTCCAATGGTCAAGGTCAAGTGGCTGAATCACTCGGAAGAGGAAGCTACTTGGGAAACCGAGAGGGACTTGAAGGGTCGCTATCCAGATTTATTCGGTAAGTTCTAATTTCGAGGACGAAATTTTATTTAAGGGGGGAGGAATTGTAAGGTCCAAAAATTAGACGACGTAATCCAACTGCATGCGAATCTAGGAAATTATGAAAAATGGGTAATTAATTTATTTTAATTGCTAATTAATTATGTGACATACATGTTTATTTGCTAAATATGATTTTATTGTCATCATGCATAAAATGTAAAATTTTAGGAATATTCAAGCGACGATCGAGGAACGGGGACCGAGGGCTAAAAATGTAAAAGATTTTTATTAAATAGTTATTTTTAATTATTTAAAATGCGGCCGATGTTTTTAAGTAAAATTTTGAAAGTATCGGGTTTTGAGGTGATTTTATACGCCGGAACGTATATTTTATCGGTATTGGATTTTTTAAATAAAATACGAGCTTTCGAGCTACCCGGCTAATAAATTCACATTTAATTTCAAAAGAAAACTTTACTATTATTTTATTTAAAATCTAAGTAATTTAAATGGGCTTTAATTTTGTGGCTTAATAGGCCTAAGCCTAGTTAGAAAAATTAAACTAGTATTTAAAGTGTATTTTTGCCACAATTCTAGAACCATCAATCGGCCACCCACTTTTAAAACTTTTAAAACTCTCTCAAGCTCCAACACACACACACACACGGCACCTTTTCTGGAAATAAGAAAAACCAAGGGCAGCAGCCGTAGTTGGAGGGATTTTCGTGCGGTTCTTGCCTCATCGTTTCCTCCGTTCTTCGTCGTCAACGGATATTCGAGCGTAAACTTCGCAAAGGCACACCCTAATCTCCTTTGCTCATCCATCATATCATATAACGTACTCTTTTAATTGTTGGATGCATGTAGATGTTGTAAAAGTTTCTGAAATTTTCGGTTGATGCAATCTTGTATGCGAAATTTATGTTTTTGAATTCCTTTAAAAGGTTCCGTGCATGCTAAGGGGCTGCCACTACCCTATACTATGTCTAAACTAAGATTTCAAGAAAAGAATTAAGCCCCTTTATCCACCCAGTCACGGCAGTAACCAAAAGCAAACCAAGAAAAGCCAAGAAACAAAGAAAGAATAGATTCTGTCCTAAGCTGTCAAGGGGTTCGGCGGTGATCATGGTAGGGGCTAGGGCTTGGTTGGCTTGTCCAGGGGCCAGCCAAGGGTTCGTGTGAGGCAGGAGGAGAGTCCTAGCCATGCTAGGACTCGGACCGAAGAGCAGGGAGGAGTCCTTGGAATCAAGGACTCCCACCCGAGAGGAGTGCACAGAATTGTGCAAGCCTTCGTGCGGCTTCTGGAGTGCAAGGGCTCGTTGCGAGGGGCATGGGCTGGGTTAGGAAGGGTCCTTAGGGTCCTAAGCAAGTGTACCTGACTTGGGTTGGGGCGGTATGGCTTGGGTTGGGGTCACTCGAACACACACACAGAAACCGTGCATGTCTCAAGTCTCGGCCAGTTTAGGGGTGTTTTGGGTGGGCTCGTTTTTGGGTTCTTGGGTGCTGTCTTGACAAGCCTAGCGTCCAGTAGGTGAGTTTAACATGTGGGGCAAGTTTTGGTTCGATATGGTTCGGGGGTAACTCGATAAAATTAAGAGATGGCTCGGGGTCGAAGTTTAGGTGTCAAAACGAGTTTTAAAATAAGGAAAATTTGGAAAACGACTCACGAGGGTCGAGTCGTGGTCCATAAGGGCTAAAATAATATAAAAAGACTAAATTTATAATTTAAGAATTTTATATTAACGTTTGGCATTTTTCGGGATTAAAACACCGTTAAAATCACTAATAAAAGATAAATTGAAAAAGTCTAAGTTGAAAGCCAAATAAAATTATGAAAAATTAGGTTTAAGTTTAAATAATTATTATAAGTCTAAGTTTTTAATTTGAGAATTTTACATGAAAGTTTGGTTTAATTTGGGATTAAAACGCATTAAAACGCTATATTTAAAGATAAATTTAAAAGTCATCGAATTAAGCTAAATAAAAATATGAGAAAATTCTTGTAGGCTTAAATAATTATTTGGGACATGTTAGAGTCGTGAAATCAAGAAAAAGTCGAAAACGTAAAATGACGAGTCCATGGGTAAAACGGTCTTTTTACACCTAAAAATTAGTAAAGGTCATGGCAGTGTCCTATTTGCTGTTTTATATGCTAATATGATTATTTTTAATGTTTATGAATGGTTACAAGTTAAAATGATTATTTTATGATTTTAAATGTTAAAATGGTCATTTTAGATGTCTATGGATTTTTATGATGAAACGATAACGTTAAAAGACATGTTGCATGCTTGGTTTAAAATGAAAAAAAAAAATGTTATACGCATGATTTTTATTCAGTGATGATAACATGTTGAATGATGTGAATGGATTGTGACTAACACGATGATATGTTGGAGATATCGTGAGGGTTATGGTCCCAGTGGGAGCCCGACGATCGTATTTCCTCGAACACGGACATGTATATGTATATGATGATATGATATTACGTAAGGCCAGGGCCCAGTTGACCGGTGAGAGTGTTGCTGGTGTCCCCCGCCGCCCAGTAATGTGGTTACATGTAGATGGATCCATCGCCTAACACGTATATGAAAGTCACAATCAACGATCTGAATTCAACAAACACGAACATGAACATGAATACGAATATGAATATGGATACGAATATGGACATGAATATGAATATGTTTAAGTGATATGTTTATGCCTTTTGAAAATGTTTTTATGAATCATGAAAATGTTTACGAAAACGTTTATGTTTAAAGTTTATGCATCTTCATGAAAACGATATTTTAAGTACAAGTACTTTTCACCGTTATATGTTAACTGTATTATGTATTACTCGTTATAAAGATTATGGTGTGTTGAGTCTTTAGACTCACTAGGTGTGATGGATGCAGGTGGTTCTGAGGAAGGTCTTGATGAGTGATACTACTGGACTGATGGCGCACACAACCCGAGGACCAGCGCATTATTTTCCGCATTACGTTTTATGATTTCTTTTAAAGATTTTAAGACCATTTATTTACGCTTTTGAGAGGTTTTTGGAGAGTTTAGTATGGGCTACACTTTTCAACATTTATTGCTTTTAGGTTTGGTAAAACGTTTTACGATTTCTGGTTTGACTATTCCTTTCAATTTTCAAATACTAGTTGGATGATTTACTTTAAAAGGGTGCAAGATTATTTTTATGTGCATGGGCATGCAATGACCGAAAATGTGAGAGATTTAAAAAAAAAAAAAAAAATTTTACTAGTACTTTTAAAGCAATAAAAGATGAGGACGTTTCAATGTGTATTTGATTTGCTCGGAGAATTGTAATGTGCGTAAAGAAACTGAAATGAAGCGGGTTCAACTTATTATGTTTGTGACTGTTCAAATTTTTGGACACGTGTTAGTCCTAGATAAAATAGTGTGTATGTGTTGTGAAAACGTGAACAGAAGTCTAATGAATAACGTGGGGCCACGTTTCAAATTACTATTCATGAATAATATTAATTAAATGCATGATTTTAACAATCACATCACTTAATATGGAATATTTATCGAATAATCAGTTAACTTATTGGATAAGATCATTTAGGTTAGTAAATGAGTGATCAGTTGAAAACTGATTCAGTTCAGTTGAAGACCAACTGACTATTGTCTTATCAGTTAACCATTTAAATTCGACATCCCCCTTTAATAAATGCATATTAATAAAAGAGGGTAGAAGAAACTCAGTCTGAATTAGTTAAGTGCATTTTGTTGACTGATGTCTCTTCGTCTTCTTCTACTTTTCAATACGGGTTTGTCTATAAATAAGAGCACTGTCATTAGATAATAACAAACAAAAATTAAGCACAGATGGATAGAGCAAGCAGTTCCAACGTCCCTCTTCCTCCAGCAACGCTTCGCCGTTTGGAGAGACTCAAAGAAGCTATTGAGAGTTTTTTCTTTGAAAAGGTCATGTCCACCTAGACCAAAATACATGACCTCCATACCATTCAACGGGATAGATAGGTTGCAACTGACAAACAGAGGGCAACTGAGATCAAGTATAAGAGGCGTATTGACGTTATCCATACTTCAAATCTTGCCATTGATGAAGGTCTTATAGAGTTTCTGCTATCGAAGGAGCAGAGAGTGCTAGAAAAGATTGTCTTCTCGGAAGGCTACAGAAGAATTTCATGTGATGATTTGTCTAATTGGATGTCCTTGTGGTGAGATGGCGTAGAAAGGGAAATAACTCACGTAATATGTGAAAGATATATCAAGAAATTTGATGTTTTGATTCATTACTGTTTCTTTTCTACATACTAACTAATATCTATTGACTAACTAGAAATTGACTAACTGACAAATAATTAACTGAATAATAATGAGCTATAACTGACACATCAGCATTAAAACACATATATTAAGACAGATCAATTAAACCAAGAATATTGCAAAAAAGAGAACTTAGTCTAGCGTAATGTTTTAGTGAAGATGTCAGCTGCTTGTTGATCAGTTGGTATGTATTCCAGTCTGATTGCCTTCTTTAGAGCATGATCTCAGA
The DNA here is from genome assembly GCF_022965805.1 of Primulina eburnea. Lineage (NCBI taxonomy): Eukaryota > Viridiplantae > Streptophyta > Magnoliopsida > Lamiales > Gesneriaceae > Primulina > Primulina eburnea. Next base: position 13,985,420 of record NC_133111.1, read on the forward strand.
TGAAATGATGTTTGACATCGATATGCTTGGTCTTTTAATGAAGAACTGAATTATATGTAATCACTATTGTGCTTGTATTATCATTTGTATTATCACAAAAGATTGGTGATTCTTTTGTAATGACTCCATATTCTTTCAGTTTTTGCTGAACCCAGAGCATTTGAGTGCAGCAGCTTCTAGAAGAAAGATATTCTGCTTTAGTTGTGGAAGTTTCTATGGATGTCTGCTTCTTGCTGAACCATGAAATCAGTCTGTCTCCTAGAAACAGACATGATCCATTGGTGCTTTTACGATCAAGCTTACATCCTACATAATCTGCATCTGAGTAGCCAACTAAATTGAACGATGAGTCCTTAGCATACCATAAGCCCACATTTTGTGTGCCTTTAAGATAATTCAGTACACGTTTGGCAGCTAAAAAGTGTGATTGCTTAGGATTTGCCTGAAATCTGGCACACATACAAACAACAAATACAATATCAGGACGACTACAAGTTGGGTATAATAAAGAACCTATTAGACCTCTGTAGAGTGTCTTCTCAACTGATATTCGGCCCCTTGATCATTATCTAATTTAATCGAATAACTCATAGGAGCATTTGCAGCTGAACATGTCTTCATGCCAAATTTCTTGAGCAATTACTTCGTGTATTTGGTCTGACTGATAAAAGTACCAATTTCCAGTTTTTTCACTTGCAGACCAACAAAAAATGTCAGTTCTCCCATCATACTCATTCAAATTTTTACTGCATTAACTTGGCAAATTTCTCACATAATGTGGTTAGTTGACCCAAAAATAATATCATCAACATATATTTGCACAAGTAAAATATGATCATTTTTTGAAAATTTGAATAGATTCTCAGCAACTGATCCAACAGTAAAATCACGATCAGTTATAAATTTTTAAAGTATTTTATACCAAGCTCTGGAGCTTTTGTTTAAGACCATATAGACCTTTGTTCAAATGACAAACATGATCAGGAAGAGAGTGATTAACAAAACCTGATGGTTGTTTAACATATACTTTTCCTGCAACTGACCATTCAGAAATGAACTATTCACGTCCATTTGGTAAACTTTAAAGTTTTTGAATGATGCATAAGCAAGGAATATTTGATTGATTCAAGTCTTGCAACTGGTGCATATGTCTCGTCGTAATATATTCCTTCTTCTTGTCTATATCCTTGTTTAGTTTGTTTCTGTACACCCATTTCGTACCTATAAAAATTTTAGAAACTGCTCTTGGAACTAAGTTCCAGACATTGTTATAGGTAAACTGGTTTAGCTCTTCTTGAATAGCTTTTATCCAATTAGGATCAGCAAGAACTTCATCAGTTTTCTTTGGTTCCAGTTGAGAAAAAAAAGCTGAAAGAATAAATAATTTAATCATTTGATTTCGAGTTCTTACCGGATCAGATGGATTATCTATCACCAATTCTGGTGGATGAGATTTCTTCCATCTGTATTTAGCATTTGTTGCATCGAAGTCAGCAACTATTTCAGTTGGCAACTAATTGTTCTCTTCATTTTCAGTTGTCTGCTTCTTCAGTTGGTATTTGAATATTATCATTTTGCTCTACCAACTGATTATCATAAACAATTTCTTGTTCAATTCATTGATCCAGCACTTTTGGTTATGGTGTTTGAAGGATATTTCGATTGATTTGATTTTCTTCTTCACTATCATCCTCCAAACTGATATCTGTAAAGCGATCAACTAGCTCAACCGGCTGAGCAGGTTTATCAGTTAGTGCAGATTCATCAAATACCACATGAATTGACTCTTCGACATTCAAAGTGCATTTTGCTAAATATTCGATAAGCTTTACTAAATGATGAATAAACAAGAATATTCCTTCGGCAGATTTACATTAAAAGATTTTAAATGACTTTTGCCATTATCGAGAATGAAAAATCTGCACCCGAATATTTTGAAATAAGAAACCACACTTTTACGTCCATGCCAGATCTCGTATGGCGTTTTCAAATGATTTTTATTAATCATCGATCTATTCTGAGTGTATACTGCTTCTGCCCTAGACCTCTGAGAAATACCATAATCAGCAAGTATTGTTTTTGCAGCTTCTTTAAGGGTTCGATTTCTTCTCTCAGCTACACCATTTTGCTGAGGTGATCTAGCTGCTGAGAGCTAATGCTTGTTCCCAGTATTTTCTGAAAATTGTGAAAGATTTTGATTGATGAGTTTAGTACCTCGATCAGACCTTATTCTATCAATAACAACCGATTTTCATTTAATAATCTTTTGAAAAGTTTAATTAGTTGTGCAGCAGTTTGGTCTTTAGATTTTAGAACGATAATCCAAGTAAATCTTGAAAAATCATCAACGATCACCAAGGTGTATTTCATTCTCCCTAAACTCATGACTGGTATAGGACCAAAAAGATCCATATGCATCAGTTCTAATCATCTGCATGATGATTTGCTTCCCTTGTTTTTAAATGAAGATCTTAATTGCTTACCAAACTGACACGTTGAACAAATTTTATCCTTTGAAAAATCTATTTTGGGCAAACCAGTTACAAGATCATGGTTACTCAGATAAGAAATAGATTTAAGTTTTGGTGGTTCAACCTTTTATGCAATAACCAGTTCTTAGAAGATTTTGAAGCTATAAAACAAATGGTGCATTAGGTTGACCAGTCCAACTGACTTTGTAAGTATTTCCACAACGATTTCCAATTAAAATGATCTCATCTGTTGAGTTTCTAAATGAGCAAGTGTGTATGTTGAACTGAAATGAGAAATTGGTGTCGCATAACTGACTGATGCTAATCAAGTTATACTTCAAATTCTCAACTAGTAAGACATCTTTGATACTAAAGTTAACATGGATAAGCTTATCTTTACCCATAATTTTACCTTTAGAGTTGTCTCCAAAACTGATGTTTGGACCAGTGTATTTGATCAGTTGGGATAGCAAATTTTCATTCCATGTCATATGCCACGAGCATCCAATGTCCAGATGCCAGATTGATTCTTTTTTTGTACATGTAACCTGTAATCACACACTGTTGGAAACTTAATTTCGGTTGTTTGACAAACTAAGAGATTAATTTATTGGACTAAACTGATCAAACTTAAAACAATTGAGTTGTCTAACTGAAGATTAATGTGCAGTTTATTGAAGGCAACTGAGACCAGCCGAATTGAACTTACAAAGACAACTGACTGATCAGTTAGAAACTGATCAGTTGACATATTAAGCTGTGAGCTTACCAGCTGATCTCTCAACTGTACACGTCATCGGTTGAAAAGGACATTCAACCGACAACAGTATAAAGCATATTGCAACTCGTAGTTGAACGCCGCATTTCAGATTTTACAGTGTACGAATGTCAGAAGAATATTGACGTAGCAAACAACGGATATAAAGATTCAAATATTATTTATTGTTACCGTTGAAGAGAAGCCTATAAATAGGTGAGAAGAGTAGTTGAGAACAACTATTGAATTAACACGATCTATCTATTCTCTCAAGCTTGTCGTTACCCTGCTGAAATCATTACTCTCTTTTGAGAATCAAAAATCTCACACTTATCAGAACCATTCGTAGCATTTGAGGCTACTTTTCGAGCTTAGAAGCACAAATCATTGTATTATTTATTTTGACCTTAACTAGATCAGTTGTGCTAAGTCCAGTCTAAGAACTGAGTGATATTCAAGTAAACTAAGAGTTTCAGTCTTGGCAGTGTTAAGTCCAAACTGAAGTGGGTCTGTACAAGTTTTGTATCGATCAAAGTCTTTTAGTGCATATCCTCTCTTTGTGATAGAAGGGGTGACATAAGAGTAATTCTATCTCCGAACATCCATAAATCTCCGTGTTATTCTTTCAGTTATTTATTCTATCTTTCCGTCAGTTTATTTCCGCAACTGATATCAGTTAAACAGACTGTCATCGACTGACCCACAGAACTGACACTTCACTCGAAAAGGTTATAAAATTCGTAAGTGTTTATTAAACCCCCCCTTCTAAATACCTTTCAACCAATCAACCAATCCTAACAAGTGCTATCGGAGCAGTTGAATCTTGTCTCAGAATACTATTATTCACAAACTGATCAGCAAGTCTTCATTCAACAAAATACCAATGTTTTCCAGAGGATATTTTTGCGACTGGAAAATCAGAATGCAGGCTCATTTAGCTGCATAAATGACGACATGTGGTATGTCATCATTGATGGTCCTATGAAGATTCTAAAAGCGAATACAACAGTTGCTATTACTGACGGGGCTCCTCATCGCATAGAAAAGCCTAGAGAAGAATGGACAACTGAAGACAAAAGGAAACCCAATCTAGACAATGTGTCTAAGAATATCTTATACAAAACGCTGAATAAAGTCATTTTCAGCAAAATCAAGATGTGCAAAACTGGCAAAGAAATATGGAAAAACTGATCCAGCTATGTGAAGGAAACGAGCAAACAAAAGAAAACAAGCTATCAGTTGCCGTTCAAAAGTTTGATAACATCAAGATGAAAGCTGGTGAATCCATGCATGATTATGATGAAAAGATTAGTGGTATTGTCAATTATCTGAATGCACTTGGAAAGGTGTATTCAAACAAAGAAGTGGCACTGAAGGTGATCAGAGGTCTTCTCAAAGAGTGGGATGTCAAGATTATGGCAATGAGAGAGTCAAAGGATCTTAATAAGATCGAACTTCATGGCTTGTTTGCTGATCTAAAGGCTTACGAGTTTGAACTACAAACTAGAGAAAGAGAGCCTTATGCACCAACTGCCACAATGGCTTTAACTACTGTCAGACTGGAACCAACTAGTTCATCTGAAAAATCTGCTGATCAACTGAGCAATGATGCTATGTCATTGTTTATCAAGAAATTTGGAAGGTTCATGAGAATGAATCAAGAAAACTTCCAAAAGCAATATCAGAAGAACCAATCCAAAGAAGAATCCTATGTTTGCTACAACTGTGGCAAATCTAGTCATTTCATAGCAAACTGTTGATAGGGTTGGTTTTTTATGTGTTTTATTGCAATAGTTTATGTGTGTTTGCACTGTGCATGTGTACATGTCATTTACATTTTGTTCGTTTTAGAGTAAGCATATGCATTTTATCATTTCTCACTTGTGCATGACAAATTTGCAAGTAAAATGACCGGAAAACCGAAATTGAAGCAAAGTATGCGAGCCAAGAAAAACATACAGAATGGCTGGCACCCGAGCGGTAGAAAATCACCGCTCGGGCGGGAGAGGTGATCCGAGAAGCAAATCTCCAGAGAGGATGGTGCTCGGGCGGTAATATTCTACCGCACGGGTGCGAGAAATGCTTTCTGAGAAGAAAACTTACAGAAAACTCGACGCTTGGGGGTAATTTTCTACCGCCCGAGCGCGACTGCCACATTCCCCAAGCAATTTACAGAAGGTGTGGCGCTCGAGCGGTAATTTTCTACCGCCCGAGAGCCACCTATTTTTGGAAAAAATTCTTTGCCAATTCCTTACCTTATTCTTGGGATGTGGATGATATGGAAGGGGATTTGGACGTTTTTGGATCATTCAGACATTATTGGAGAGCCGCCACAAGCTTTGGAGAGGACTTTGCGCTTGGAGTTGAAGATTCGAAGATTTCCGGGCGTCGTTCCTCGCATTTTCATCACGAATAGTATATCTAATCTAGTTTTTATCATTCAAACATTTATTTGTTTATTTTAATTATGAATTCGAGTAGCTAACTTTAAATATTTGTTGAGAATTAATGGGATCCTACCCCAAACTTTTACCTAATTAATTTATATTTCGATTGTTGCGTTATTCTTGAATGTGCTACTGTTTTTCATTGTGTTGTTAGAGTGTAGCTAAATTTAACCACGTTTTTATATTGCGAGTGAGTTCGAGAGAATAACTTGTAATAGGAACGAGTACTATAATGCGTTGATCTACAATTTACATAGAGATATGAAATTGGAGACGCGCCGTTAGTCATAGTCCGGTAGGGTGAAAACTAGGGGATTTCATTAATCGACATGCGATTCATTCTTGATAAATAATTAAAGACATTTAATTACTTCATTGAATAGAATTAGTTTGGCATAGATCGAGAGAGTATGTTTAATTGAATAGGAAATCTTGTCGGAAGTATACAATCACTAACAAATGAATTGATTAATTAACGAGAGTAGGTGAACCGATATTTCCAACAAATTCATTTTTCATTGAATTTTAATTAACCATTTTAGATATTATATTTCATTATTTAATTATTGAATCTTTTTATCCGCATGTTTACTCGAGCATAGAAGTACTAAAACAATCAATCAAATTTCGTTGCTAAAGATTTGATAACTGAAAATAATAATTGTCAAATACAGTCTTCAGTGGAACGATACTCGTACTCACGTACATTATACTATTGCTTGACATCGTGCACTTGCGATTAATTATTGAGCATATAAAACCATATTTTTATTAAGGATTACACAGTGCAAGTTTTGCTCGATCAACTGTACTAAGCCAAACAAGGACAGTCGAGTATCAACTAATAAGGGAAAGAAGCCCTATGAGCACAAAAGAAGGACAAAGGATGACAAGAAATCATTCAAGAAGAAGCATGAAGTGCTTTTGGCTGAAGAAAGCAAATCTAAGTGGGCTGAAATCGACAGTGATGAGTCAGAACCAGAAAGCCCAAGCAGTTCAAGTGAAGATGAAGAGGAAGTCAAGTGCCTAATGGCAGATAATGCTGATCTGGAATCAGTAAGTGAACAGGTATTTGATTTTAGCTCTACTGATTTCACTCGTGAAAAACTCCCCTTACCACACTACATGACATGGTAAATGAGTATCATAAACTTGTTCGATCATTTGAGAAGGTTAGAACTGAGCAAACTGATACCAATGACAACAACACAGAAACTAATGATTCAGTTGAATTGTTGAGTCTAAAAAGGGAGATTGCATAGCAAAAAGCTGAAATGATCGAAAATCAAGCTTTGATATGTCAGTTAAAAACAGAAATTTCAAAACATACTGAACTGATTCAAGCTTGGAACAACTCTTCAGCTGCATTGACTGAAATGCAGAATTCTCAAAAATCAGTTGATGATAAAACTGGCTTAGGTTTAACATCATGATGAAAACTCTGCATGTGATACAAAACCAATGTTGTATGAAAAGAAAGGAAAATACATTGCCTTTGTAAAATCAACCATGTTAAATGAATTTTAAGAACCTAGTATGTCACGCCCCGAGACCGGGGTTAGTCAACACCGGCGTTGTTTAACAATCACACGATCGCGACAACAAGCCTCTTGTAGCACAGTATAAACCGAACCAGTTTATATATCATAATTTCCACGAAATAAACATTGTCTTTACAATAAAGAAATCCAACGAAATAGTTAATAATGCGGAAGCGTCTTACAATTCTTTAAATCAGAAAATTCGAAATAAAACCTATTACTAATCTGGCAGATCACCAACCCCAAAATTGTTCTGTCTCTTCGTCCTCAACCTGCTCTACGGACTTATCTGAGAAGGGTTGTAAGGGGGTGAGTATTTTGGGAATACTCAGTAAATGGGGGAATTTGAACACAACATAACCAATTTAATAACATTTTCGAAACATATCATAAATGTACATCATGCCTTTCATAATCGTAACGTAAATTCCATAACATAATAACACTGCGATTTTTCACGTTTAACGGTTTACTGACGTCAGTCCCTAAGTTTTGATCCTCTAAGGGGGCGAGGCCATAAAACAGTTCTATCCCACTGTTAAAGGCCATATGTTGGAATTCCACCCATTTTCAGGGAATCTTCACAGTGTCAAACATAAACGTATCAAAATTTCGTAAAAACGTATAAATAAAACGATGGTACTCGACCGTATTTTTAAACCACAAAACCGAAATTTTCTCACATATGCATAAACCGAAATTATAAATTTTAAAACAGTCCACTTACAGTATATTTTCTTGCTAAAAACGTGGATGATTGGCTTCGGGAGGTGAGTCGTATCCTTGCTCCTCACTCGGCAGGACTTCGGCTTATATTCTTGGACGAATTTCGGACAGCGTTTCGGCTATGAAGAGTTGCTGAATTCTCGAAATTTTCAGCAAGAAATTCGAAATTTATGGGGTAGGGAATGCTAGGCTTGATGTGGTATTTATAGGGGAGGAGAAGGGAGCTAAACTTGGTATTCCAATCTTACCAAAAACCCATGCCAAATCTCACAAATTGACTCTCATATTCCTTCCTAAAATTCGAAAATTCAGCTACCAAGTTAGGAGATTTATACTCTAATCCAATGCCCTTGATTAATTCAGAATTTAGGTTGCTAGATCCAACGGTTTTGGTGGAGATTTTTGATGATTTCCTTCCAATCTTGCACTATATTTCCCAAATTCAAAAATATGCATGATATTTTAATGACTTAATATTGTATATTCTAGAGTATCTCCATATTTCCCATATAAAATATTCTCCAATATAAAAATCTTATTTTAATACAATAATCTAAAAAAATAAATATCCTCTACTCTTAATTAAGTACACTATGGACAATTTTTCGGTTCTCACATCCCTCCCTCATTATGAGAAGTTTCGTCCTCGAAACTGGAGTTGGCCCGGTCTCCAAATAGGTATATTCCTTTCCCTTACAATCTACTACCGCATTGTTTCTTGCTAACCAATCCATTCCTAAGATGATATCGAAATCGACCATGATCAACTGTATCAGGTCGGCTCTAAAAATCTAATTACCCATACTGATTTTTCAATCTCTGTAAATTACGTCAGTTTCAATGGCTCTACTAGTAGGCGTGGCTAGTTGGAAAGGTTCAGTTAGCTTATCGGGCTTACGTCCTAACTTCTTAGCAAATCTCTTAGACACAAAAGAATGTGTAGCGCCACAGTCAATTAGCACATAAGCAGGCACTTGCTGAAAAATATGGTACCTGACACAACATCATTTGCATAATCTGCCTCCTCCTGCGTCATGGCAAACACCCTGGCATTCGGTTTGTTCTCCCGTGGTTTGTTGGCATTCGCCCCTGGGCTTGACCCGTCTTCTTTACCTGGTCCAGTTGTTTTGTTGCTGGCTGCTGGACAATCTGCCATACGGTGTCCTGGTTTTCCGCATCCAAAGCAGACGTCGTTGGCTCTACGACATTCTCCCAGGTGTCGTAAGTGGCAAGTTGGGCAAGGCTTAATGGCTTGGTAGCCTGAGGCAGGCGAAGTTCCTTTAGATGGTTCACCGGAATGGTTCGGTTTCTTGAACGACTGACTGCCATGAGAGAACTGATCATTCATAGGCCTTTTGTTCCTAATCTTCTTCTCTCTGCGCTGGATATCAGTTTCAACTCGGATAGCTGTGCCCATCAAGTCTGAGAAGTTTGCAGGTTGGTAGACTGCCAAAGCCGACTGTATTCTGCTGTTCAAACCCTTTTTGAAGCGGTGCAATTTCAGAGCTTCATCTGCCATGATTGTCGGTGCATAGGATCCAAGAGAATTGAACTGAGATGTGTATCCTACCACTGACATATCCGGAGTCTGAGTCAGATTTTCAAACTCACTCAACTTTTGCAACTTGACCTCGGCTGGAAAGTACTGCTTGAGGAATGCATCTCGAAAGCGCTGCCATGTGATTGGCCCGGCGGTTAACATGGCTGGGGAGACGGCTTCCCACCACTTACTTGCTTTGCCTTCAAGGAAGGGTACCATCACATCCTCTTTAAGAGCATCGGGTATTTCTAGCAGTCGCATCTGAGTTTGCACGCTTTTCAACCAGTTTTGGCCTAACTCAGGATCTGCGTCCCCTTGGAACGTCGGGCACCTGTTCTTGCGCAGTGATTCATAATGGAACTTGACTCCGTGCTGTGGTCGAGGTGGTGGTGGCTGATTGGCGTTCTGGTTTCCCAACCCTTGCAGTGTGGTTGCCACAATGGTGGCTATGGCCATAAGATCAGCTCGGCTTAGTTGACTGTAGGCGGGGGTCCGTTCCCTTGCTCGTTCTCCTGTCCGCCTTCTCGGTTGGCATTAGCGTAACGCGGGTTGCGGTTCTGCCTCGGGGGTCTGCCGACCATTTCCTATAATCGCAAGTTCTAAGAATTTGTATGAGTAGGATTTATGCAATAGATTGCATAGAAGTAAATTGAAATCAATGGAGCAAATAAAATATTTTATTGATTTCTCAAGCAGGAAAGTAAATGAACATGACCAATCCAAATGGATTAAAAGTATTTGACAATGAATGTACTGAATAGAAAAACGTAGCGACAATGGAATTAACTACTAAGAACGGTTCACTAAACACTCTAATCCGATATCTCTCCATTTCCTGGAAACAATAAAAAGGAAATGCTCAGAATATCGAAAATAGGACAGAATATAGAGTCAAGCATATGAAAATAATTAAAAATTCGAAAATTTCCAAAAATAGGAAGTTTTGAGATAGGCATATCGATTCGAAGAGTATGTCGAGAGGATTTCAGATCAGTTGACGGAACCGAATTCGGAGTTTCCTACGAAAAATCGAAGAACACATGCTGGCGGGTTGACTCGTTGACTCGGCCGAGTTGACTCGCCGGTTTGACTCGCCGGAGTATCGGAGCAAAGGCGTATGTTGGTGAATGAGTCAGGATCACGGAACCGGTGGTGGCACGACCAGAATCGGTCGGAAAGCTACCTAATTTGGCCGGAACTCGCGAGAAATCGGTTGACTCACTCGAAATTGGGCGTTCCCGATTGGTTGATCCGAACTCGAAATTGATTCTTGGTAAAAGGTACCCATGGATCTTAGATTGTTTTGGTAAAAGGAATTGATAATCGGAGTAGGATTGGTAGGGTAATTGGACAAAATAATTTTTGAGTTAGGGTTCATACGTCAAATCCGTAGATCTGAAATTCCCGTTGCATTCGTATGCGGAATCTGAAATTGTTTGAGGGCTTTTGTTCCTCTCATCGAGGTGGTCCTAGATCTGGTCTCCGATCAAAGAAACACTACCGGAAGCGGCCGGAATCGGTGAAAAACGCGGCAGCGCGCGTAGGGGCTGTTTGGCCGAAATATATTTTATTTTTTTCGAAATTCGACTTTTTTTTTTGAAACTCGATTTTTTTCCCACTCGGATTATGAACCTAGTGGCTCTGATACCACTTAAATTCATGCCCAGAGACCGGGGTTAGTCGACACCGGCGTTGTTTAAAAATCACACGATCGCGACAACAAGCTTCTTGTAGCACAGTATAAACCGAACCAGTTTATATATCATAATTTCCACGAAATAAAAATTGTCTTTACAATAAAGAAATCCAACGAAATAGTAAATAATGCGGAAGCGTCTTACAATTCTTTAAATCAGAAAATTCGAAATAAAACCCATTACTAATCTGGCAGATCACCAACCCCAAAATTGTTCTGTCTCTTCGTCCTCAACCTGCTCTTCGGACTTATCTGGGAAGGGTTGTAAGGGGGTGAGTATTTTGGGAATACTCAGTAAATGGGGGACTTTGAACACAACATAACCAATTTAATAACATTTTCGAAACATATCATAAACGTACATCATGCCATTCATAATCGTAACGTAAATTCCATAACATAATAACACTGCGATTTTTCACGTTTAACGGTTTACTGACGTCAGTCCCTAAGTTTTGATCTTCTAAGGGGGCGAGGCCATAAAACAGTTTTATCCCACTGTTAAAGGCCATATGTTGGAATTCCACCCATTTTCAGGGAATCTTCACAGTGTCAAACATAAACGTATCAAAAGTTCGTAAAAACGTATAAATAAAACGACGGTACTCGACCGTATTTTTAAACCACAAAACCGAAATTTTCTCACATATGCATAAACCGAAATTATAAATTTTAAAACAGCCCACTTACAGTATATTTTCTTGCTAAAAACGTGGATGATTGGCTTCGGGAGGTGAGTCGTATCCTTGCTCCTCACTCGGCAGGACTTCGGCTTAAATTCTTGGATGAATTTCGGGCAGCGTTTCGGCTATGAAGAGTTGCTGAATTCTCGAAATTTTCAGCAAGAAATTCGAAATTTAGGGGGTAGGGAATGCTAGGCTTGATGTGGTATTTATAGGGGAGGAGAAGGGAGCTAAACTTGGTATTCCAATCTTACCAAAAACCCATGCCAAATCTCACAAATTGACTCTCATATTTCTTCCTAAAATTCGAAAATTCAGCTACCAAGTTAGGAGATTTATACTCTAATCCAATGCTCTTGATTAATTCAGAATTTAGGTTGCTAGATCCAACGGATTTGGTGGAGATTTTTGATGATTTCCTTCCAATCTTGCACTATATTTCCCAAATTCAAAAATATGCATGATATTTTAATGACTTAATATTGTATATTCTAGAGTATCTCCATATTTCTCATATAAAATATTCTCCAATATTAAAATCTTATTTTAATACAATAATCCAAAAAAAAATATCCTCTACTCTTAATTAAGTACACTATGGACAATTTTTCGGTTCTCACATAGTAAACCAGATGTTCAATTGATTGAAAGTAAGAACAAAGGAAAACAACATGGTACTGGATATAGCTCTGAGAGTTTAACTTATACAAGAAACTGGTTACCTAAACGATTCAGTCACAAAAATCAGTACTCAAGGAATGACTATTACAATTATTAAAACTGTAAGCCAGTTCCGAAACGATATCAAAAGAATAGCCAGTTGAAAAAAGATAAAAATCATACTGTTTCATCCTCACATAACACACATATTGCCAAAAATTCGAGAAAAGCCATTTGGAACACAGTAACTGAGAAATCAGTTAGACTGATTCAAGTCTGGGTTCCTAAAGAACTAATCAGTTTAGGACCCAAATGAATATGTGTACAAAAAATATATATTGTGTGTGATTGCAGGTAAAAAGAACAAGCAAGGTGGTATCTATACAGTGGTTGTTCGTGACATATGACAGGAGATCCAAATTTGCTTTCTCAACTGATCAAATATACTGGACCAAACATCAGTTTTGGAGACAACTCTAAAGGTAAAACTGTGGGTAAGAGTAAGCTTATCAATGGTAACTTTACCATTAGAGGTGTTTTGCTAGTTGAGAATTTGAAGTATAACTTGATAAGCATCAGTCAGTTATGCGACAATAATTTCTCAGTTCAGTTTGACAGACACACGTGTTTAGTTAGTGTAAAACCCGTAAATTAAACTGCGTATAAGTCATGCATAATTCTAGTATTTAAATTAAAATGATTTTATTGCATGAGTATGTAAATTCTTTTCTTTAAATTTATTTATTTTACGCAGTAGTTTAATTGTTACCTTTTCAGTTAAATAAGCAAGGACCGGAGACCGGAGAATTTTCAGGAAAATTATTTTTATCTCTCGAATTATTTTTATAAATTAAGTTAAAGCATTTTTAAGTGTATTTTTGAAAAATGGGAATTTTTAGATATTTCTACCCGCATATTTTATTTTTATCGGTATGCAAATTTTATCGAATCGGGGGACTTTTTAATGGTTCGGCTATTATTTTCAAATTCTTTCCAACTCGAAATATTTTTCGAGAGTGGATTTGGGCTTATTGGGCCTACTTTGAGTTTATAGGGCTTAGTTATCTTTTTAACTTTTAAATTAAACAATATAGGCCCATAAATTAATTTGTTATCTATATAATTAACCTTAAACACCATCTACCCTAAACCTAAATTTTTGTACCAGCCGACACCCTCATTTATCACACCCTACCCTCGGTTTCAGAAGATAGCAGTTGAAGGCCACATTCTTTTGGCTTCTTGTGGCAAAGAAAGAAAAACTACCCGGTCCCTCCATTTCATCCTTGCACTCCAATCTTCTTAAGGCACGTTTTGCACCATTTTTTTTCTGCATCATAACCGTATACTTTACTGATGGTGTTGTTCATGCATAAAATGTTTCGATCTAAACACCTCCATGATAGAACTTTTCGCTTTTCGCTTGTATGTCTCGTTTCTATTTGTGACTCACGACTTTTCTGAACTTGATGCAAGGGGCTGCGGTCCTGGTGTGTCTAATGGCTTCTAGTAGTGTCAAAAGGTTGGATCGGGGTTTAGTGTGGTTGTTGGTTGCTGCAAGGGAAGGGCTGAGTCGAGGATTCTCATTGAGAGGGCCCGATTTGGGAGGGGTTAGCTTACAGGGGATCGTCTGGCTGCGCAAGGACTCAGCCGAGCCTTTGACCAGACCTTGGTCGGTCTGAGACAAGGCTCGGGAGGGCTCTTCACGCGCTGGGACCACCCGAGAGAGTAGATCGCAGCATGTGAGGAAGAGATGGCGTGGGAGAGGCTTGGGATTCTTGTGTTTGGTTTCGGCGGGTAGGCTGCATGGGCGCAGTGGCGTGGGTTCACGGTGTTCTTTAGGGTCTGGGCTAGGTCCTAGAGGGCTTGGATCGGGGCTGGTTGTGGGGACCCGGACGTTAATCACGTTCTAAATCATAATTATGACTAATTAATCAATTAGTATAAACAGGGTCTAAAATTTTTTTTCTAAAATACACAGCGGAACGTAATGTAATTAAATTCAGATTACATATTAAACATAACATACAATTATTGTATGATCTACAATAATCCAACTAGGTTCAACTACAAGTCCGTGCTGAATCCTAAGTTGCTTCAAAGCCCGGATCTCCACGCTATCTAGTCCAGCCTCGTTCTCTTCTTGACCCTGATCCTAGCCCACCTGTTGCCATGCACACATACAAACAAGACAACAACCTGATAACTCCAGTGAGATATAAATATCCCAGTATAAATCATGTATACATGCCATCATATAAACAATATAAAAGCACATAACAGAAAATCATATCCCATATCAAAATCATGACATGAATAAATAACAAGACTAAGTCATATTCTAAACATGTATCCTACTCCGGAACATAATTCAATATCAAGAATAAATTCCATTCTAAGCATGTACCAACATCAGGAACATAATTCAACATCCATCAATATCAATCGATATAACTGTCACTCACACTCGTGACTCTACGTTTTAGACTAGACTCAATCCTAGCCTAGGGATCCCGGTTTCTAGACATTGGCATTCCATATCGACCAACAGTAATAGAAAAGACTCCAGTTCTATCCACGTCGATATAGTATCGATCACCAGTAATAGAAGAAGCTCTGTTTCTATCCACATCAGTATAGTATCGATCACCAGTAATAGAAGAAACTCCGATTCTATCCACATCGATATATCATCGATCAACAGTAATAGAAGAAGTTATGATTCTATCCGCATCGATACAGTACTGATCACCAGTAATAGAAGCAGCTATAATTCTATCCGCATCGATAGCCAATTATCCAGTGACAGACTATGGCACTTCCGCCAATACAATATCTCATGACATCGTGCAATGTGCCCGTGGTGATCCCACCACTATCAGGCACTTCTGTCATAAGACTATTCGTCTAATACCTGTTATCTACAATTCAAGAGAACAAGTATATCAATCAACTCAATGCAAATATCAATGCAATAAAATAAAGTATGTGATTTAGGCGAACTCGAGTCAAACCTCCCTCGAGTTGTGCAATCCTAACTCAACATTAATTTATACCTTTATCTTCTCGCTCCGAAGAAGAAGAAGAATTCCCGACTCTATCTCGGTCCATTTTCAATCTGGTAATAACAATACAGAACAGATATAATATCAATATTCAACTCAATTCAATACATGTTCTGATTAATATTCAAATCGAAATATACTCTGATCCATATCGAATCAAGATGCAATCTAAATCAATACCGAATCTGATCAATATCAATCAACTGATGTTCCGACGGTATAATAATATAATCTCGATAACCCCGTCCATTCGAACATCACAGATATAATACCAGACTTCGTAATCAGTATCAGTAGGAATCATAATCTCAATGATGACATAAATCTGATATCGATTCTCAATTAAATCGACTCCGAAAATCATAATAATTACATAATCAGTCTGATCTTCGATCTGGCTTCGATTCTACGATGTCTAACATGACAAGAACATCATATACGAATCCTATTCAATTCTGACAATAGTCTAATTTCAAAACATGTCAAAACGTAGCAAAACTTACGTCAAGTTGTAGTCGACGTCGATAGGAACACAATACCGTATTCAGATTCAAAATCGAACAGACAGATTTCTCGTAAATTAATTTCGAAATTTACGAACGACGCCTTTCCCCAAAGCTTTCCTTTCCCTTTATTTCCTGATCCTTAACGTTTATATGTATATATATATATACACTCATGCTGCATACGAGAGACCAAGTGGCATTCTTACGTTTTGCATGACTGGCGCTCGGGCGGTAAGAAACTACCGCTCGAGCGCGGCAGTTTCTGCCCAAGATTTTCAACTTGCACCCTTGGCGCTCGGGCGGTAATATTCTACCGCTCGGGCGCCACATCTTCTGCCCGAGACACATTTCTGTTGAACAATGGCGCTCGGGCGGTCAAAAACCACCGCTCGGGCGCCACACTCTGAGCCAAACTTCCTCGAATTTCACATGTAGTCTTATTTTCATGTTCCGATTAATCCTTTCATAATCATATCAAATTATATATCAATAATTATAGATTACTAGGATTAAATTTCCGGGTATTACATTTCTCCCCCTCTAAGATATAATTTTGTCACCGAAATCACAAACACTCAACTCGTGTTATACAAATAATCAGATAATATCTCAAATCAGATACAGGAAGGAGACTTACAGAAATTATAATGATCTCATATCAATGAAATCACTCGTGATAGAATCAACCTCAGAACCATGGCTATACAACATCCGTATATACCAATCAATCAACTCATAACAATCAATATCCTTATATGTTAATCCCAGTCAAAGACATATTCAATCTTCGGCTTCAAATACTAACAATCATCGTCCGACGTTAGCATATTTAGTCTACTAATTCTGAGTTGTTTTCATTTTCTTCTGAATCAGTTTCATTTTCTTTATCAGATATCTGATCCTATCAATTCCAATCTTAGGCATCACTGCAATATCATTCCTATAAGAAGGAAAATAGCAGTTTTCACTGTACAATACTTCAAGTCAAGCTATTTCGATACTCGTTTAATAGCTATTATCGTACAATAGTTCAAAAGTGACAATGAATCATGTCAACTAGTGCTATAATCCAGCACTACATTTCATGGATATCCTCCAGTATCAGGATAGTTCACTCCGACTATCCGTCAATCTATAAATCATAGATGAAAAATCATGTTATACACTCAGCCAAAAGTATAAAATCAAACGAAAATCACGGTCTGATATAATCAACTTTGGCATTCAATACAATCTGACTCCCGTTTCTGACATACCTCTCAGTCGTCTGGTCATATTTGTAAGTCATCCTGTACAATATAACCTATGCAGATTTGAACAATCGTTCAATCATAGCCACTATCTTGGCAATATTACAATAGTGTCATCACACAATCCATAGAAATGTACTCCCATTTCTATTTAGAAATCAATAATCAAGATCAGTAATTTAAAAGCTTCTATCTGTCTGTCTTTATCTGTCAACGATTTAGACATTTCAATATAAATTCTGACATAACTGATTCCATCTGTTTACTTCAAAACTGTCTATTCGAATTATCACACATTTCCTGTTACCAGAATAGTACTGACTCTACTATTGTGTGCATCTGACAATACCTGTCATTTCTAATTCGAACATCTGACACAAATAAATCACTTAATAATATAAATTAAAGAAAATACCTACCTGGTATTCGGTTCTGATTATCAAAATCAAATTCTGGACAGTCTGATCAAACTTCTGAACTGCTTTAATCTTCAAAATCAGTTCTAACTCGACTGAACTGTATGTAAGCTCAACGGTTCATAACAATCGGTATCAAACATGGATTCAGAATGATGACAATATCAGATCAGATTCAAAATATCAATACACAATACTGATCTAATAACTGCATAAGACGCAATCTCTGACATCTCTGAAATTCTGCTACATTCAATGTCATTCTCAGCCACTGACCATGGTCTCACTGTGCTACAATCAATCAGTATACCATCTTCAGATATCACAGACTCTGATCCCGATTCATATCCGAACACTTCTGTATATAACAATCTCAGTTCCCAGAATATTCAATATAAATGTCAACTGTTCGATTCAATCGATCATATGCTGCGAATATAACAAAATATCATAGATAAACCGAGCATAAAATCATCAGAACACTTCCGAGCACAGGATTTATCAACCCATAAATGGAACTGAAGTACTTTACAAAGAAACATATAATCGGATGTAACTCTAACCCTTCAGGTAATAAACCTTTCAACTGATATCTCCATTCTCTCGATTCAATCAGTATCAGTCTATAAGAAATTCTAGAATGAAACCAATACCTGGAATCACATCAAGGCTGAAATCACTCTCCCTGATACAGGACAACCTGAAATCTCACCTGCAAGACTATAGAAAACTTCCTGCTACTAGTAAATCAATCAGTGATAGACTCCACTTCAGTCATCCACGAACAAAAAGGAATAACTCCATTCCTTTTGACAATCATCGAATCTTATATAATACGGATATCAAGGAATTCAAAATCAAGAATCCTTACCGTATATCATTCATTCTTTGGCCATTTCAGGTCCAAATCTTACCATTTCCTGGCAAGACTCTATAATAGCTCTGTACTTGTTCGATATATCACTATCAATCACGCAGTCATCATCAGACAATACAAGTATAAGCTAGTCTAACTCAATCTCATTCTCAACTTACTTTAGTATACAATATATTACAGAATATCACTGATATCAAATTCTTTCCCCAACAAGGTAAGGAATCAATACTACAGTAGATACAGACTCAACAGGTACAACGTATATCAATGCAACTCAGTCAAGGATAATCGTAAAGAATGCATTAGTATATATCAATGCATATGCAATCTAATCATAAAAGATCAGTACCTGTCACTGTATCATTCAGTATGTCCTGGGTCTGTTTCTCGATCACCACCCCCAGATGATCCTGCTCCCTGAAATCTTCGGGCACCTTTCTGTGGACAGACTCTAGCAAAGTGTCCTTGCTGTTTACAGAAGTTGTACCGACCAGTCACTCCATGGCATAGCTCCGGGGAATGTCTCCCACCGCAATTCTTGCAATAAACTCCAGTATAACTCGGGCTAGAACCACTGGAGCTAGATGAACCACTCCCTAGCTTCTTGAATGGCTTCTTTCGAGCTTTCAGCAAATCCTGCTTTCCACTCGTGCTACCGCGATCAACCCGGAGAGAAGGTTGCTGTGTCTGGGGTTGCACCACACACAACCTTTTTAGTTGTCTAATCAGACTCGTCTCCGCTCTTTTCGCTCTACTCAGGACATCAGCAAAATGGTAAGGCCGCTGCATATTCATCAATGCAACTATCTCCGAGTTCAATCCTCTAATGAACTGAGCCGTTACAGCTTCATCATTTCCAGCTACATGAGAAGCAAAACGCAGTAGAGTAGAGAATTTAGCCACATATTCTTCAATATTCAGTTGCCCTTGTCTCAAATTCTCAAACTCTGCTTTCTTGTCCTCGCGATACGAAACGGAGAAAAATCTTCGATAAAATTCAGTTCTGAAGACTTCCCACGTGATCACAGTACCACGTAGTTCTAATATTCCTTTGGTTATAATCCACCAACTCCTGGCGGCCTCTTGCAACTGATGGAATAACAGTTTAACTCTCTGTTCATATGTACAATCAACTAAATCAACCAGGATTTCTATGTCATCAAACCAGTTTCCAGAATCTTCAGACGTCTCGATACCACTCAGAATCGGCGGTTGCAGTAACTGAAACTCTCTCAACTTTATTTCCATCTGAGTCTCTGATACATCTATCTGATAAGACGAAGTACTACCCCTTTCTGAAATCCTTCTATGAGGTATATCTGATAATCAAAGATGTTAGTAGTAACAAGAGACAAATCCGTCTCAATCCCAATCCTGATCAGCTTACCTCTGATCAAGAATTGGTTCTGACCCAGTTTCAAATAATACATATTACCAAATCAGCTCAGATATTCAGGTAACATGTAGCTTAATATCCAGTAAAAACATACTAAAATCTTAACATATACAATGTAATTTCCTCATTATATTCAAGCATATGCCATATAAATCCAGGCAGTAAAGCTTCGTATCATGCTAGCATACACATGCAAGGAAAGAAAACTCATTCTACCCCGCTCATCCTTCTCTATCTCAGTGCTAAGGAACCTATAGTTCAAGGACCTACAGCTCTGATACCACCTGTTGTGGGGACCCAGACGTTAATCACGTTCTAAATCATAATTATGACTAATTAATCAATTAGTATAAACAGGTTCTAAATTTTTTTTTCTAAAATACACAGCGGAACGTAATGTAATTAAATTCAAATTACATATTAAACATAACATACAATTATTGTATGATCTACAATAATCCAACTAGGTTCAACTACAAGTCCGTGCTGAATCCTAAGTTGCTTCAAAGCCCGGATCTCCACGCTATCTAGTCCAGCCTCGTTCTCTTCTTGACCCTGATCCTAGCCCACCTGTTGCCATGCACACATACAAACAAGACAACAGCCGGATAACTCCGGTGAGATATAAATATCCCAGTATAAATTATGTATACATGCCATCATATAAACAATATAAAAGCTCTGTTATCCCATATCAAAATCATGACATGAATCAATAACAAGAATAAGTCATATTCTAAACATGTATCCTACTCCGGAACATAATTCAATATCAAGAATAAATTCCATTCTAAGCATGTACCAACATCAGGAACATAATTCAACATCCATCAATATCAATCGATATAACTGTCACTCAAACTCGTGACTCTACGTTTTAGACTAGACTCAATCCTAGCCTAGGGATCCCGGTTTCTAGACATTGGCATTCCATATCGACCAACAGTAATAGAAAAGACTCCAGTTCTATCCACGTCGATATAGTATCGATCACCAGTAATAGAAGAAGCTCTGTTTCTATCCACATCAGTATAGTATCGATCACCAGTAATAGAAGAAACTCCGATTCTATCCACATCGATATATCATCGATCAACAGTAATAGAAGAAGTTATGATTCTATCCACATCGATACAGTACTGATCACCAGTAATAGAAGGAGCTATAATTCTATCCACATCGATAGCCAATTATCCAGTGACAGACTATGGCACTTCCGCCAATACAATATCTCATGACATCGTGCAATGTGCCCGTGGTGATCCCACCACTATCAGGCACTTCTGTCATAAGACTATTCGTCTAATACCTGTTATCTATAATTCAAGAGAACAAGTATATCAATCAACTCAATGCAAATATCAATGCAATAAAATAAAGTGTGTGATTTAGGGGAACTCGAGTCAAACCTCCCTCGAGTTGTGCAATCCCAACTCAACATTAATTTATACCTTTATCTTCTCGCTCCGAAGAAGAAGAAGAATTCACGACTCTATCTCGGTCCATTCTCAATCTGGTAATAACAATACCGAACAGATATAATATCAATATTCAACTCAATTCAATACATGTTCTGATTAATATTCAAATCGAAATATACTCTGATCCATATCGAATCAAGATGCAATCTAAATCAATACCGAATCTGATCAATATCAATCAACTGATGTTTCGACGGTATAATAATATAATCTCGATAACCCCGTCCATCCGAACATCACAGATATAATACCAGACTTCGTAATCAGTATCAGTAGGAATCATAATCTCAATGATGACATAAATCTGATATCGATTCTCAATTAAATCGACTCCGAAAATCATAATAATTACATAATCAGTCTGTACTACGATCTGGCTTCGATTCTACGATGTCTAACATGACAAGAACATCATATACGAATCCTATTCAATTCTGACAATAGTCTAATTTCAAAACATGTCAAAACGTAGCAAAACTTACGTCAAGTTGTAGTCGACGTCGATAGGAACACAATACCGTATTCAGATTCAAAATCGAACAGACAGATTTCTCGTAAATTAATTTCGAAATTTACGAACGACGCCTTTCCCCAAAGCTTTCCTTTCCCTTTATTTCCTGATCCTTAACGTTTATATGTATATATATATACACTCATGTTGCATACGAGAGACCAAGTGGCATTCTTACGTTTTGCATGACTGGCACTCGGGCGGTAAGAAACTACCGCTCGAGCGCGGCAGTTTCTGCCCAAGATTTTCAACTTGCACCCTTGGCGCTCGGGCGGTAATATTCTACCGCTCGGGCGCCACATCTTCTGCCCGAGACACATTTCTGTTGAACATTGGCGCTCGGGCGGTCAAAAACCACCGCTCGGGCGCCACACTCTCTGCCCAACTTCCTCGAATTTCACATGTAGTCTTATTTTCATGTTCCGATCAATCATTTCATAATCATATCAAATTATATATCAATAATTATAGATTACTAGGATTAAATTTCCGGGCATTACATTGGTGCCGTCGGAGTAGGCTAGGACGTGAGTTCTTTGGAAGATGACAGTAGTGGAGGGCAAATAAGGAAGGGCCGAGTGGTTTGATGATTTCTGAAATTTTTAGCCGTAAGCTCTTAGGCCGATTTTAAGATGTTAGGATCATTATAGTGTTTTTAAGATGTGAAAATAACTTGGGAAAAATTTAGTTGAGTTTCGAGTCAATTCGGGTTAAAACCGGGACCCCGGTCCAAGTTTTAAAGCGAATCGGTTAAGTTATGATTTTGGCTCGAGTTTACGGCTAGGAGCACTTTTAAAAATGTTTTGGGACATTTTAAGGAGTTGGATAAGCTTCGGGTCAATTTTAGAGGTCCAGGGTTGAAACGATAATATTTGGGTTTCCAGGGGCAAAATGGTCATTTTGCACCCGGGGTGAAATTTTGGTCCTGACAGCGCCCTGAGCACAAATCATGATATTTTTAAATGTTCATGCATCATGTTTACGATTTTACGCTATTATAATAATTATGGTGCATGCTTGGTTTAAAGGAATTAAGAGAGAAAAAGTAAGAAAGTGAAGAACACTCTGTCTCCGCCGCGCCGCGTCGTTATTTCGTTTGTTTTCTGTCAAAACAAACCAAAGCCTGTTTATATCTTCTTTCACTCTTCAATCAAGCCATATAGGTGTTTTTAAATATCGCAAGTGCATGATTTTATTGCAAGAAGATCGAAATTGTTCATATTTAATTATGTTATTTAATTATATTACGTGCAAATATTCATTTTGAGATTTATGCGATATTGCTTGTGGTCACTTTACTATCATTACTTCACCCGGTCGCCAGTTACCGGTTAGTTCAGTTGTACCACCCAGTATACTGTGGCAATAGTCTGATCAGGCGCTCATTATTTCACTCGGTCGTCAGTTACCGGTC
Organism: Primulina eburnea; assembly: GCF_022965805.1. Taxonomy (NCBI): domain Eukaryota; kingdom Viridiplantae; phylum Streptophyta; class Magnoliopsida; order Lamiales; family Gesneriaceae; genus Primulina; species Primulina eburnea. Next base: position 14,008,857 of record NC_133111.1, read on the forward strand.
AGTTCATTTCCCGGTCGTCAGTTACCGGTCACTTCAGTTCAGTTAAGGGACCACTTGCGTAGACCATAATTTTACCAAGAAAATTATTACAAGCTATTTCATTACAAGGCTCCAAGGAGCAAACATTTTCACTATGATATTTTCAGTTCAATTATGCACGTACTATAATTACCATTGAAATGATATTTTACGTTACACCTTATTACAGGATATTTTCACTTGCATTCGAATTTATTATTTATTTATTTGTTATTTACGATATATGCATGCTGAGCCTTTAGACTCACTAGACTTGATTGTTGTAGGTACTGATGATGTCGGGACCGAGGGCGGGGATCAGTGAGCCAGCTCGAGTCGGTAGTAGTGGGACCCGAGGATCTCACTTTTCAGCATTTATTATTGTTATCGCTCAAACATTTTATCTACCGTTGGATAAATTTTTTTTACAGTTATTTTTACAACATTAATTTCTTCTCCTGCTATTTTTAAACATGATATATTATTTAACTGTTTATTTTATGAACTGGATATTTCATTTAGTTTAAAAGAAAATTTTAAATTTTTCCGCAAATTTTCAAGTAAGGATTTCTAGGCCTTTACAGTTAGAGACACAACTGATGAGGTCATCCAAACAGGAAATCGCTGTGGTAATACTGACAAAGTCAGTTGGACTGAACAACCTTATGCACCAGTGAAGCGTCTGCTTTTCGTTTCCTTAAAACGTGCTAGAAATTTTTATTTTTTTTAAACCTCACTTAGCATCAGCCGAACCATAAAATATTTTTGACATCATTCTAAAAATAAACATCCAACTGCCATTAAAAAATCCAAAGGAAAATATTTTAAAGCATAAAATCGTCAAATATTTTACCAACCTAAAAAATTATTTGAAAAGTATAGCCCAAACTATAACCTCTCAAAAATCTCTCATAATATAAATAAAAGACGTAAAAATATCTTTAACATTACTTAAAATCATAAATAATAACTAGTGCGGAAAACTAGCATCGGTCCTCGGGTTATGTGCACCTTCAGTCCAGCAAAGTCAACCTTAAAGACCTCCATTATCATAATTATCATATTCAATATAACCTGCATCAATCACACCTAGTGAGTCTAAAGACTCAACACGTCATATCCTTGATAACGAGTAATACGTAATACAGTTAACATATAACGGTGAAAAATACTTGTACTTAAAATATCATTTTCATGAAGATGCATAAACTTAAACATTTTCGTAAACATTTTCATGATGCATAAACTTTTAAATAAAACCGTTTTCATAATCTTATGCATAAACTTTTTCATAATCCTTTTTCATAAACATATTCATGTCATCCTCAACATATTCATATACATATCATCATCTACATATACGTATTCCTTTTTCCTTTCGTTGAATTCAGATCGATAATTGTGACTTGCGTGTTCATCTACGTCTACGTCTACGTGTTGGGCGATGGATCCATCTACATGTAACCACAGTATTGGGCAGCGGGGATACCAGCGACACTCTCACCGGTCAACTGGGCCTTGGCCTTACGTATTAACATATCATCGTATACATCTACATGTCCGTATCCAAGGGAACACGATCGTCGGGCTCCCACTGGGACCTTAACCCTCACGAAATTTCCAAAATATCATCGTATTAGTCACAATTACTTCACTTCCTTCAACGTTTCATATTCTCATCACTTTTAAAAAAATTAAACATGCGTATAACGTTTTTCTTTTAAACCAAGCATGCAACATATTTTTTAAATGTCCATAATTAAATCATAAAATCCATAAACATTTTGACATATAAATAACCATGAACATTTAAAATAACATTTTAACATTTTAAATCATAAACATTTGAAATAAATCTTTCGTCATAAAAATCTCTAAATATATAAAATTCCATCAACATTTAAAATAATCATATAAAACCCCATAAACATCCATAACGATTGAAATAATCATATTAGCACATAAAACAGCATTTCGGGCACTGCCATGACGTTTACTAATTTTTAAGTGTAAAAAGACCGTTTTACCCCTGAACGTGATATTTTGCATTTTTGATATTTTTTTAATTTCATTGACTCTAACATGTCTCAAATAATTATGTACGCCTACATGAATTTTCTCCTATTTTTATTTAGCATAATTCGATGACTTTTAATTAATCTTCAAATGTGACGTATTAACGTGTTTTAATCCCGAATTAAACCAAACCTTAATATAAAATTCCTAAATTAAAAACTTAGGCTTATAATAATTATTTAAGCTTAAAACTAATTTTTCATAATTTTATAAAGTTTAAAACTAGGCGTTTCAATTAACTCGTTAATTAGCGTTTCGTGCGGCGATTAAATCCCGAATAAATCCAAAACTCGTTATTTTGCTCCCGAATTTTAAACATAGTATTTTTAAGATTTATTCTACCCTTCCAAGTCGTGAGCCACCCCCGTGGACACTTGGATCAATTTTGGCTTAATTAATCTCGTTTTTGACCCTTCGACGAACACACCGAGCCATCTCTTAATTTACCCGGGCCACGCCCGAGCCACCTTGAACCAAAACCTAGCCAACCCGTCCAGGGACCCTACTGTGCAAGACCAGCCCAAAATCATGAACCTAACCCGTTCAAAAAGCCTACTTAACTTGACCCAATTCTGCACTATCATGGAACTCACGCCTATAGATTCCTAGTGCCACTAGGACACCTCCAGCCCGAGCCCCTGAACCACGCACCACCCATGACCATTACTGCCCCTAGACCAGCCCCAGACCCGAGCCACCCCCAGCCCGAGCCCCTGAACCACGCACCATCCTCCTGAAAAATCCAGCAGCCTGCGCGCGTCTCAAGCTATTCTCACGTTTCCAGGTTTTGATCGTGCCTCCCTGAACCACACCACACCAGCCCATGTCCCAACCCTGGTGTATCATCCTTAGACCCTAAAGGACCCACCTGGACCCCCAGAACCTAGCCCTAAGCCCCTGACCCCAGCCACGCAGCCCCCACGCTTTCTGGTCTCTTCCCGGGTTGCTTGGGGAAGAGTCCTTGTGCTCTTGGACTCTTCCCTAGCCATCTATCTCGAGTCCTAGCGTGGCTAGGACTCCTCTCCTGACCCAACCATGTCCTAGCCAAGCTTTGGACGAGCCAAAGCCAAGCCATGCATCCCCTTTCTTTCAACCGATCACATATGCTACCAATATTATCAATTTGGTTTCCAGTTTTTTTTTATTACTTACGTTGCAGCTTTTGTGGTGTGTTTCAAGGACCCTAAACTTGTGTAAAACAGTGTGTGATCATACCTTAAATCATGGCAGCCCTTTTACCATATAAAAACATGATTTGGGAATCAAAACTTTGCTTGAAAATTTCATGAGACACACAAAAACGAAAATACACCAAGTGTCACTTGTTTTTCCATATTTTTTTGATGCATAAAAACATAATATGGTGTAATGATGAGAAAAAGGAGAATATGGCGTGCCTTTGCGTATTTAACGCACGAAAACCGTTGACGACGAAGAACGGGGCAAGACCTTGGCTTGATTCTACCTTGAAACCTTTGAATTTTCCTTCCAAAATATTGTAGGTGTGTGCCGTGTATTTGGAAGTGTTCTTGGGAGAGAAAAATTCAGAAAAGAGGCGTGGGAATTGTGTGATAATGGGGAGGGTTTTGAGTATTATATAATAATTAATTCACTAAACAAGGCGTAGGCCCAATAAGCATACAAATTAGGCCCATTAATCTTTAATTAAATAATAAAAAATATTTTATTTAATAAAATTTGTGAATTAAATAGCCGGGTTGCTAAAACGTTCGTATTTTTGTTGAAAATCCAACACCGAAAAAATTTACGTCCCGGCGTATAAAATCACCTCAAAACCCTTTATTCTCAAAAATAATAAAAAGCATCTCCCAAATTTTAAATAATTAAAAACATCTATTTAATAAAAACATTTTCTATTTTTCAGCCCTCGGTGTCCGTTCCTCGATCGCAACTCAAATAACTTTTTAAAATTACATTTTAATGCAACCATGTAGAAAAATATATTTTAAACATGCCAAAATGCACCACATAATTAATTTATGCAATTAAAACATTTAATTAAAATACAAATAATTTAATAACTCAAATGCATGTGGTTTTCGTGGACCTTTAAATTTTCAGGGCGTTACAACCGTTTGTTTCGTTGCTTCCAAATCTTCTAAAAACTGGTTGTACGTGGCATAAGAGACTGAACCACTTAAACTTTAAATCTATTGCATATATGAGTACCATGATCTGGTAACTGGTTTGCCCAATAGACTTTTCCAAAGACAAAATTTGTTCATCATGTCAGTTTCGAAAACAAGTCAGATCTTCATTCAAGAACAGAGGTTGTAAATCATCTTCCCGATGCTTAGAACTATTGCATATGGATCTTTTTGGTCCAATAGCAGTCATGAGTTTAGGGGTGAGTTTAGGAGGAATGAAATACACCTTAGTGGTTGTGGATGATTTTTCAAGACTTACTAGGGTCATTATTCACAAATCAAAAGACCAAACTGCTGCACAACTGATTAATCTCTTTAAAATACTTTTAAATGAAAAATCAGTTGGATTGATCGAATAAGGTCTGACAGAGGGACTGAATTCATCAATTAAAATCTTTCAACTTTTTTAAAGAATTCTGGAATCAAGCATGAGCTATCAGCATGTAGAAAACCTCAGCAAAATGGTGTAGCTGAGAGAAGCAATCGGACCCTTACAGAAGTTATTAAAACTGCTTGCTGATCCTGGCATTTCTTAAAGGTTTTGGGCTGAAGCAGTAAACACTGCATGTTACACTCAGAACAGATCAATGATTAATAAGAATCATGTGAAAACACCTTATGAGATCTGGCATGGAAGAAAAAGTGTGGTTTCCTACTTCAAAATATTTGGTTGCAGATGTTTTATTCTTGATAATGGTAAAAATAATTTAAAAGCCTTTGATGCTAAATCTGCAGAGAGAATATTTCTTGGATATTCTTTAGTTAGCAAAGCATATATAATCTTTAATAAAAGCTCTTTAAGTGTTGAAGAATCCATCCATGTTGTTTTTGATAAAAATATACTAACTAATAAGCCAACTAATCCAGTTGAGCTAGTTGATCGATTTAAAGAGACTAGTTTGGAGGATGATAATGAAGAAGAAAATCATATCAACAAAAATATCCTTCAAACACTTGAGAGCCGACTCCTGAAAATCAGTTGGTGGAGCAAACAAATGATATTCAATTACCAACTGATAGAGCTCCAACTGAAACTGAAAGCATTCAGTTGCCAATAGAAGCAGTTGCTGATATGGAAGCAGCAAACACTGAACTCAGATGGAAGAAGTCACATCCTTTAGAATTGATGATAGGTAATCCATCTGACCCGGTAAGAACAAGAAATCAAATGCTTAATTTGTTCATTCATTCTGTTTTTGTCTCACAACTGGAACCAAATAAAACTAATGAGACCCTTGCTGAACCTAACTTGAAAAATGTAATGCAAGAGGAGCTAAATCAGTTTACCCATAACAATGTCTGGGACATAGTTCTAAGACCAGTTTGTAAAACAATTATATGTACAAAATGGGTATTCAGAAATAAACTAAACGAAGATGGTTCAATTGCACGCAACAATGCAATATTGGTAGCACAAAGATATAGGTAGGAGAAGGAATTGACTGTGATGAAACTTATGCACCACTTGCAAGACTGGAAGCTATTAGAATATTCCTTGCCTATGCATCATTCACTTTAAGGTCTGCCAAATGGATGTAAAAAGAGCGTTTCTGAATGGTCAGTTGCAAGAAGAAGTTTATGTAGAACAACCTCTAGGTTTTATCAATCACTCTTTTCCTGATCATGTCTACCATTTGAACAAAGCTTTATATGGTCTTAAACAAGCTCCAAGAGCTTGGTATAAGACACTTTCAAAATCCTTAACTGATCATGATTTTACTGTTGGATCAGTTGACAAGACCTTGTTCAAATTTTCTAAGAATGATCATATTTTACTTGTGCAAATTTATGTTGATGATATTATATTTGGGTCAACTAACCCCAAATTGTGTGAGAAGTTTTCCAAGTTAATGCAGAACAAATTTGGGATGAGCATGATGGGTGAACTGACATTCTTTCCTGGACAACAAGTGAAGCAACTGGATGCTGGTATTTTTATCAGTCAGACCAAATACACGAAGGAATTGTTCAAGAAATTTGGCATGCAAACATGTTCAGCTGCAAGCACTCCCATGAGTTCATCAGTCAAACTAGACAATGATCAAGGGGGAATATCAGTTGAGACGAGATTATACAGAGTTTTAATAGGTTCATTATTGTAGCTAACTGCTAGTCGTCCTCATATTGTCTTTGATGTTTGCTTCTGTGCTAGATTTCAAGCAAATCCTAAGCAATTGCATTTTTCAGTTGCCAAAAGAATTTTAAAATATTTAAAATACACTCAAAATGTGGGATTATGGTACGCTAAAGAATCTTCTTTCAATTTAGTTGGATATTCAGATGAAGATTGTGCAGGATGTAAGCTAGATCGAAAAAACAGTAGTGGATCTTGTTAGTTTCTTGGAGACAGACTGATCTCTTGGTTCAGCAAGAAGCAAAAATCCATAGCTACTTCCACAACTGAAGCATAATACCTTGCTGCTGGAAGCTGCTATGCCCAACTGCTCTGAATTCAGCAACAACTAAAAGATTATGGAGTTGATGCTCCCATATTTTGTGAGAATACGAGCACGATTGCAATAACTTATAATTCAGTTCTTCACTCAAGGACCAAGCACATTGATGTCAGGCTTCACTTCATCAATATCATGCTCTGAAGAAAGCTTTCAGATTGGAATATGTGTCAACTGAACAACAATCTGCTGACAGCTTCATCAAACCATTACCAGAGACTAAGTTTTATCACTTTCGTAATATACTTGGTTTAATTGATTTATCTTAATTATATCTGTTTTATTGTTGTTTTCTCAATTGTTGTTCATTCAGTTTATCATTTATTTGTTTATCAACTGATATCAGTTAGTCACCTATCAACCATTGTATTCAGTTCAATGTCTGTCAACTGATGTCAGTTATTAATTTATCAGTTAATGTATTCAGTTCATTCATTACTTATCAACTGATTAAAAGTGAAGTTTTTGCAGTAAGTAAAAAGTCAACAACGATACAAATCAATATTTTATTAAGCATGAAATCGTATCCATACAACATTATTTAGATGTCTTCCTACAGCTTCTTGCCAATCATTTAACCAATTTACAAGTTCTTGGCTATACAGTTCTCTGACAAATTGAAAAGCAGAGACCATCTCAAGTTGATGCCATTCTTTCCACAACATCACATGCCACAGAACTATATCATTGGCAAGCTGAGAAACGTGACAGATGTTAAAACACCTGAAGTACTTTCTTACTATAGCTCTTTGTTGAGTAGTGGGAACTGAACCGTATCTTCGAATAGACTGAAGATCGTGGACTTTATTCCAAGAAGACATCACCTTCAACCAGACATATTCTTCAATGTCTTTCTTCACGTCTTCCAGTTCTCGTGCTCTTTGTGTCAATATGTGATGATTTTTGCTGCATGAATCTGAAATTATCGAACCAGAATCACTAGACAAACCAGACACACTCGACATATTGAACTGTTGTTATCTAACATTGTTTTCATCTTTCTTATAGACATGTCTCATTTAATATTGAATAAGATGAAGCGTCTCAAGTCAATTGAACCGTCTTTTGACTAACACAGACTGAGTTTTTTTTTTCCTTTTTCTAAATTAAATGCATTTTTTTAAGAGGAATGTTGATTTGAAAAGTTAACTGAGAAGACAATAGTCAGTTGGTCATCAACTAAATTGACTAAGTTCTCAACTGGTCATTCAGCTGCTGATCTAACTGATCTTCTCCTATATGTACATTGATAAATCTAATAATATTCTATATTAAATTATTTGATTGTTTTTCAAAGCATTAATTACTGTCTTTCAATGAATAGCATTTTGGAACATGGACCCACGTAAGCCATTAATTGTTTACACATGTTTTTACCACACGTACACACGTTTTTAATTCAAATTTTCCTGGACTGACACGAGTCTGAAAATTTGAAGAGTCACTTACATCAGTACTATACCCGCTCCAATTCAGTTTTTCTTCTTACGCAAACATTCAATCACTCAGAGCAAAATTCTACTCAAAGCATACTTTTTTTCGCAGATTTCTCTCAATCAAATGGCAAACCAGATCCCAACTCACATCATGAATGCTATGGCAATCAACTTCAACTCAGTCTTGACTGTAAAAGATGAAGGAGTCAAGAATGTCTTTCTGAAACTGGAACAATCCTGATTGAAACAATTTCTGGGGTTATCTTACCAAAAAATTTATATCAAAGAGGTTCAAGAACTCTACACCAACGGTTATGTCACCACTACTGGCACCATCGCTGCTACTGTAAATGGTCAGTTGCTGATCATTGATGAGGAGCTTTTCTCCAACCTTTTACAACTGCCTACTGATGGGCTAGTCAACCTCTTTGAAGTAAAGGCATCCGATATTGAGGAGATGCAAACTGCTCTGTCTACTGCTGGTCAGAAGATCAAAATAAACAAGAAACAACTGACGGTGCGATGGTTGTATTTAATCAACAGGAAATGGAACAGATTCCAGAAACTTCGGAGCCATGTCTCTTGGAATTTCAGATACTGATGCCCTATTTGAAGAACTTCAAACCGTTTAGTCCAACCTTGCCAATATGATGAGTGCTATTTCTGCAATATAGTTTACTCAGCTTTCACACACTTTGAAGCTCAATTCGAACTATGAGTTTACAATGGACAGACTGAATCAACTCAATAAGAGTATGACTTCTCTCTATCTCCAGATGGAAGAGATCAAGAAAGATATATTTTCGACTGCATCTCATTTCCAAACTCAAGCTTTAGTCGGCAGGCGATTTGACGTTCTTGAAGAAACAGTCCCTAAAAGGATTAATTTGCTGCAGAACATTATGATGAATGCCATATCAGACATTACAACAGATGTTAGAATATTAACAAAGAAAGTGGATGTGCTTGAAAAAAAGGGGGAAATTATTAAAGAGACAAAAGAAGACAAAGAAAAGAAGAAGATATGAAGATCAACTGACTTCAGTTAATGGTTGAAGATTTGAAGATTCATTATTCTTTATTCTTTGTACGAATCTGTACATAGGATTAGATCCTTACTTCATTATTTGTACGAATCTGAACATTAGAAGAGTTATTTTATCTACAATGAATTCGAAGAATTAAGCTCAGTTGATCAGTTAATACTTTACAAGTTTTGTCAAACACCAAAAAGGGAGAAATTGTTGGAAACTTTATTTCGGTTGTTTGACAAACTAAGAGATTAATTTATTGGACTAAACTGATCACACTTAAATCAACTGAGTTTCCTAACTAAAGATTAATGTGCAGTTTATTGAAGGCAACTAAAACCAGCCAAAATGAACTTACAAATACAACTAACTAAAGATTAATGTGCAGTTTATTGACATATTCAGCTGTAAGCTTACCAGCTGATCTCTTAGCTGTACACGTCATCAGTTGAAAATGACATTCAACTGACAACAGTACAAAGCAGACTGCAACTCGTAGTGAAACGCCGCATTTCAGAGTTTATAGTATACGAATGTCAGAAGAATATTGACGTGGCAATCAACGAACATAAAGATTCAAATACTATTTATTGTTACCGTTGAAGAGAAACCTATAAATAGGTGAGAAGAGCAGTTGATAAACAACTCTTGAATTAACATGATCTATCTATTCTCTCAAGCTTGCCGTTATCCTGCTGAAATCATTACTCTCTTTTGATAATCAAAAAGCTCACACTTATCAGAATCATTCGAAGCATTTGAGGCTACTTTTTGATCTTAGAAGCACAAATCATTTTATTGTTTATTTTGATCTTAACTGGACCAGTTGTGCTAAGTCCATTCAAAGAACTGAGTGATATTTAAGTAAACTAAAAGTTTCAGTCTTGGCAGCGTTAAGTCCAAACTGAAGTGGGTCTGTACAAGTTTTGTATTGATCAAAGTCTTTTAGTGCATATCCTATCTTTGTTATAGAAGGGGTGACTTAGGAGTAATTCTATCTCCGAACATCCATAAATCTTCGTGTTATTCTTTCAGTTATTCTATCTTTCAGTCAGTTTATTTCCGAAATTGTTATCAATTAAACTGATTGTCATCGACTGACAAGATTCCTATGTTTCAGTTTGTCACAAAACTAACACTTCACTCGAAAAGGTTATAAAATTTGTGAGTGTTTATTCAACCCCCCATTCTAAACACCTTTCAACCAATCAACTGATCCTAACACACACAATGAATAATTTTGGTACCCATATATATTTGGGTCCTAAACTGATTAGTCCTTTAGGAACCCAAACTCAAATCAGTCTGACTGACTTTCCAGTTGCTGTGTTCCAAATGGTTTTTCCCGGCTTATGTGTGCTTTGTGTGTTGTGTGCAGATGTGGCAATATGCGCTTTAGCCTTGTTCAACTGGTTGTTCATCCGATATCTTTTCTGAACTCGTTTACAGTTATAGTAATTGTAGCCATTTGGAGAAATCGGGTGTTTATTGCTGAACCTTTTAGGTGGCCAGCTACACAAACCAGTTGAATTTTTAGGACTATAACTAATTCCATACCTTTTATACTTGTTCTTATTTTCAATAAGATGTTCAACTGGTCTACTCGGCTCAGGTTGTTCTTGTACCACTACTGATTTGACAAAATGAATATATTTTCCTTTGCCCATGTTCAGTTTTGCCTGAGTATCACCGGTAGAAGTTTCATCATGATTGCTAAAGCCTAAACCAGTTTTATCGGTAATTGATTTTTGTATATCTTGCATTTCAGCTATTGCAACTGATGATTTATTCCATGCCTGAATAAGCTCAATTTGCTTTGTATTCTCAAGCGTTAACTTCTGAATCATAGATTGATTATTGCTTCCTTCAGCATTCAGCTCAGCAATCTCTCGTTGAAGACTCAATAGTTCAACTAATTTATCAGTTTCAGTTTTATCGTCATTGGGATCAGTTTGCTCTGTTTTGGATTTCTCAACTGAGAGGGAAAGCTTGTGATACACGTTGACCATGTCATGTAATGTGGAAATAAGTTTATCACGTGTAAAGTCAGTTGAACTAAAATCGAATACCTATTCACTGGATGATTCTAGTTCTGTGTCATCAGCCATCAGACACTTGACTTCCTCATCATCGCTGGTGCTGCTCAAGCTATCATGTTCTGATTCATCACTGTCAGATTCAGCCCATTTGGATTTACTTTCCTCAGCTAGAAGAACTTCGTGTTTCTTTCTGAATGATTTCTTATCATCTTTGGTTCTTCTCCTGTGCTCATATGATTTCTTTCCCTTTTTAGCTGACACTCGACTATCCTTCTTTGGCTCAGGACTGTCAGAAATGAACTGTCTAGTTTTTTCACAGTTGTAGCAAGCATTTGGTTCTTCATTGGTGTTATTCCTATGATATTGTCTTTGAAAGTAGACTTGATTTCTTCTCATGAATCTTGCTAATTTTTTGACAAATAATGATATTGCGTCATTGCTTAATTGATCAGCAGTTTTCTCAACTAAACCAGTTGATTCCAGTTTGACAGCACTAAGAGCTGTTGTAGCTGCTGGTGTGGAAGGTTATACTTCTCTCATTTGCAACTCGAACTCATAGGCCTTCAGATCATAAAATAGATCATGTAATTCGACCTTCTTCAGGTGCTTTGATTCTCTCATAGCCATTGTCTTAAAATCTCATTCCTTGGGAAGACCTGTAACGACCCGTATTTTCATACTTAAAATTTGCGGAAAAATTAAAAATTTTCTTTAATAGAAACATCCATACGGTCGTCACCCATTATTCATAAAGTATCTTTGAAATCAACCATCACAATTAAATTTTGCTAAAAGAAAAAGCTGTCTCAAAATGTATCACAATCCACTCATAAAATCAGAGTATAAATGTTTTCATGCTTAAAATCTTAAAATAACGTAGGCGGTCCTCGGGTCTAGCCTCCCACTCAGTCCAAGCCTGCCCCTTGGTCGCCACCTCCCGTCTCCTCATCAACATAGTCACCTGCATCGATCAAGTCTAGTGAGTCTAAAGACTCAACACGTATAAACTGGGAAGTAACAAGTACTAAATAATAAAGCCACATACAACTTTAAAATAGAACATACAAAACTTGAAACTTGAACTTGCGTATTAAAACTTGAACGTACGTACATACATACTTCGACGTGCCATAACTTAAACTTTTCATAAACATGCTGCATACTTAAACATACTTGAACATACATAAGTTCATCGTTTTGCGTAGAGGATGTTTCAAAGCAAGTGACCCGTAACATAAATGAGCCTGATCAGACTATACCACAGTACTGGGCTGACAGGGACGTATCCACTGCCACATACATAAGATCCCCGTTCATAATTTAACGGGCTGGTTGGTCACCGTTCATAATTTAACGCTTTCCAACCATGATCTAACCCGTTCATAATTTAACGGGCGGATTGGTCCCCGTTCATAATTTAACGCTTTCCAATCCTAAACATACTTCGGTCACAAGACATTTAGCATACCTCAAAAACTTAAAATATTTTCTTTGCACGTCAACATACTTACTTGGCGTTGAGGGATTCGTTGGAACTTCGATCGGGGCCGTTGCTGCACACTAACATGAATTTGCATAACTTAAATGTAGAAATCATACTTACTCTCAAGTTCGATCATTACTTAGGGCATTCTAAAATTTCCCATAGCACGACCCTGGATAATCCTTGCACTAAACCATGACATCAAACCCCGAAAATAACTTACAAATCTTTCCCAAACAGTGAGTACACGGACCCCTACCCTGGGTCCGTGTACGGGTCCGTCTAGGTGCGGTGAAGTGATACTCGGAAGGAAGGAGGGACACGGACCCCGTGCCTACCTCTGTGTAGGGGTCCGTGTAGACTCGGGTGAAAGATTCCAGGAAAAAGGGTGGACACGGACCCCGTGCCAGGGTCCGTTTAAGGGTCCGTGCAGACTCTGGAAAGAAAACACTCCGGAAGAACAAAGGCACGGACCCCGTGTCAGGGTCCGTCCCCGGGTCCGTGTACCTGCGGGACCTCAAAGTTACGTAAAATTTTGTACATGTTTTGCTCAACTTTCTAGACTCGGTTGCACAGACTATGCAACGACACCCCGAGACCCATCCTAGCACGCTATGACATCAAAACATTATCGTATCAGTTCCCAAAGCGACGACGCTCGCCCTACGACACATACCATTCAAAACGTGGCATTTGACATTAAAACGTTACCTACGACTTCTAGAGTGTACGAGTACCTATCGACACGAAACGACATGTCAAATAACAACCCAACGTCATAATAATCATACCTAGGTGCAACAACGATCGCCCGTCGATCTCCAACGAAGCCTGCAACAAATAAACTGGAGAACACATATTTTCATAAAAGTTGCAGTTTGAGCAGTCCCACGAAAAACGCCATAACTCACTCAATTTTCGTCCAAAAATTTCGAATCATATATCAAATCGAAGGTATCAAAAAGTTCTACAATTTTGTAATTGAAAGTTTTCTCAAAATCTCGACGGAAAAATCGCAGTTTTAAGAAGAACAGCGAAAACGAGTTTTGGATCTAAAAATCTTTCTTCAAAATCGATCCAAACGAATAACCGCTCAAACTACTACACTTCATACATGGTTTTACGCATAAAAACAACGCAACACATATTATGACATGATCGATGCATCAAGAACAGAATATACGTGCCTTTTGATGGTAAATTTACCGAAACGGCGATATCGGCGCGAGGCTTGGTCCGAGACGACGGTGGCTCGATTTTCTTTGAAGGAAACCAACGAAAATCTGCTGGAAATTGCTAGAGGAGGGGCGGCTGCTATGGGGAGAAGAACCCTAGAATTTTCTCTCTCTCAAAATAATACAAATCTGATTTTTAAAGCTTGTGTGTGTTTTAGTGTGTGTAAAACGTGTAAGTGTGTGTGAGTGTGTGTAACGTGTGTGTGTTTTAATTAGGAGAAACTCTAGCTAAATAAACTATTTGAAATACTAATAAAAAGTTAACACACACTAATTTAATCAAACTCTACAATTAAAATAATTACACACCAATTTTAAAGTTTCAAACTCTTAAATCTCTAAATACATAGTAATAATTTAAAAATATTAAAACTTGATAACTTAATAAATTTCCCCATCCTCAACTTAAAATAAAATACCACACTTTAATTTGCCAACACCGTCACCGGTCTTTTCCTCGATCCCGCCTCGAATAATCGCCTGAAACATGAAACTCGAAAGACATTTTAACGTGCATCACATATACATAAATAATTTACAATAATGCATTTAAATAAATCATGCATCGCTAACACTCATTTAAAATTAATTTAAATGATTTAATAATTAAATAAATGCATGGGTTAATACGTGTATTAAATTTGGACACTACAAGACCTCTGACTACCTTCAACTCTACTTTTTTATTTGAGTACAACTTTCCAAGTGCATTCAATTCGTTTATTATGCTGTTGATTCTCTCATTATAATCGTGCATAGATTCTCCAATATTCATTTTGATATTATCAAATTTTTGAACAGCAACTGAAAGTTTATTCTCTTTGGTTTTCTCATTGTCTTCGCAGAGCTGAGTCAACTTCTCCCAGATTTCTTTTGCACTCTTGCACATCTTTATTTTGTTTAAAGCCATTTTATCCTTCGTTTTTTATAAGATATCTTTGGCCACATTGTCCAAGTTTGCTTTTATTGTGTCCTCTGTTGTCCATTCTTCTCTTGGCTTTTCAATATAGTGTGGTGCACTATCTTTATGGCAACGGCAGTATTTACTTTCAGTATTCTTATGGGTCCGTCAGTAATGACATACCACATATCATCATCTTGTTCAGCTAGATGATCCTGCATCCTCATCTTCCAGTGATCAAACTCTTCTCTTGAGAACATTGGAATTTTGTTGAATGAAGACATGATAATCAGATTTTGTAGTTAGGAATATTCTGAGACAAGATTCAACTGCTCTGATACCACTTGATAGGATTGGTTGGTAGGTGAAAGAGTGTTTAGAAGGGGGGTTGAATAAACACTCTACAATTTTACCTCTATTTCAAGTAATGAGTCAGTTTAGTGATAAACTGAACTCGAGAATCTTTTTATGTCAATGTCAATCAGTTAACTAATGAAAGTGCGGAAATAAACTGAATGACAGATAGAATAAAACCTAAATTAAGGGACACAAGATATATGGATATTCGGAGATGTCAATCACTCCTACGTCACCCCTTCTATCTAAAAGATAGGAAATTCACTAAAAGACTTTGGTCAACAAAAGACTTGTACAGACCCCCTTCATTTTTGGACTTAACAATGCCAAACTGAAACTCTTTGTTTCAATATAGTTTATCATTTCACAACTGATCTGAAACTACTCAGCACAACCGATCTCTATAAGATCGAATATTACAACAGTAAGTGTTTGTGCTTGTAAGCTTGATGTATAGCCTTTAATGCTATAAATGTATATGCTAAGTGTGAGTTTTTGAAATCTTTTGAATGTAAACAGAAAGTTTGTGAGGAGATTTCAGCAAAATAACAACTTGGTAGTTTTGTTTGTTATATATCTCAGATGCTCTTATCGGCTATTTATAGGCTTTCCTTCCAACGGTAACAATGAATACGTTTGAGTCTTTATGTCCTTTTTTTCCACTTCAATACCCTTCTGACAGTCGTACACTGTAGTATTGCTGAAATGTTGTGTTCCCACTACATGTTGTGTTCTGCCTTTGTAGAGTTTTCGGTTGATATTTACATTCCTTAACTGATGACGTGTCAAACTATCTTATCAGTTTGACACAACCGATAGAATTAGCTGATAGCTCTCAATTGATTGTAGTAAAACTGATCAGTTTTCAACTTATCATCCAGTCCACTACATAGTTCAGTTAGCTTAGTTTAGTTGCCTTAGCTGTGCACTAATCTTTAGTTAGGCATCAATTATTTTTAGTCTTCTTGATCAGTTAGTTCAATCTTTATACGCTTGGTTTGTCAAACTTCCGAACTTCAGTTTCCAACATTATGTTTCAATTAAATAAGAGTTATTGTGCCCAATTTAACTAAATTGAGTAGGCCCAGTTGATCTTATATTTGGAAGCCCTTACCATGCAAATTAAAATCTATAAATAAGATACCTAGGCTTTGGAACACACATCAGCCGATTTTTACACACACAAAACACACAAAATTCGAAAGTTATCAAGGAGGAAAAGCAAGGGTTCTTCATTGCCCGTTCATCCCTTCTCGCGCCCCTCACCGACGATCGTGTATTCAAGCGTTTTAAAATGCAAAGGCACATTTTCTAAACCCTTGACGCACCATTAAAACAATAATATGCATGTTTCCATTGTTTTCATGAAAAATATATACATTCGATGGTTTAACGGTATGACGATTATTTTAAAATATTTTGAATGTTTTTACGACTATATGAACATATTATGATTCCCAAAAATTACGTTGCCGACATAGGGTGAAATATGGTTAGAACATGAACAAAATTAAGAGGAAACGAGGGCTGGATAGTATGTAAAAAGGGCTGAACGAGGGATAGCTAGAAGAATCCTAGGGTTTGGGTGTTTTCATGCAACCAAGGGCTTGGCTTTGGGCTGGTGCATCACATGGCTCGGCTAGGAGGTTGGGCTGGTCTGGGCATGTTCAAGGGTTAGTAAGAGTCCTAGCAGGGCAAAGACTCGAGACCAGCGGCTGGGGAAGAGTCCTTGTGAGTTAGGACTCCCCCATGCACCAACATGGAGGCTGCGGCTATGAGGGCTTTCGGCTCGATAGGGGCTTGGCTAGGGTAGGCTAGGCGGTGGCTCAAGCTGGTCTAGTGAGAGTCAAGAGGGTTTGAGCTTGAGGGTGGCTCGAGCAAGGAGTCCTACGCGAAGAAGGACTCCTATGTGCATAATGAGGTTATGCGTGGCTGTTGTTCTTGGGAAGGTGGCTCGCTGCATGGTTCAGGGGCTCGCGCTGGGTTTGGTTGGGTCTGAGCATGGTCCAAGGAAGGTGAGGGTCAGAGGGGATCAGGGGTTAGTGTTGGAAACTGAATTTCGGATGTTTGACAAACTGAGCATCTAACTGACTTAAAAGAATGATAGAAACTGATCCAATATATGCAACTATCTGAAGGCAAACTGAACAAGCAACTGAACTGAATTACACAGACAACTGACTGATCAGTTGGAACTGATCAGTTACTACAAACAATTGTAAGTTTATCGACTACATTCAATCATCTGATCTCTCAGCTGTACACTTCATCAGTTAAGACATTCAACTGACAAAAGCTGACTGCAACAAGTAGTGGGATCGCCACATTTCAAAAAAGCCGCAGTGTACGACTGTTAGAAGAATGTTAACGGGGCATGCAATAGATGGAAAGGTTCAAATTGTATTTAATATTACCGTTGGAGGGAAGCCTATAAATAGCAGAGAAGAGTAACTTAAGAACTAACTCTTGAACTTTTGAATCCTTGAACAAAGAGTATCTATCGATTCAGTTACTCTGCTGAAATTCTTGCAAACATCGAAGCTCACACTTAACGTATAAATTCATAGCTGTTAGGCTATACTTCGAGCTTTCAACAAAAACTGTAACATTCGATCTTGAAGAGATCAGTTGTGTAAGAATACTTTAGTTCTATTGAGTACTGTAAACTAGTTTGTAACTAAGAGTTTCAGTTTGGCATTATTAAATCCAAAACTGAAGTGGGTCTGGTCTGTACAATCATTTGTATCGATCAAAGTCTTTTAGTGGATATACGATCCTTGAGATAGAAGGGGTGACGTAGGAGTATTTGAAATCTCTAAACATGCATAAAATCTTGTATCTTCGTATTCTAGTTTATATTATATCTATCAGTCAGTTTGTTTCTCCACACTATTTTTAACTGATTGATATTTTACAAGATTCTCAAGTATCATCCTATCACTAACTGACTCATCAGTCAACTGACGTTTGCATGTGTGATAGATTTCAGACAGATCCTAAGAAATCGCATTTTTCAGCTGTCAAACGTATTTTAAAATATCTTAAAGGCACACAAAATGTGGGTTTATGGTATGCTAAGGATTCTTCTTTCAATTTAGTTGGATATTCATATGCAGATTATGCAGGATGTAAGCTAGATCATAAGAGTACCAGTGGATCATTGTCAGTTTCTAGGAGACAGACCGATCTCTTGGTTCAGCAAGAAACAAACATCCATTAGCAACTTCCACAACTGAAGCAGAATACCTTTCTGTTGGAAGCTGCTATGCACAACTGATCTGGATCCAGCAAAAACTAAAGGACTATGGAGTCATTGCAAAAGAATCACCAATATTTTGTGATAAAACAAGCACGATTGCAATTATATATAATCAAGTTCTTCACTCCAGGACCAAGCATATTGATGTCAGGCATCACTTCATCATAGATCATGTTTTGAAGAAAGCTATCAGATTGGAATATATATCAACTGAATAACAAGCAGCTGACATCTTCACCAAACAATTACCAGAGACTAAGTTTTCTCATTTTTGCAATATTCTTGGTTTAATTGATTTATCTTAATTATATCAATATTTAATAATAACATGTCGGTTGTTATTCTTATTTAGTTAGTCAAATATAAACTGTTCAGTTAGTTAATTATTTGTCAACTGGTATCAGTCCATATGAAGACAAGGAAAGAACATTGAATTGAAACAAAAAATTTATTGATAAAATCTAAACAAGGTTACACGATTCATCTCATTTTCAGAGGCATCTTGCCAAAGAGACAACCAGTTAGTCAATCCATGACTGTCAATTCTCTTGAAGGCCTCTGAAGAAGAAATACTTTCCAGCATGTTCCATTTCTTCATAAGCATCAGATGAAAAAGACCATCATCATTGACAAGTTTTGAAATATGTTGACTTCAACACGCCTCTTATACTTTCTTGCAGTTGATATCTGCTTGGCACTAGCAACGAATTCATCACGATGAATCGTTTGGAGTTCATGTTGTATTATTGGCATGGATATCTTGACGAAAAATCGAGCTATTGTCGATTGTTTTCATGAAGTAGTTCGATTTTGACTTATTGATGGACCCAAGTGGAATTTTTATGGCAAGGGTTCCAAGCCAAAATTCCATTGGTATCCTCTCTAGAAATATCTCGACTTTTGACTAGCGGAGATTAGGGTTATGTTATCTACGCTGTTGATGTCTCGAAGAAAGAGTCATCTTTATCTGATATTCCTGTTGCGAAAGATTTCTCGGATGTATTTCCCAATGAGATTCCTGATTTTCCTTCTCATCGAGAAGTTGAATTTAGTATTGATCTTATGCCGGGGACTGCGCCTATTTCCAAAGCTCCTTATCGCATGTCACCATTAGAACTGAAAGAATTGAAAGAACAATTACAGGATCTTCTCGATAAGGGATATATTCGACCGAGTATATCACCTTGGGGAGCTCCAGTTTTATTTGTTCGAAAGAAAGATGGTACTATGCGATTGTGTATTGATTATAGGCAATTGAATCGGACTACTGTGAAAAATAAGTAACCACTTCCTCATATTGATGACTTATTTGATCAGCTTCAGGGTACTTATGTATACTCTAAGATTGATCTTCGTTCTGGTTATCATCAAGTACGAGTTCAAGACGAATATGTGTCTAAAAATGCTTTCCGTACCAGGTATGGCCACTATGAGTTCCTGGTTATGCCTTTCGGTCTCACGAATGCTCCTGCTATATTTATTGATCTAATGAATCGTGTCTTTCGAGATTATCTTGACCGATTCGCTATCGTATTTATTGAAGATATTCTTGTGTATTTAAAATCGTAAAAAGAGCATGTTGAACATCTGAGACTGGTACTTCAAACTCTTCGTAATGGACATTTATATGCTAAATTGTCTAAATGCGAATTCTGGATGGATCGAGTAGTATTTTTGGGCCATGTTATTTCGAAACATGGAATATCTGTTGATCCTGCGAAGGTTGAAGCTGTATTGAATTGGCCGAGACCTACGAATGTTCCTGAGATCCATAGCTTCATGGGTTTAGCTGGTTATTATCGTCGTTTTATTAAAGGATTTTTGAAAATAACTAAACCTATTACTCAACTGACACAGAAGAATCAGCGATTTATTTGGTCAAATGAATGTGAAGCTAGTTTTCTTGAGATTGACCACAACATCTGTGCTTACTATTCCCTCAGGTACCGGAGGATTTGTGGTGTGCACAGATGCGTCTGGTAAAGGTTTGGGCTGTGTTCTGATAAAACATGACAAAGTGGTTGCTTCTGCATCTCGTCAATTGAAATCTCATGAAACACTTTATCCTGTTCATGATCTTGAATTGGCCTCCATTGTGTTTGCACTGAAGATTTGGCGCCATTACTTGTATGGAGAGAAGTTTGTTATCTATTCAAACCATAAGAGTCTGAAATATCTCTTTTCTCAATCTGATTTGAATATGAGGCAACGAAGATGGAAGGATCTCCTGAAGGACTTTGATTGTGAGATTCAGTATCACCCTGGATCGGTGAATGTTACTGCGGATGCCCTTTATGATTCCGTTTTAGCTTCTATCAATGTACTTCGAGGATATATGTACTTCTGGTTGGACTTTTCACTCGAATTGGAATTCTGTCACTATATCCGCATTACAAATTGAGCCGATCTTGATATCTAAAATCCGAAAGGCCCAACGAAGCAATGATCATATTCTAAAGTCGAAAGAACTTGTATCTTCAGGATATCGGTCTTTATTCCAGAAGTTTTTTGATGGTTCTTTACGACTTAATGATCGGCTGGTAGTTCTTGATGATTCTGATTTGAAATACGCCCTTCTTCGTGAAGCACGTTGTAGTAAATACAGTATTCACCCTGGAGGTCGAAAGATGAATTTGACATTGAGACCACAATTCTGGTGGAGACGTATAAAGAAGGACATTGCTGAATTTATTTCGAAATGTCTTGTCTGCCAGCAAGTGAAAGCCGAGATAATGAAACCTGGAGGTTTACTCCATAGTCTCAAAATCCCAAAATGGAATTGGGAACATATTTCTATGGATTTTGTGACTCATCTACCTCATTCGCCAAGGGCTGTGATGCTATTTGGGTTATTATTGATCGGCTTTCGAAATCTGCACATTTTATTCCCTATGAACGGATTTATCCTTATAAGAGAATGGCCCGTTTATACATTGAGAATATTGTGAGACTATACGGTGTGCCAGTCATAATTGTATCAGATCGTGATCCCAGGTTTTCTTCTAAATTCTGGGGTAGTTTCCAAGAAGCTATGGGTACACGTTTGGCTATGAGTACTGCTTATCATCCTCAAACTGATGGTCAGACTGAGCGTACAATTCAAACGTTAGAGGATATGTTACGTTCGATTGTGATGGATTTTAAAATGGGATGGCAAGATGCCTTACCGTTTGTGGAATTTTCTTATAATAATAGTTTTCAAACGAGCATTGGTATGACACCTTTTGAAGCCTTGTATGGGAGACGATGTAGATCACCGTTATTCTGGGACGAAATTGGTGAAAGACAAATTACTGGACCTGAAATGATACATGAAATGAATGATAAGGTTCAGTTGATTCGACAACGGATGAAAGCTGCTCAGGATCGTCAAGCGAGTTATGCGAATAAACGAAGACGACCCTTGGAATTCCAGAAAGGTGATAAAGTGTTTTTGAAAATATCTCCCTTTAGAGGCACTGTTCGATTTGTCATGCGAGGGAAGTTATCACCTCGATATGTTGGTCCATACGAGATCCTTGATCGAGTTGGGATCTTGCTTATCGGTTAACTTTGCCACCTGCTTTATCTGCCATTCATGATGTATTTCATGTTTCTATGTTGAGAAAGTATGAACCAGATCCATCACATGTACTTGCACCTGAAGAGATTGAACTTGATTCTTCTCTTTCCTATGTAGAACAACCTGTTTGCATTATGGATCGGAAGGAGAAAGTATGGCGTAATAGATCGATTCTGTTAGTTCGAGTGCAATGGACACAACATGGTGTGGAGTAGTCGACGTGGGAATTGGAAAGCAAGATGCGAGAATCATATCCGCACTTGTTTGATTCTATTCTACCAGTTCCATTGTATTCAATGTATAATGATCCATTTACTGATTTTAGTTTTGATACGTACTATAACTGGTGACATATTATATGTTTGCCAATGTCACGTATATAGAGATGTTTGAGATTTCGAGGACGAAATCTTTTAAGTTGGGGAGAAATGTGAGACCCCGATAATAAAATAGTATTGATGGCATTTTTGTAAATAAGTTGAAAAATATTCAATTTATTTTGATGGCATTTTCGTAAATAAGTTGAAAAATAATGAATTAATTTTAAAGAATAAAATATGACATATCTTGGTCATATGAAGTCCAAATGATTTGAGATTTGGATATAACATAGAAAACTCAAAGATATAGAAGTTTCATGTTTTAAATATTATATATTATATTATTATTTAATAATATAATATTTAGAATTCCACCGAACTCAGTAGAAGGATCAGACGCAGACGAGAGGTGAGAGAAAAGAGGCGATACGGTTTTCGATTTTCTTTTCGATCGTGCGACTTATCAGTTTATCCAATCGGCGAACCGACTTCAGTTTTGGGATCGTTGACACGAGATCTTCGTTTTGAGGTATAAATTTTATATTTTTGGTGATGTTTGAAATTCATCGATTTTTGGAATAAATCCGATAAATTATTAAATCATACAGAAACTGAAGATCGTTGAATAGTGTATGATTTTAACGAAGAAGAGATGATTATAGTGATGTTATTTTGAATTATTCTCAATTTATTATAATTAGGGAATTTAACGATTGAGATTAAAGAATCATTTGTCAGTTGTTATTATTTTTGATAAATATATGAGGTAAAATAACAGACAAGAAACTAAGTTTTGAAGTCGGAATTGAATTATGTCATGATTTGAATCTGATATGAATTTTTGAAGTTTCAAAAGATATTTGAAACTTATATTATTGAAATTGAATGAAATTATTGATTGAAATAAATATGTTATTGATGTAGATAGATATTTATACTGAAATCTTCAAGCTACATCAATTGGAAATGAAGAATTGAGGTATGTTGCGATCGGATAACATACGACATGTATCTGTACCATATGATATATGTTGGATTGATTTGATTGATTGGAATGGGAATATATGTCTATATGCCTTATTTATTGATTTGATGTTGCATACATGACATACACTTTGAGCTATGATTCTTAGATACCTTGATATGATTGGATTTGATTCTGGGGTTTGTGAACACGATGCTATGTTTGGCATTATGTGGCCCTTAAAACATAGACATTAGTTGCCCCGATGATTGATTGAGATTTTGGATTTGATGACGCTTTGTCGACGTTATCATACGAGTATCCCTGATTGAGGCCGGTATGCCAGCTCGAGCATTGATTTGACAGCGATTCGATTGATTCTGACATGTGCTCAGTGGATGGGAATTTGACCTGATACTTCCACGACATACATGCATTGCATATCGTATATCATTGTTTAGATATATGTGGTATATATTGTGGTTGCTTTAGACTGAGCTTTGCTCACCCCAGAGGGTGCTGTTGTTGTCTTTGTATGTGGTCAATGATAGATACTCCAGGAAATCAGGAGGCCGGAGATGGGGCTTCTAGAGGGAGTCATAGTTGAGCTGAGGTTTTATGTTTTGTTCCTAGTATATATATATATATATATATATATATATATATATATATATATATATATATATATATATATATATATATATATATACCGAGGCATGTCCCGAGGATATGAGTTGTTTGTATGTGGTTGGTTTTGATTATGTGTGGGCTTGTTTTATGATATGAGATGAAATACTATTTTTAGTATTCAAATGATATGTTTTGGGCTCATTGTAAAGAAATTTTAAAATTGTTTTCCGCTTTAATTAAATAATCCTAATCAAATTACATTGTAATAACGATTAAGAGTTGAGGGCCCCACACCGTGTAGAAAATTATATTTCCCAAATGTGGCCGGCTTGCAGCAAAACTTTCACCTGTGCATCAATGATTTTTTCCTTCTCAGAACCAAAGTGCCTCTTCTTTTGCTTCACCGGTTGGGATACCGAGAGGATATTCAAGTGATTCTCAGCTATCAGAGGTGAGATCCCTGTCAATTCCTTCTGGGACCAGGCAAAAACATGAACATTATTTTTTAAACAATTGATTAAACTGACCCGGGTGGATGAATTGAGGTCCCGAGCAACCCGTATCTGCTGGCCTGGTCCGATCCCTACAATCTCTTGTTCCTCCTCAGCTACAAAATGCACCTCCCCCTTCTCTACTATTCTCCCTTCTCCCTCATCAAGTCTCATCTTTTTTGCCTCCTTCCTAGCTTTACTCTGATCCAACCGGACTGCCTCCACATAACATTTCTGGGAAGAAGGTTGATCTTCCTGGACTTCACCCACCCGGATTCCCACGGGAAACTTGATCTTTTGATGGTAGGTGGATGCTACGGCTCTCAACTCGTTCATGGCAGGCCGCCCCATAATGATGTTATATGATGACAGGGAATCCACCACAATGAAAGTGGTCATCACTGTTTCCTTAAGATCCCGGGAACCTAAAGTCAAAGGCAGGACAATCTCCCCTTCTGGATAAACAACATGGCCAGCAAAGCCAAAAAGCGCAATCTCCACAGTTTCCAACTGAAAACCTTGCAAATCCATTTGCACCAGGGCATCCTTAAAAATAACATTAACAGAACTGGCCGAATCAACAAAAACCCTCAAAATATCATAATTTTCCACCCAGACTTGAATGACCAGGGCATCATTGTGGGGTAGATTGACACTTTTCAAATCTTCCTGGCCAAAGCTAATCACTGCCTCATTCCTCCTTACCCCTTCCACCTCCATGCAATATCGCCTACTTGTCGACTTCCTAGCCCGATTAGAATCTCCATCAGTGGAGCATCCTGATATCATCTTGATTACCTCCATGACAGGGGTTGAGGTGCTTTTCCTCTCAGGCTCCGGATCTCTTCTTCTACTCGGATCACTTCTCGGGGCATTCCTAGAATCTCCACTAGCACTGGGTCCTGACTGCCGAGATGTCCAAGGTGGCAATCTCGGTATCTTGTTGGCTTGATTATGTCCCGGGACAGAGGGTGAGACATAATCTCCCTTCAACGTTTTGCAATCCTCGGTGTTGTCGTAGCACACCTTGTGGAGGGTACAAAATCCCCTCTTCTCAGGTTGGGTAAGCTGATGATCCAGGGCCAAATCTCTGCTGCACTCATGAACCTCCCTATCCCGGGTAATCTTAAGGGTACATGGTGAGAAAAATGCCCTGGATTACCCCTCATATGTCCCTTCTCCTCGGGTTTAGATACCCGGTCTCCTTTCTCCCTTCGTACAACCTCTCTGTTACACATGAATTTTATTGTGGCGATGATTAACTAAAACCAGCAGACCAGAACAGTAGACTAACTTATCAGAAGCTACTGGTCTAATAAAACTAAACCAGTAGAAAGGATAGTAATACAAAACCAGTAGAGGACGTTTCCTAACGTTTCTATCTTTATTGTTACCGTTAAAGAGTTCCTATTACTAGTATTAATTGCAGCATTAAATACTATACGGAGTCATTTAATGCAATTTACCCAATTAAGCATGAAACAAGACTGATTGTTTTATAGCTTTTCTGCAGGAACTTCTTTTGGTAATAAAGCTGATTGTATCAGTTATCTGGAGACATCCTCTGATTGTGAACGTTGAACTCAGTCGATTATATATACATGGATCAAATCCTTATACGACACGACACTTCGCATAATATCATCTTTCAAGGAACAAAGCTATTATCTCTTATTTAGACAAATCTCGAAATTCTTTGAGTACTTAAAGTTCAACACAAAGAAAAGTAGCACACGCTTCATAGCTAATATCTGATCTTTCGAAGATCATCTTGTGCTACTGATTCTTACACTCTTCACAATCTTTACATCACTTATACTTTATCAAGAAGAGTTTGTAATCTGAAAAGAGTCTTTTCAGAACTTTGTGTTTCGCATTTTTGTGAGTTGAGAAACTAAGAGTTTCAGTAGGCCGAAGTATAAGTCCTTCTGAAGTGGGTGTGTACAAGAGTTGTACTGTAATATCCAAAATCTTTTAGTTATACCTTCTGGAAACAGGAGAAGGGGAGACGTAGAAGAGTTTATGTGGGGACCCGGACGCTAATCATGTTCTTAATCGTTATTGGGACTAAATCAATTATAATAATCAGGGTCTAATTTTTTTTTTTTTAAATGCGGAAGGTAATCGTATCAAACTCCTATACATATCAGTATAAAAGTATAAATCTTAAACATCATACAATAATTTACATCTCAGGTTAAACAACTACAATCAAGTGTTCATACCCTAGCTCTAATCCAAGTCCGGTATCACCAATTTAATCTCGATGTGTCTTCACCTCTGTGACCCTGAACCTGTCCCACCTGTTGCCATGCACACATACAAACAAGACAACAGCCGGATAACTCTGGTGAGATATAAATATCCCAGTATAAACAATGTATTAAATGCAATCATATAAAGCATATTTAAACGCATAAACAAACATCAAAACATGTATCTAATCTGACTACATGAATCAATGACTCGTGATCTAATCTTATCTTATCTCAATTCTAGGGATCCCAATCTAATTTAGACTTTGGTATGCTGTATCGAGTGTCTGAGATAGACGTCGATCTACATCTAAGGCTCTTCGATACACCGTAAGTCTAGAGTCTTATCGGTTCTGAGAAAGACTCGGCGGTTCTGCCCTAGCTAGGCTGATCTGCCCAAGACTCGGACTCTGACTCTGTTCTAAGTCAATACATTAACATATCAATCCGATAATCTGCAAATATCAATGCAATAAAATAAAGTATGTGATTTAGAGAAACTCAAGTCAAACCTAACTTGAGTTGTGCAATCCCGAATCAACATTTATTTATACCTTTCTTGCTGTCGATCTGATACAATCAAAGTCTTGATTCAAAGTCTGCCACTGTTCAATCTGGAAATGAAAATATCAATATTCTGTATCAATATTCTAATCAAATCACAACATCTCTGTTTCATCAAATTCTAACAATACAACAGTACAATCTTGCGATACATATCAGTCTATCTCAATTCCAAACGTTTACAATCAACCACCGTACAAATCTGATATCACATCTCAGTCAATTTCATTCTGGAAATCATAACAATTCCATCTTCAGTCCGTTTCTTAGTCTGACTTCGATTCTATGCTGTCTAACATGCCAAGAACCACATATATGACGTGTATTCAATTCTAACAACATCATATTTTCAAAACATGTCAAAACGTAGTAAAACTTACGTCCACTTGTAGCCTACGTTGATAGGAACTCGGTATCGAAGTCGGATTTAAAATCTAACGGACGGATTGAAATATAAAGGCGTAAGGATTTCACGATACTTTTCTCTGAGCCTTTCCCTCGATTCCTTCTTGTTTTTCTCAGGAATGAAACGTGATATACATACAAATATATCCAACTTGCATGCACCAGAAACGTGGCTCGTTTTCACGAATTTAGGTCGGCACTCGAGCGGTGCAAATCTACCGCTCGAGCGCGGTAGGTTCTGTCCTGAATTGCACCTTTGGCGCTCGGGCGGTCAAAAACTACCGCTCGGGCGCCAACTCTTCTGCCCGTGACATCTTTGTGATGAACACTGGCGCTCGGGCGGTCAAAAACTACCGCTCGGGCGCCAGCATTTCTGTCCACCAATTGTGTACTTCATATGCTTGGCCCAATTTAATCTCGTAGTAGCCCATCTATAATTATATCAATTTAACTTTAAAAATCTTTGATTAACATGATATAAGATTTAGGGCATTACAGTTTATCTTCGAACTTCCATAAACAACTGCTGCCTACTGTTTTATTGTCTTTCAACTACTTCATCAGATTGTTTCCGCACGTTTTATTGTAATCAGGTGAAAGTATACGCACAAGATAAACTAATATCCCTAACAGGATTTTAGTACCTCATCAGAAAAGAAAGAAAAACGAGTAGAGTTTATTCACCCCCCCTCTAAACTCAACTTCGATCCTCAACAATTGGTATCAGAGCAGGTTATTCTTGTTCGTGAAAAACTACAACAAATGGCACACTTCAGCAAGATCCCTATGTTCTCTAAGGAAGATTTCGATGACTGGAAGATCAAAATGCAAGCTCATCTTGCAGCACAAGATGATGACATGTGGTATGTCATCACAGATGGTCCACTGAAAATATTAAAGCCTAATACAGCTGTTGCTGTTACTGAGGGTGCACCACAGATGGTTGAAAAATCAAGAAGTGAATGGACCAGTGAAGATAAGAAGAAGGCCAACCTTGATAATGTGGCGAAGGATATATTGTATAAAACTCTCGGCAAGAACACTTTTAGCAAGATCAAAATGTGTTCTACTGCAAAGGATATTTGGGAGAAGCTCATCCAGATATGTGAAGGAAATGAGCAAACGAAAGAAAACAAACTGTCTGTAGCAATGCAGAAGTTCGAAAATCTAAAAATGAGAGCTGGTGAAACTCTAAACGAGTTTGATGAAAGATTCAGTTGCCTGGTTAATGAGCTAACAGCTCTGGGTAAAGAGCATAGCAACAGAGAGATAGCCCTCAAGGTGATGAGAGCCTTACCCAGAGAATGGGATGTTAAAACAATGGCTATGAGAGTGTCCAAAGATTTGAACAAATTGGAACTGCACGACTTATTTGCAGATCTGAAAGCTTACGAGTTCGAATTGGAAGTAAGAAGTGGAGAAGAGCCTTCAAGCCTACCTACCAAGGCTCTTGCTGCTACTGCTACTGCTTTTACTGCTACTGCCACTACCTCTTCTACTACTGCTGCAGTTGCACCTCAGGCATTACCTACTGTGATAATTGACAATACATTGGAGAAGACTGCTGAACAAATCAGTAGTGATGGTATGTCCTTATTTGTAAAGAAATTCTCCAGGTTCATGAAGAAAACCATCGAACTTATCAGGGTCCCAATCGCAACTTCAAGAAAGATTCACCATCTGGTGATATGGGATGCTTTAACTGTGGAAAGATAGGTCACTTCATTGTTGATTGTCCTAAACCAAAGAAGGATGACCAAAAGAGAAAGGATCACAAGAGAAATGACAAAAAGACCAGAAGAGATCGACAAGCAATGATTGCCGAAGAAAGCAAATCCAAATGGGCGGACTCTAGTTCTGAGTCATCTGACTCAGAAAGCCATTCCAGTGATAGTGATGCAGAAGAAGTCAAATGTCTCATGGCAGACAATGACTCAACCTCGACATTTGAAGAGGTATTTGATTTTGACTCAAATGAATTTACACGAAATTATTTGATTGATGCACTACATGACATGATAAAAGAGTATTCCAGACTTTCTCAATCATTTGAAGAAGTTAAGATCGAAAATCAGAACTTAAAGAATCCGAACAGTAAGTTAACTTGCTTGCAAGTAGACAGCTGTAATGATTTACAAGTTAAGATGAGTAAATTAATAACTGAGAATGAAAGAGCCAAAGCAGATTACCAGAAGGTGCTTTCTGAAAACCAGAAGTTGTCGCTACTGGTAAATGCTTGGAACAAGTCTTCTGTTTCATTGGAAAAGATGCAAGAATTACAAAAACAGTGAGGAGATAGGAGTGATCTCAGTTTTTGTAATAATGAAGGCACTTCTGAAACTAATACTAAGCCAACACTGGATATGTGCAAAGGGAAATACATTCACTTTGTGAAATCCAGTGTGGTACAGGAACCAGAGGTACCTACTGCTTCAGTTGAAAAGAATGTAAATCAGATGAACAGAAGAATGCACTATGGTCTGGGTTACGTTAAACCTAAGGAAAAAGTTGACCAGAGTTCTAGATTCAGAAAAGAATTCAACTCCGGAAGACAACATCCTATGAAGGTTAAAAACCACCAGTACTACAAATATAAACCTGTTCAGAAGAGATACAGACTGGAAAACAGAAATAGAAGGGAGGAACAACATTTTAATATGCATACTGTTAGAAATAACAGACCTTCTATTGCACACACATCTTTGGATACCCGAAGTACAAGGTCACCAAGAATTGTACAAATGTGGATTCCCAAAGGACTGATAAGGCTTGGACCCAAATAGATTTGGGTACCAGATACTAAAATTTGTGTATGTAGGAACAGCAGAAGAAAGCAGAAATCAGTAACTCTACATGGTATCTGGACAGTGGATGTTCCAGACACATGACTGGACAGAAAAACCTACTTTCTGAGATAGTGAGTTGTAATGGACCAAAGATAACTTTTGGAGAAAACTCAGAAGGTAAAACCATGGGTAAGGGTAAGATTATCCATGGTAACATAACTATCAATGATGTGTTATTAGTTGACAATCTTTGTTACAATCTAATCAGCATTAGTCAACTATGTGATAATGGTCATTCTGTAGCTTTTCAGAAGCATTCATGTATAGTTAGATATTCTGCTGAAACTACTGTGTTAACCGGAAAAAGAGAAGGCAATACTTACAGAGTCTCTTGGAACTCAAATCATGTCAATACTCCTACATGCTTAGTTGCTTCTCTTAGCAATAAACACTGGCTATGGCACAAGAAATTGAATCATCTGAATTTCAAGTCAATCAATTATCTCAAGAAGCAGAATATATTTGATGGATTACCTGATATTAATTTTGTTAAAAATCATGTTTGTTCTGCTTGTCAGCTTGGGAAACAGATAAGATCCAGTTTCAAGAACAAAGATAGCAAATCAACTTCAAGATGTCTGGAACTACTGCATATGGATCTTTTTGGTCCAATCCCCATCATGAGCTTAGGGGGAATGAAATATACTCTTGTTGTTATTGATGATTTTTCTAGATTCACTTGGGTAATATTTCTCGCAGGAAAAGATCAAACCAGTAGCCTCTTGATCAAGCTTCTAAAAAGGATTCAAAATGAGAAATCTACTACCATCATTAAAATCAGAAGTGATCGGGGTACTGAGTTCACTAACAAGTATCTTGAGTTATATTTGAATGAACAGGGGATTCATCATGAATATTCAGCTGTCAGAACACCTCAACAAAACGGAGTAGCTGAGAGGAGAAATAGAACTCTAAAAGAAGCAGCTAGAACAATGCTAGCAGATGCAGACATCTCTCAGCGCTTCTGGGCTGAAGCTATCAATACTGCTTGCTACACGCAAAACAGATCTATGGTCAACAAAAGGCACAATCAGACCCCTTATGAAATATGGAAAGGGAAAAAGCCTAACGTATCTTATTTTCATGTGTTTGGTTGCAAATGTTTTGTACTAAATAATGGCAAAAATCATTTAACTGCATTTGACTCAAATCAGATGCTGGACTATTTCTTGGTTACTCTGCTGTAAGCAAAGCCTTTAGAATTCAACAATAGAACTCTTAATGTTGAATAATCGATTCATGTTGTCTTCGATGAAGACAACAGTGCTCCTGAAATATCTAACATATCTGATTTAAGTAACAGGCTAGACAGGATTCACTTGGAACTTGACAGTGAAGATGATGTAGAAGCAAACATCAAGGATCTTCAAAATCCAGAACCAGACATTTCGATAGTGGAACCAGAAGTACAGACTTTGGATCTACCAATACCAGCAGAAGATTCTCAGGAACCCACTACTGGTTCCGTCGAGAACAATCTCAACATATCTAATCAGGAAGATATCCTTTTAAATCCTTTTATCTGGAGAAAATCTCATCCTCCATCATTAGTTATTGGTAATCCAGCAGCGCCTTTGAGAACCAGAAGGCAAATGCTTAATGAATACATGCATGCTGTTTTTATATCTCAGGATGAACCAAAAGAAATTGAAGAAGCTCTTCTGGATCCTAGTTGGATTGAAGCCATGCAAGAAGAGCTGAATCAATTCAAACGAAATGAAGTTTGGTTTCTAGTACCTAGACCATCTCACCAAGCTGTCATTGGAACTCGGTGGGTATTTAGAAACAAACTCAATGAAGAAGGCACAGTGGTGAGAAATAAAGCAAGATTGGTTTCTCAAGGCTCTAGACAAGAAGAAGGAATAGACTTTGATGAGACCTACGCACCAGTAGCAAGGCTCGAAGCAATCAGAATATTCTTAGCCTTTGCTGCTTTCAAAAATTTCAAAGTATATCAAATGGATTTGAAAAGTGCTTTTCTGAATGGTCATTTACAAGAAGAAGTCTACGTCGAACAACCTCCAGGTTTTATCGATCATTTCTCACCTCATCACGTTTTTAAATTACACAAAGCATTATATGGTCTAAAACAGGCACCTAGAGCATGGTATGACAATCTATCACAGTTTCTTATTGATCATGATTTTACCATTGGAGCAGTAGGCAAAACCTTGTTTACATTAGTCAAGAATAATCATATTATTTTAGTACAGATCTATGTTGATGATATCATTTTTGGGTCAACTAACCCCATTATGTGCAAAGTTTGGAAAATGGATGCAGGATAAATTCGAAATGAGTATGATGGGAGAATTAACATTCTTCTTAGGATTACAGATTAAGCAACTAGAGACTGGAATATTTATAAATCAAGCCAAGTACACCAAGGAGCTTCTGAAAAAGTTCGGAATGGAAGCATGCTCTGCTGCTTCTACTCCAATGAGCTCATCTATTAAACTTGATAAAGATGAAAGTGGTATTCCAGTAGAGGTAACTCAGTATCGCGGTCTAATTGGTTCATTATTATATCTAACTGCCAGTAGACCAGATATCATGTTTGTTGTTTGTATTTGTGCTAGATTTCAATCTAACCCAAACAATCTCATTATATTGCTGCTAAACGTATTTTGAAGTACTTGAAAGGAACTCAAAATGCCGGCTTATGGTATCCCAATGATTCATCGTTAAATCTCATTGGATAGATGCTGATTATGCAGGTTGCAAACTAGACCGAAAAAGCACAAGTGGTTTTTGTCAATTTTTTGGTGATAGGCTGATATCCTGGTTTAGCAAGAAGCAGACTTCCATAGCCACATCTACTGCAGAAGCATAATATCTGGCTGCTGGGAGCTGCTGTTCTCAGATATTGTGGATCCAGCAACAGTTAAGAGACTATGAGATTCAAGCCTCCGAATCACCTATATTCTGTGATAATACCAGTGCAATTGCAATCACACAAAATCCAGTACTTCATTCCAGAACAAAGCACATTGATATCAGACATCACTTCATTAGAGATCATGTGCAGAAGAAGAACATTCGTCTGGGATACGTTTGTACTGATCAACAAACAGCAGATATCTTCACAAAACCCTTACCAGAAAATAAGTTTTCTTACTTTCGTAATTCCCTTGGTTTGATAGATTTAACTTGATTATTTTCTGTTATCTTGGTTAAATTTTATTCTTACTCGATTATTTATCGTATTGAACTAACAATAAGTTATTTGTAGAAAAGCAAAAGGAAAAGTCAGATACGTAAACTGGAACTTTATTAGAAACCATTTCAGTACATTACACGATGCAAAAGTAAAAACAGTAGCTCTACAAATGCTATTTAACCAGAAGCGTTACTTTTAGCTTTTGTCTTCTGTAATATGAGCTCTCTGCAATTTGCTTGCAAAGTACTTCAACAGGAACAAGAGACTCCAGCAAGCTCAAGGCCTAGAAAGAATCTAGCAAGCTTGGGTCTTGTCAGCACTAATGTATTTTTAGATGCCTTACAGGGCATCATAGATGATTTCAGCATCATCAATCCACCAGCACTCTCTTATTGCATTAGCATGCTTCTGGAAGGAATCGATGCTACATTTCAAACTCAATCGAAGCAACAGATTTGCTTGACTGTGGAAACTACAACTCCAGGAGTGTGTTTCAAGGATCATTACGTAAATAATGATATCCTCAAACTTCTCTCTGAAAATTTTTGCTTCGACTCCTGGATCAAACTCTAACTTACTTTTAACTTGAGTTTTCATTTTAGATTGTGTATGTTTTATCTCGTTCCAGTTGTGCAGATATTTATAGAAGAAACAAAGACCCTTGCGACTTTTCATTTCAACGGTTCAGATTGAAAGATGGCCAAGAGTCACTTGTCGCAATTATGACCATTTATTAGTTGCATTTACCGAGGGGGAACAGTATTTTAGTCAGACTAAGAGTTTGACACCTTTTCAGAAAACAGATAGAATGTTTGTCTTTTCGATAAAACTACAAGTCTGCTGGTTTTTGTCAAAGTGCTCAAATATTTCAGCAC
Source organism: Primulina eburnea (assembly GCF_022965805.1). Lineage (NCBI taxonomy): Eukaryota > Viridiplantae > Streptophyta > Magnoliopsida > Lamiales > Gesneriaceae > Primulina > Primulina eburnea. The sequence continues at coordinate 14,043,385 of NC_133111.1, forward strand.
CCTGAAACTTCCAGCAGACGTTATCATAAAATGACAAATCCTCTTCTGATTTCTTTAGTAACCGTCTGGACAGCCCGCCTTTTTCAAATTTTCAAAATCATTCGTATATCTGACAGTTTCTCAAAACTTTTCAAACACGCAACCAAAAACATACTGACACGTGTCTTTATGTTTATTTGACGGCTGTATATTTTTCTCAAATTCACCTTTTCACCTTTACTGTTTCATAACTATCGTTATTCAGCTACTGATTTCTCTCTATCATCTCTAACTACTGCAAATTATATCTGCTTCTATCCTTATACAGAAATGGCTGGAGCATATACTCTTAACGCTTATCAAGTAAATTTTGCCTCTGTTCTCAACATCAAGGATGAGAATCTCGTTAAAATGTTTCAAGACATTGAGAAATCGGGACTCAGAAAATTCCTGGAAGCACCAGCTGTAATTTACAAAAATGCTCTCCTGGATTTTTACGATAAAGCGACAGTACATGAAGGAAAGATTGTTCATTCTCAAGGAGATGCATCCATCTCTATTGATGCTGCACTTCTAGGAGCGACCTTCCTTCTTCCACTCTCAGATACTTCTGAACTATCTGATATTTCCAAGATAGATATGTCTGTTGCGCTTAGCTCGTTCTCAGCCTCTAGAGAAGAAGTATCTCCCTCTTGTCACAAGAAATTACTCAAAATGGAATATCAAATTCTGGCCGATATTGTGGCAAAAGCCATTTTGATCAAAGCTTGCACCTTCGACAAGTTGACAAAGGAGAAGGTTCAAGTGATGATTGCCATCACTAAGGGAACCAAAATGGACTGGAGTCATTTTCTCTTTAGGATTTTGAAGGATATGGTTGTCAGGAGAAGTTCTGGATTCGCTGTTCAAATCAGCGCAATGCTCAAGGATGCTGGTTTCGCTTCTACCAGTGATCAAGATGTTTTTTCAGTAACCATGATTGATGCTGCGAACGTACTTGCTTTAAGGCCTAAGCCAACCGTGGCTGAATTTGTTGCCTTGAAAAAGGAGATCGGAGAAACTGCTTCTGAGGTTCCAAAACCTCAAAGGACAATTAAGAGGAAAAGAGTGATCATTTCGACTGACTCGGACAAAACAGCATCAGAAGAGTCTGCTGCTGCTGTTCAACCACCCGCGCCAACTACAACCAAGAAGAAACCTCGCACCATTCTTAAGATCAAGAAGACAGCAGCACTGTCTGAGATTGAGAAAATACCTATCAGACAGGTATTTCCAGAAGTGGTTCCTTCTGTTCGATCCATTACTTCTGCGACTGTACAAGTTACTGCATCTATTCCAGCACCACCTATTGCTTTTGTTTTAAAGCCATCATCTGGAATAGTGATTCGAGAATCAACTAGTGGGTCCTCTGCTTTCCGACCCATCGTGCCTATTTCTTCATCTGATAAAGGCAAAGGGAAAATGGTCGAAGAACCACCAATTTTTGGACACAAAACAAATGTAACCACCGGCGTTGATTTCATCTAGCAGAAATTGAAACCTCTGCAAATGATGATATGAATATTTTTGATGAGTGACACTCAGTTCGTCTTTTCCATTCTTTTGCTTACTTTAAGACAAAAAGGAACAATGCCAAAATAATGAATGCAGAGAAGAAAATTTTTCAGCTTGCAAAAACGGAAAATGTCATCGAGGCCTTGCGCAGAAGGAGTTTCATCCTCGATCAGCTGAAATGTCAGAAGCTAGAATCGGTTCTGAAAGTTCTTGAATTGAATTTTGATCCTAGTGTTCCTACTGCTATTCAGGGTCAAAATGTTATTGTGATTCTATCTGAAATTTCAAACAGATGCGTGAGCAACTTCTTGCTCAAGAACAAGGCTTTGGCGAGTCTATTGTTTATCACATTGACCTTGTTCCAGACTTTCAACAGACTCAGACAGTTGAGGAAAGGACCACAGCCTCCCCAAAGGCTTCTGCTCTCAGTACTCCTGCATCTCCGACTAGGCCTATTCCGTCATCATCTCTGTTATCTGTACATGAACTGGCTTCGGTTGAAGAAGTCATTGAGTCGATTGTTTCTACTACGTTGACTATCTCTCATCCTGTTCCTTCTAAAAGAACGCACAGCAGACCCTGGTCCTTCTACTACCTTGATGGACGCTAATCTTGTTTCTACTACGTTGACTATCTCTCATCCTGTTCTGGCTGAGACGAACTCTCGTCTTGCTGAGATTAAGCAACGTATGCTTGTGCGAACTCCCTCCCCGGAATCAGATGCATTTAACCTGGAATTTCAGATTGAGTCTCTACAACGGGAACTCAACAACATATCTGACTTAGTGAAACGAATGTCCTGTGAAAACATTTCAGAATTCAGTGGTGCTCAATCTTTCAGAGAACGAATGGGCAAACACATCTATAACACGGCGAAAACCATGGAAAAGATGTATGCTGAAACCGTCGTTTTCAGACAGGCTATATCGAGAACTCACGGTACCATCATGCTTACTCAAACTGATATACTCAACCGAATCACTGAGCATGATGATCTCTTCCGATCACTTTCTACTTCCGTGGAACTTATGGATGCCAAGATTGACTCTCAAAATCAATCTCTCACTACACTGGATAATCGCATCTCTTCTCAAACTCCGTATCTGGAGATGCTAACCGATGGCATTCAAAACATATCCGGGAGACTGAATGACCTCTTCGCCCATGTAGTTGCGGCTGATGCCAAAAAAGGGGAAGATAGAAGAGATCCAGCAGAAGCTAGACAATCAGAAGATGAAGCTGAACCTTCAAATAGAAGACTTCAAGAACCTCAGAATGAAGAAGTCATCTACAGGGATATTGAAACTGATTGATCATTTTCTTTGATACTTATTGACATTATCCTTTTGTTTAAATAATTATCTGCTTTATTTATCAACTTTCTACTGTTTAGGTTTTGGTATCACCACAAAGGGGGAAATTGTTAGACATGAATTTTATTGTGGCGATGATTAACTAAAACCAGCAGACCAGAATAGTAGACTAACTTATCAGAAGCTACTGGTCTAATAAAACTAAACCAGTAGAAAGGATAGTAATACAAAACCAGTAGAGGACGTTTCCTAACGTTGCTATCTTTATTGTTACCGTTAAAGAGTTCCTAGTACTAGTATTAATTGCAGCATTAAATACTATACGGAGTCATTTAATGCACTTTACCCAATTAAGTATGAAATAAGACTGATTGTTTTATAGCTTTTCTGCAGGAACTTCTTTTGGTAATAAAGCTGATTGTATCAGTTATCTGGAGACATCCTCTGATTGTGAACATTGAACTCAGTCGATTATATATACATCAAATCCTTATACGACACGACACTTCGCATAATATCATCTTTCAAGGAACAAAACTATTATCTCTTATTTAGACAAATCTCGAAATTCCTTGAGTACTTAAAGTTCAACTCAAAGAAAAGTATCACACGCTTCATAGCTAATATCTGATCTTTCGAAGATCATCTTGTGCTACTGATTCTTACACTCTTCACAATCTTTACATCACTTATACTTTATCAAGAAGAGTTTGTAATCTGAAAAGAGTCTTTTCAGAACTTTGTGTTTCGCATTTTTGTGAGTTGAGAAACTAAGAGTTTCAGTAGGCCGAAGTATAAGTCCTTCTGAAGTGGGTGTGCACAAGAGTTGAACTGTAATATCCAAAGTCTTTTAGTTATACCTTCTGGAAACAGGAGAAGGGGAGACTTAGAAGAGTTTATCTTCGAACTTCCATAAACAACTGCTGCCTACTGTTTTATTGTCTTTCAACTACTTCATCAGATTGTTTCCGCAGGTTTTATTGTAATAAGGTGAAAGTATACGCACAAGATAAACTAATATCTCTAACAGGATTTTAGTACCTCATCAGAAAAGAAAGAAAAACGAGTAGAGTTTATTCACCCCCCTTCTAAACTCAACTTCGATCCTCAACACTCTCTTTTTTGCTTTTGTACTTCCTCCATATTAATATACTTCTCTGCCCGGGACAACAAATCCTCAAAGTCCCCGGGCACCTTCTTTATCAGTGATCGAAAAAACTCACCCTCTCTCAAACCCTGGGTGAATGCAGTTGTCTTTGTCTCGGTGGCACAAGTGGGAACATCCAGAGAAACTCTATTAAACCTCCTGATGTAAGCCCTCAAACTCTCCTCTGGACTTTGCTTGACTTCAAAAGGACTAAATTCAGTCTTTTTGTATTTTTTGCTGCTGCTAAAATGGTGTAAAAACACCTTCTGGAAGTCCTTGAAAGAATGAATACTCTGAGGGGCCAACCCATCGAACCATCTCTGGGCAGAATCTACCAAAGTTGTCAAGAACACCGTGTACTTAATTCGACCAGTGTAACAGTGCAAAATGGTCATATTCTCAAAGCTAGCCAGATGTTCCTCGGGGTCTGCATTGCCATCGTATCAACTTTGGCATATAAGAAGTTCCTGAGAAGAGGTTCTTGGAAAATAATTTCAGCAAATGGACATCCTTTGACAACTGCCCGAGAAAGACTACGACCTTCCAACTATCCCTCCAAGACCTTCATCTTTTGCCGCAACTCCAACAACTCTTCCGCCACAGTCGAGGATTTAGACTCGGCACTAGACTCCCCGTCTTCTTCTCTCACTTCCTCCTCCTCCCACCTTTCTTGCTCCTCCTCCTGCTCCTGCTCCCTTTCGGGTGGGGTAACATGATGAGAATATTTTCTCATGACTACCACCTTATCCACTGCTTCAACTACAATCCTAGCCAACTCATTCTGGCACATAGTAATAAGATTAGGTCCTGTGGGAGGAAAACCACCTTGTCCCGACGTATGTGCACCATCTCCAAGAGCCCGGGAAGTGTCCTGGTTAGTTCTTCTTGTTGGAGTCATACCAACGTCTCAAACTCAATTTCCCACAGACGGCACCAATGATGATATCCGGAGTGAATCGGGTACGATATAAGTGGGCAATCCACCGGACAACGAAGATAATTTGGTGTTTAGGGAATTTTGAGTAAGGATAATGGCTTCAATAAAACCTGCAAACAAGAAAGGAACTCGTGAATGGGCGTCGGAGGAGAGTCCGGCGTAGCCACTCCGATGCTAAAGTCAGCATGTTGAAAAAATGAAGAACACAAGCAATATATGTGAGAATATATATGTATGTTTGAGAGTTCAAAAATTCAGAATCTGTAAATGAAAGTAATACCTGCTATTTATAGTAGTAAATCTCATCATTACCTAGTTTTCAGTGTCACCTGCTAAGTATGGCAAGTCGGCTGCTCATACTTTCTGCTTCTAATGACTTCTAAAACATGCCAAACCCATGTTGCTCTGACAGATTAGACAACCCAGACCAATCACACTCGAGTGTGGTGCAACTCTCAAGGTAGCCCGGGTGGTAAGGTACCCGAGAGCTTGTATGAGAGCCCGGGATCTTGATTGCCCGAGAAGAGGATAAATGCCCGGTTGATGAAGATAATACCCGGTATATTTGCTCTAATTTGAGCTATCCACTTAATACTCCGGGTCGTCCATGACCCGCATCCTTATGAGGGTATCAAAGGCCAAGGAGTGTAGACCTTTGTTCTATTGAACGTTGCACTCAAATCTGGAGCTGTGTCTGTTGTGGTTCTCATAGCTGCCCGGGGAGTGGAAAAAAAATGTGGGCCTGCGCCTCTTTGTTTATGCATTCCCAGAAGTAAAGATTCTCCACATGCAGAAATTTGATATTAAGGTAATTCTAATGCAATATTTTGAATGTTTTGAGAATTTTTTGGGTATATTACAGAATCCTAAAATTTACTACGAAAATATTTGCGTAGCACTTGAAGTAGATTGATTATGTTCTACTAAATTAAACATCTTGTTAATGCTTGAATTTTTGTGTTCCAATGTTAGTTTGGATAAATAGTTACATGTGTGCATGCAATGAAATTTATTTGCATGTCAATGTTTGAAATTTCTCTATTCTTCTTATTTCTTATTTTTCTTTTTCTCTTGGTTGTATTATATCTTCTCTTTTCGTTAAGTCGTTTGGCTTCTTGAATTGAATTTTTCCAAGGTTTCAGATTGCTTCAACGATCGAAGATGAGATTACTATATTATGCTTTCAACAGTTTTTATAGAGTTTGAAAAATGTGTTTATTTTGTTCCTTGTTTGCTATTTCTAGAGCTTTGACATTAATTGTTTGATATTTAATCTGTAACAATTATTGTAAGTTTCATACCATTAGTTTGCAAGAAAATATTTTAAAATAATTACGTGTGTTATATATGTAAGAAAAATGAAACATGTTAAAAGAAGTATTGTGTAGGATTTGGCGACGGCCATTGCCTACATATTTTGACAAACGTGCTTTAGAAACTTGAGATACATACACGTTTCTTCTTCTGAATCTCGTCTCCCGATACACTCATCGATGGTATGAAAAAACGCCTATAAATAGAGCGATTGAGGTCCCTAAGCATACACACCTCATAAGAAATATACACCATCTATCGAGAGGGTGGAGTGCTTAGAAGGCATCAACCGAGAGGAAAAGCAGATAATTTCAAAGTTTTCAATGGCCGGAGGTAATTCTCGATTAAGCTTCCGCATATTATATATCATGTTTATCTATAAGTAGAAACATGATTTTGAGAAAAATTCTAACATTTGGTATCAGAGCAGTGATACCTCTACCTTGAAAATTAAATAAAGGTGTTTATTTAATTTATTAAATTCTTTAATAATTGTTGTGGTTAGTAATAAAATTATTAGATACATGATTTATCAATTAATTAAATTTGTTTAATTAAATTGATGTTAATATTTGATATTAAATGCATGAAAGATGATCGAGAGCCTTGAGCAATGTGTTAGGTGTATGTTAGGATATTTTACTGTTTTATTCATTTTGTTAATATTTGATATTATTAAAGTGGGCCTGGTTTATGGTCCGTTCTCACCCCATGAGATATATCCCTTATGTGTCATAGTTATTTAAATGTAATTATTAGAAATAAATCAAGAATGAATATGGTGGGCCCGATGCACAAGATGAAGACATGTAAAATATTGGAATCTCTTGTAATAGTTCCATTTGTATCCCTGAATTCACCTAGGTTTTGAAAATGGATCCATGTCTAGCTCACATGGATCTAATAGTGTTGGGGATCGATCATCCTTATTTATTTATTGTTGAATGTCATATTATGATATATGCGATATATAGTAGTATGCATGTATGTATATTATTAGATAATATAGTTACATGAATCCGGCAAACATACAAACTCATGACAACGATTTTAAATTAAAATGATGAGACAACTTTAAAATTAAAATCCCTCATTTTGAATATGATTCAAAATTTATATCAAACCGAAAAAGTAAAATTTAAAAGAGTTTAATTTTTCCTTGCATTCCATCAACCGTGATTGCATGTTGATCGCTACCCGCGGACAGTGTCTGGCTCATATTATTGGGGAGGTTTGGACGTCGGAAAGCTGTGACTTCCACCGGACATATGATGTGAATTGAGTGGAACTCCCATGACTTCGCCTCATATTTTTGGGAGAACTCGTGGTGACCGTCCAGTTTGACACGTTAAAATAAACAGTGTCATATTATTGGGTTATTATTAAACGTGAGGCAAGAAACGCGGAGGTTGCATAGGGAAGAAATTGGATTCTACTTTTTAGAAATTATAATTGTCTGATATTATTCGGAATTATAATTGGCTAATTGGAGTCTACGTGCCCACTAAGGAAATACGATTTTCCTTTTTCATTAGAAGGTGGTGGAAATGTCAAAATAGTGGGAGGGAGATTTGTAAAATGAAATCATATTTTATATCTTAGGATTATTTTAAAATTATCAGCAACCATTATTCTGTTTCCGTATAAGTATATTTTTGATTTCGTCACGTGATACATTTTTATTATTAACAAGCTAATCGAATCTAATTTTCAAAACTGGTTGGGAAATTTGTTCTGAATTCGGAGAAATGACATACACACTATTGTCAGCGCTGCTGAATTGACAAAGCATGCAAGATGGTAGGACCATAGTATGCAAACTAAAGTGTAACATGCTCGCTTCTATGTCAAATGAACTGTGGGGACAGTTTGAGAAAATGTTGAATGCTGCTGACATTCGAATGCACGTGCAATAGTTGCATGGTGCATGAAACTATACGATGATGCACAATACTTTCAAGGAGCTCACGACTACACACATGCAAGATGGGGCTCTGGCTCATGAGCATGGTGTACACATGACTGGGCTTATTGAGAATGTGGTGGGTCTGGAATATGTGATTCCTAACAAGTTACTAGATAACATCAATTTGTTGTTTTTCTCTTCCTCATTTGACGGGGTTATGGTGAACTTCAATTTGATTAAAACAGATGATAGCCTTGAAGAGCTAGTTAATACACTTATGACTTATGAGATCACCATAACACAAGGAATTGTTGTTTTTCTAATGGGCCTCTCGTCAGACGAAAAATGGCCCACAATGTAAGGGAAAAAAAATATCCTGCCCCTCACAAGAAAAACAAACCCAATAAGAGGCAAACTCTAAAGAACACTTAAAGGGCCTACAAAGCCCGATATCTCATAACATATTTATTTCACTGCAAGAAGTCCGGACATAAGAAATTATATGCGCTAGAAATGTTCTGGAAATGATAAGTGAATGTCCAAGTAACTTGATTTCAACAACAAACAAAAGAAAGTTAGATGATCCAAATCCCACTAAGTGTTAGCACAAAATATGGGCAATCCTACTTCATTACCTTTACTGATGACCATTCGAGGTATAGGTATGTTTATATGATGATACACAAATATGAAGCATTTGAAAGGTTCAAAGAATTCAGATCTCAAGTAGAAAAACCAGCTAGAAAGAAGTATTAAGACACTTCGATCTGATCGATGTGGAGAATACTTGAGTGTTGGATTATCTAAAAGATAATGAGATTCTCTCACAGTGAACTCCGCCAGCAACACCACAATTGAATGGTGTTTCTGAACATCGAAATCGAACCTTGATGGACATGGTTTGATCCATGATGGGATTCACTGAATTGCCTACGTCGTTTTGGGGCTTTACGCCTGAAACTGCGGCAATATTGTTGAATAATGTTCATACTAAAGCAGTGGATAAAACATCATATGAGATATGGATGAGAAAACCTCCCAAATATTCTTACTTGTGAATATGGAGATGTCTTGCTTACGTGAAGCAGACAGTAGGATACAAATTGGATAGTAGATCCACTTTGTACTACTTTGTAGTATATCCAAAAAAATTCTGTTGGATATTATTTCTATCATCCAATGAAGCAAAAGTGCTTGTTTCAAGAAATTCCACCTTTATGGAAAGGGAATTTCTATTAGATAGAAAAGGTAAGATGATAGAATCTGAAGAAATTCAAAATACTCCATCAACTGTAGAAGTTGAACCTAATCCCCAACAACCAATATTTGAAGTACAAACTCCTAGAAGGTCTGATAGGGTTATTAGACCACCTGCAAGATATACACTTCTTCATGAACAAGGTCGTGATGAGCCTGGTGTTGGATATGATCCAATGAACTTCAAAGAAGCAATATCTAATACTGATTCAACCAAATGGCTTGATGTCACGCAGTCAGAAATGGACTCTATGTATTCAAACCAAGTCTGAACATTAGTGGAACCACCTGAGGGAATCGTTCCCATAAGATGTAAATGGATCTAGAATCCAAACTTGGGGCAGATGGAAAGCTAGTGACCTTCAAAGTAAGATTGTTTGCAAAAGGTTACACTCAAAGACAAGGAGTTGACTTTGAGGAAACTTTTTCACCAGTTGCTATGTTTAAATCCTTAGAATACTACTAGCCATAGCAGCATGGTACGACTATGAGATATGACAAATGGATGTAAAGACTGCATTCCTCAATGGAGACATCAAAGAAGAAATTTATATGTCTCAACCTGAGGGATACACATCAGTAGAAAGTGAGCATAAGGTATGAAAACTTCAGAGATCAATATATGGTCTCAAGCAGGCGTCAAGGAGTTAGAACGTCGGATTTGATAGCATTATCAAGGGATTTGGTTTTGCTAAAAATCCTGAGGAACCATGTGTGTACAAAAAAGTTATTGGGAGTGCAGTGACATTCCTATTACTTTATGTTGATGATATGATACTCATTGGGAATGATATAGGATTACTACAATCAACTAAAGTATGGTTAGCAAGTAAATTCTTCATGAAAGACATGGATGAAATATCATATGTATTGGGAATACAAATCTATAGAGATAGATCAAAGAGAATGTTGGAGCTCACCCAAGCGACATATATCGATATCATCCTGAAAAGATTCTCTATGGAAGAGTCCAAGAGAGGATACTTACCAATGTGTCATGGTGTTACTCTATCTAAAGCAATGTGCCCCAAGACTGATGAAGAGATAGAGATGATGACACGTATTCCATATGCGTCAGCCATTGGTAGTATCATGTATGATATGATATCGACACATCCTGATGTCGCTTACGCTCTGAGTGTTGCAAGCAGATATCAGGAGAACCCTGGTCCAATGCATTGGAATGCCGTGAAAGATATCCTTAAGTACTTGAAAAGGACTAAGAACTTGTTCATGGTCTATGGGGGTGGAGAATTGAAATTGGAAGGCTAAATTGATTCTAGCTTCCAATGTGACGTAGATGATTCGAAATAGACCTCTGGTTTTGTGTTCATGCTTAATGGTGCGACTGTCTCTTGGAAGAGTTCCAAGCAAGACATCGTTGTAGATTCCACCACTGAAGCTGAATAGATTGATGCATCAGCTGCAGCCAAAGAGGCAGTTTGGATGAAGAATTTTGTCCAAGAGTTGGGCGTCATTCCTAATGGAGTTGATCCAGTCCCGGTGTACTGCGACAACACTGGTGCCATTGTGCAAGCAAAGGAACCAAGGTCTCATCAAAGATCCAAACATATACTGAGGAAATTCCACATCGTCCGGGAGATTGTGGGAAGAGGAGATATATCAGTCGAAAGAGTCTCCTCTGCAGATAATGTTGCTGATCTACTTACAAAGTCCTTGCCAGGACCATTGTTTGAAAAGCATCGCGAAGCAATGGGATTAAAGTTTATGGGTAATTGGCTATAGGTCAAGTGAGAGATTGTTATAGTAGATGTCCTGTAAGCCAACTGTTGGCTGGGGAATTTATTGGTTCGAATGTTTAAACAATCTTTAATTTAATATAATTTACTTTTAATGGTTTCGTTTTACTTTATTTGTATGTCCATAGATAAAGTCATTGATTATGCTTTAATACAAATGAATCGTAATTCGATGTTGAAAATCATTGGTAAACACTGCATATTCTAAATTCGTTCCTAGTCGATTCTGCCGCCTAAAATAAGTATAAAGGCCGCTTAAGCTCGAGACTAGCATCTGTGATGTTTTGTACTGCGTTTCTTGGTAAAGGCATAGAGATGTCCAAACATGCAGATATGTAGTCATATGATGATTATACGGAACAACCCTCCCTCGTACTTTCCAAGTGGTTATCATTCAACGAGAGGATAATTTCGTGGTTATGATTGTATACCATTAGTCCTTACGACCCGGGACAACACTGAGGCTCTACCGGCTCCAGGAGAGTCATCGGGTCGCGAGATTGGGTACAATTGTGACACCTATAGGAGCTAGTGTATTGTAGTCAGGGATTCACTGCTCACCTACGGGTGTGGATATCCTATGTGATCTGTTGAAATAATCGTGCGTGGAATCTCTGGCCAGAGTATGAGATGTATGTTGGAAAAGGAGTTCTCCAATGGTACATGCGATGACATTATTTATATGTATGACATAGTTATTGAATTATTATGCAACCCTCAATGAACCAATGGTTGCAGGTTCGATCGGGATATATGAGATGAATGGACTGTACTGTACGTTAATCATAATCGACTGGTTCTTGCAGGCACTATCAGTGATACCTTGGGAATCATGGGGTGATGCTACTAGACGCTCTTACCATGATTCGGTGAGTTTAATCAGAAATATGATTTCTGACATTCTCATGATCAACCGTCGATACATAGAATGGAGCAAATAAGAGTAAGCCCGAATAAAAGCATTCTCATGATCAACCGTTGATACATAGAATGGAGCAAATAAGAGTAAGCCCGAATAAAAGATTATGTCCTGAATCACAAAGAGTTGTGAACCCAAGGCTAGCTGTATCCCTGAATCATTGAGGGTCACAAAAGTACTGGATTGTTTGTTCCCGTTGGGAGAATAAATTCAACTCCTTGAATTTATGATAATTAAATTTTTAGAGAATAAATTCAAGGAGTTGAATTTATAAAATTTGATAATTTAATTTATTAAACTCAAAAGTTGATTTTATTAAATATTAAATTTTGGAGGTGATAAAATTCAAGGAGTAGAATTTATAATTTATATAATTAATTCAAATGTTGAATTTATAATAGATTTAATTTATTAAACTCAAAATTTGAGTTTATTAGATATTAAATTAAAATTGGTGGAAGTATATTTAAATGAGTTTGTAGGAATACAAGTCCAACATACTAAATAATTAAAGTTTAATGGACTTTGATTAATTAATTAAACTAATTGGACTAGTCCAATTAATTAACCAAGCCCATTATAATTAAATAGGTCCAATTATTTTATTATGATAATTAGGCCATAGATGTTTTATTTAAATGGGAGACCTAAAAAACCTAGCCTCCATAGACTCCCCATCCTTGAAATTCTCAAAATATATATGTGCATCGAGATTGCATTTGATAAGGCATGTATTTAGAATCCTAAATTTACTTAATTAATTGTATTAATTAAGTAAATAGTGGATTAGAAAGTTAATTAGAATATTTTATTCTAATGGCATGCAATTTTCGAGAATAAAAAGGAAGAATTCATTCGAAACCTTTTTCTTTCAATTTAGAAAAGAAAATTTTGAGCTCTCGAAAATCCCTTCTCAAAAGCAAGGAAAATTGTGCCGGTTTTTAAAATTTTATCTCTACGAAATAGTTCTTTTAAATTTCTAGTGTAATTTAGAAGAAAAAAAAATATTCCGATCGTAGACCTGATTCGGAGATTGAAGAAAGTCGTAGAGAATTCTTCAAGAGCTATCTCCGTTAAATCCGGAATAGTTGGAGCCATATGAATCGTTCACCAAAGATATAAAATTTCAACACCCTATGAATATTAATTTATTAAAAAACATACGAGTGTCCAAATAATATTTTGATTGTCAAAATAAAATTTTAAAACTTCTGCTGCGATTTGGGTACGAGAGAAACCGAGATCCAACACTTCTCACGTTCTTATTTTTTATTTCATGCCATTCTTAAGTCGAAGCTGATATCTGAAATCAATTTACATCATCAAAGTCCAATGACAAATATCACCTAATATTGAAACTTTTCTTTATATAAGAAGTAGTTTTGACATGAGAAACCGATGAATTTTCACTCACATATTGAATATTCAATTTTGACATATTTCATTATATCAAATAGATGAGTGTTAATACAACAGTGCTCACATAATTTTGATATAATGCACATCCAAAATGAACACTTATTTGAGCACCGATGAGTTGACACTCACCTATAAAATATACAATTTTGATATATTTGGTTCCATCAAATAAGTGTCACCTTATAGGTGTTCACATAAGTGTGTACATGAGTTTTGATATGATGCACATCCACCGTACAGACTTATATGAGCACCGATGAGATTCTACTCACATAATGAATCTACTATTTTGATATGTGTCATTAGATCGAATAAATGAGTGTCATAATAAATTTATCATCGATAAATACTCACGTAAGTGTGCAGTTTGGCTGGCACTCAAAACTATATCATTTATCACTATTGATATAATAACTTTCCGTCTACCATTTTCTTTTTACCTCTACACCGTACATATATTTTAATACAACTTTAATTCATTTCATTCGTCACTCGTTAATCCGCCATAAATGTAACCGCATAGAGTAAAAAAAGAATCTAGAAGAATAATTTACAGGAAGAATATGAAAATAAATATGTTGAAATTCAAATAAGAAAGACTAATCCAAGTAGGTAAATTGAAATTTAATAATATATTTAAGGGGGAAAAAAACAATTTTTGTCCAATATATTTGATTTTTTGTCATTAAATATAATGCCCGAGATTTAATTTCTGTAATCAGACGTTGATTAATTGACAGAATTGAGGTTATAGGAACTCAAATGAAGAAGCAGGGAATCATTACATTATAAGCCAAGATTTTGGACCGAACATCTCAAGATGTTGGACCGAATATCTCACGCCCGAGCGGTATAAAAGAACCGCCCGAGCGCCAATGCACCATGAGTTTGGACATAATGTTTGGCGCTCGAGCGGTAGAATATTACCGCCCGAGCGCCAGTAGATGATCAGCTGAGTATCTCGACAGAAACTTCCGCACCCGAGCGGAAGTTTTTGACAGCCCGAGCGTGATTGTTTAATTGCGAGGGCCGAGAGTTCCGCGTCCGGGCGGAACTTTATGTCCGCCCGAGCGCGAGACGTGCAGTATGCACAATGTGCCACTTGCCCTTACATGCAATGTGTACACACACACACACACACACACACACACACATATATATATATATATATATATATATGTATATATACACATATCAATCTTCAGAATTGGGAAAAGAAAGAAACGGAGGGCCAAGATAGGGTTAAAGTCCTTCGAAAGAGTTTAATTCTATTTGTGAGAAATCCGACCGTCTGATTTTGAATCCGACTTCAGTACTGAGTTTCTATCGACGCAGGCTTCGACTGGACGTAAGTTTTACTACGTTTTGATATGTCTCGAAATTATAATACTGCCAGAATCAGATGTGATCCATATATGTTGTTCTTGCGATATCAGATATTGTATAATCGAAACTGGATCGAAGAACAGACTGTTTATGCAATTGTTATGAATTTTCAGAGTTGATTTGATTGTGATTAGACCGATTTGATATCAGAATTATGTTGTTATCGATCACGAGATGTTGGGATTGATATTTGATTAATACTGTATCGCTGGGTATATTGATATTATTCAGATTTGGATCAGATGAGTTGTTGATTCGTATATAGTGATATTGTATTGTCGGTTTTGTGAGATTGTACAGATTTGATGTTATGACCTGTTATTATTGAAGATTATGATTCGTATTGATATCGATTATGAGTTGTGGTATTATATCTGTGATGTTGAGATTAATGGGGCTATCAAGACTGTATTGTTATGCCGTCGAAACATCGGTAGATTGATTGTGATCAGATTCAGTATTGATTGAGATTGTATTATGATATCGTTGATATGGATCAGATTATGTTTGCTTTGAGTATTGATCAGAACATGTTTTGAATTGAGTTATACATTGATAAAGTGTATTCGATATTGTTATTTCAGATTTGATATGGACAGATTAGACTTTGAGACTTCGACTTCGTCAGACCGAGAAGAGAAAGGTATAAATTGATGTTGATGCGGGATTGCACAACTCGAGTTAGATTCGACTTGAGTTTCCCAAAATCACACACTGAATGATTATTGCATTTGATATTTGCAATGCTTGATATTGATATGCTTATTATATTGATTATAGCAAAGCATGAGTCAGAGTTGGGCAGACCCGCCTAGTCTTTGGCAGAACCGCCAAGTCACTGGACTTTTGGATATATATCGACAGACTGAGGAGAAGACCGACTCCTATTGCAGATCTTCAATATAGACAGCCAAAGTCTGGGACTAAGAACGTACCACCATCTAGCTGGGGTAAAGTAGATGGGAGAACGTTGCGTTCTTATTCAGATCGGAATCCCTAGATTAGGAATGAGTCGATTCAGAGTCTAAGAGTCACAAAGTGTGATTTACCGCTTGATATTGATTCATGTTTTCGGATTATGATACATGTTCAGAGTATGATTTACCGTTTGATATTGACCCATGTTTCTGACTGTGATACATGTTATGGATATCTGCTTCATGCTTTTATATTTGGTTATATGAAATGCATGTATACATGGTTTATACTGAGAATGTAATTCTCACCGGAGTTATCCGGCTGTTGTCTTTTTTGTATGTGTGCATGACAACAGGTGGGACAAGATCAGGATCAGGAAGAGGATGAGAGATTTTAGTAACGTGGAGATCCGGGCCCAGAAACAGAATAGGATTCAGCACTGGATATATAGTCGTTGAACCTAGTTGAGATAGAGACATGTAGTACATGATTTGTACTTTTATTTTGACATGTATATCAGATAGATTACTTTTACGTTTCCGCAGTTATAATTTAAAAAGAAAAAAATTTAGTCCCACTTTTCTTAATTGTTATATTTGACATTAATAATGATTAAGACATGAATTAGCGTCCGGGTCACCACGTTTGATTATCTATGTTGTCAAATTTCAATATAAGCCATATATATTTTAATTTTTTTGGCAAATTTAATTCTTTTTCATTGAGAATGTTGACGTGACATTATACATTTCAGCACCACACTGATGTCATACCAAAGGCATAACAAAAATAACTAAAATTGCAACAAATAAAAACGAAGATAATGGAGTATTAAGATTAAATTTGGCTACATAGATTATCAAATTAATAAAAAAATAAATATGTTGAACCGAAAATACAAATTTTTATATATTTAGAATCATTTATATAAATATGTTGAACCGAAAGTAGAAATTTTTATATATTTAGAATCATTTATATACTTCAGATTTTTAACCTCGATATAAAATACTCTCGCCACTTGACACTTTATCGAAAGAAGTTACTTAAGACCTCTATATTTTTTTTGCTGGCCACTTCTCAATTTTCAAACTTGATTTGTGACCAAATAGGAGTCCTACTATTTTTGTGGTCACTCATCTAACCAGTGGCACCAATGCAAAAGGATGAGAATTTTTTGTTTTACCATTCATTGGTTTCTTTCTTCAATGGTTTCCAATAACTCAACCAACAAAATATCCAATTAGAGAATCAACAAAAGTTTCTCAAAAGAAAAAGACCCAATAGAAATAGTAATTTTACTCGGTGTGTGCAAAGTTCCTATAAAAAGTTGAATAATATGCATGAGTGAAAATGTGGCTTCCAAGTGCAAAAGGAAGCACAATGGGGAAAAAGGGTGGCCGCAATGGCCTTGTTGCGGTAGCATTGGACAAAGATAAAGGAAGCCAATATGCACTCAAATGGGCAATAGAGAACTTCCTTACCAAAGGCCAAACTATTATACTCATTCATGTCGTCCAGCCATCTTCGTCGGTTTCACGTACGTAACGCATTCTCCGATCCTAGTACTTTTCCTCACTGGTCCTGTGTTCTGACACGGTTTATATAAGATTCTGTAATTTCTTTGGATCTGCACCACGCATGGATCCGAGGCAAAACATGTTAAATTTTTACGCGTACTCTGTTTTAAGAAAGTGCTAGTTTCGAGAATGCAGTTGGTAACAATGATTTGGGTGTTTTAAAAAAGTGTTAGTTTCATTCAACTGCTGTGTGCTCGATCGACGCCTTACTTTGATTTGACTGAAATATTTGTGTGCAATTCTTCTAAATGAAGGGGACTTTTCTTTGATATTGTGAATGCAGTTGGGAACAATTATGCGATTCATGATCTTAATGGAGCCACATTAGCCTATAAGCAAGTTCTTGAAAAACAAACCAAGGAGCTATTCCTCACATTCCATTGCTTCTGCAATAGGAAAGATGTAATGCTGAAATCAATACTGCTCTCTGTTTTCGACCAGCGGTATATGCGAGAATCTAATCGTCTGTCGTTCTTTTCCATAGATACAGTGTTTTGATGTGGTGCTGGAGGATACCAATGTACCGAAAGCTATAACAGAATACGTTGCACATGGTGCAATCAAAAACTTAGTTCTTGGAGCATCCCGAAATGGCTTTATCAAGTAAGTTCCTTGTCTTGCATCGATGGGGCTCAATGCGCAATTAGGTGCCTTTGTGTCATGAAGTCTAGGCGCAAGGCGAGACTTGTGTCTTATTGTAATGTGACTTATTTTAGTGAGACACACTACAGGATTATAGAAGATGATCCCACTATTGAAATAGAGATTCATGTTGTTAGAGTAGATGTCCTACAAGCCAACGGTTGGCTAGGGAATTTATTGACTCAAATGAAATAAAAAATCTTTATTTTAATATAATTTAACTTTTAAATGGTTTCGTTATACTTAATCTGTATACCCATGCAATCAGCATAGATAAAGTCCTTGATTATGCTTTAATACAAATGAATCGTAATTCGATGTTGAAACTCATTTGTAAACACTGCATATTCTAAATTCGTTCCTACTCGATTCAGCCGCCTAAAACATGGATAAAGGTCGCTTGAGCTCGAGACTAGCATCTGTGATGTTGTGTACTGCGTTTCTTGGTAAGGGCATAGAGATGTCCAAACATGCAGATGGGTAGTCATATGATGATTTTCCCTCGGACTTTCCAAGTGGTTATCATTCATTGAGAGGATAAGTCCGTGGTTATGATTGTACACCATTAGTCCTTACGACCCGGGACAACACTGAGGCTCTATATGCTAGGGCTGTGCTTTGACTCGTTTACCGGCTCCAGGAGAGTCATCAGGTGGCGAGGTTGGGTACAATTGCGACACATATAGGAGCCAGTGCATTGTAGTCGGGGATTCACCGCTAACCTACGGGTGTGGATATCCTGTGTGATCTGATGAAATAATAGTGCATGGAATCTCTGGCCAGAGTATGAGATGTACGTTAGAGAAGGAGTTCTCGAATAGTACACGCGATGCCACTATTATACTTATCACACAGTTATCGAATAATTATGCAACCCTCGATGAACCAATGGTTGCAAATTCGATCGGGATATATGAGATGAAGGGACCGTACTGTACGTTAATCATACTCTACTGGTTCTTGCAGGCACTATCAGTGATACCTAGGGGATCATGGGGCGATGCTACTAGATGCTTTTACCATGATCCGATGGGTGCAATCAGAAATGAGTTCTGAAATTCTTGATCAAGGTGTTGATGAAAAAAATGGGGCTAACTAGGATAAGCCCGAATAAGAATAAATATTATTCTGAATCACAAAGCGTTGTGAACCCACAGCTAGCTGTATCCCTGAACCATTGAGGGTCACACAAGTACTGAATCATTTGTTCTCGTTGAGAGAATAAATTCAAGGAGTTGAATTTATATTATGATATAGTAAATTCAAAGAGTTGCATTTATGATAATTAAATTTTGAGAAAATAAATTCAAAGAGTTGAATTTATGGGATAGTAAATTCAAGAAGTTGAATTTATGAAATTTGGAGAGAATAAATTCAAGGAGTTGAATTTATAAAATTTGATAATTTAATTTATTAAACTCAAAAGTTGTGTTTATTAAATATTAAATTTTGGAGGTGATAAAATTCAAGGAGTTGAATTTATAATTTAAATATTAAATTCAAATGTTGAATTTATAATGAATTTAATTTATTAAGCTCAAAGGTTGAGTTTATTAAAATTAAATTAAATATGATGAGAGATATGTTTAATGAGCTTGTAGGAGTAAAAGTCCAACATACTAAATAATTAAAGTTCTTAATGCACTTTGATTTATTAATGAAACTAGTTGGACTAGCCCAATTAATTAATCAAGCCTATTAATGTTAATTATGATAATTAGGTCATGAAAATTTCTTTTTAAGAAAAATTTGACCTAAAAGGAATAGCCTCCACCAATCGCAAAATGTGATTCACGAGAGTTGCATCAATTATTCCTCCAAATATTTAGTTTACTTAATTAATGATATTAATTAAGTAAATCATGTTTAAAGAAATATTAAGATTTCTTTATTCCTTTTTGGATATAGGTTTTTCGAGAGACTCTCCAAGAATTGGAAAAGAAAAGTTTTGGCTGTTTCAAAACTCTTAAAAAAATCTCTTCTCAAAACAAGAAAAAATCCGGCTTATATTATTGAGTCGAATTTTTCGTGTTAGATCTCAACGTAAAACTTCTTCCAAATTTTTTAGTGCAATTTGGAAGAGGATCAAACAATCTAGTCGTGGACTTGATTAGAAGAAAAAGAAAGAAGCCTCTTGAAGAAAGTTCGTAGGGATTAATCAAAAGCCAGATCTGTAATACCGGATCGGTTGGTGTCCATTGATTAATTCATAAAGGTATAATTTCTGACACCCTATGAATGTTTTGGTTAAAATCATACGAGCGTCCAAACATCTTGAATGTCAAGATCTAAAATTTTTAAAACTTTCGCTGCGTTTGGGCGTGTAGAAAACCGGGATCCAACACATGTGTGATCCAAATTATACCCTACAAACTATTGAACAGCTACACAATAAATATTTATTTATCTATTAGTTAAAGGAATGACCATTCCTTGGCATTTCTGGTCGATGTCATCATCCCTGTATTAAAAAGCGCTTAAAGGGCAGGGCTTCTTGATCCTTTCAACACACCACGGCTCGTGCTCCACGACCAAGGCGCGCGCTTAATCTGTGACTATCTTGAAATCCATTTAGGCATAAGAAATGAATCTCATTATGCTTTATTTATTTTTAATAACTATGGCAAGTGGTAATCACTCAAAACAAATGTCAGAAAGCACGCTTAAAGGGCTTCTCGATCCTTTAAATGCACCAAGACTCATTCTTCATCCCCGAGGTGCATGATTAATCGAAGGCTGCGCCATGATTTTCATTTAGGCAAAATGACTCAACCTGATTCAGCGTTGTGGGTTTGTATTAACTATTGTAAGTGGTAACCATTAGCTCAACAACATTCTTTGGTTCGCAGACGATTGAAAACTGTAGACATTCCCACCAGTGTCTCCAAGGGCGCACCGGATTTTTGTACAGTTTACGTCATCTCCAAATCGAAGATCTCTTTCGTGAGAAATGCTTCTCGTCTTGCGCCATTCACGTCCCCTCTCGCATCTCAAATACACAAAATGCAGCAGAAGGATAATGAGAATACTTCCGCTGACCAGCACCCTAAACATTTGCCTAGTTTTAGAAGTTCGTCTTTGTTTGATTCATAAACAATGTTACGTTTTGTCGATTATTCTGTAGATGAGCTCATGAAACGTTGAACAGGGGGAGAAAAGACACCGCCGAAGTCTGCAGTTGATGACACTGATATAGTCAAGTAATATTCTGTTCCATTTTTTCTAATATAAGAGATTAATATTTTATACCATTGAAGTATCCTACACTATCTAGACGAAAAATTCCAAGTCCTTAATACACACACACACACACACAAACTGATGTGTTGTATACTAAACAATAGAAATAGAATAATATGCAGTACAAGTGTACAACATAAACAAAATAGATTTACAAGATTGGAACTTTATTAGTGAATATATAATAATTTAGAATACCACCTTCCCTGCATGCAGATGATTATAGGAAGCACCTTCTATAACTAAATCACCATAAAATTGTCTCATATATACTTCATAATCTCATTATTATTAAATCTGATGTTAAAATATATTCTTTGATTTCTAAAAATTATCCAGGATGACGTTGAAGCCGAAATGAGAAGGCTGAAGCTAGAGTTACAGAAAACTATGGATATGTACAGCACTGCATGTAAGGAAGCTCTAACTGCTAAACAAAAGGTTGTATCAAGGGCATTTGATTTGATTGTTCTGCGACAGTGTATATAGGTTCTTAAAATGCTTTTATATGCAGGCAGTGGAACTTCATCGGTGGAGGTTAGAAGAAGAGCCAAGACTAGAAGAAGCTCGACAGGGAGAAGAAGCAGCACGAGTTACTGCTGAACAAGAGAAAGCTAGATATAAAGAAGCCATGGAGAATGCTCAATCAGCTCAGATAGTTGCAGAAATGGAGTCCCAGAAAAGACTTAGCATAGAAATGAGCGCGCTAAAAGATTCAGAAAAGGAAAGAGCAGTAACTATATCACCATTAAGATACAGAAGATACACCATTGAAGAAATCGAAGAGTCTACCGAGTATTTTGCTGAAACTCGTAAAATCGGTGAAGGCGGCTATGGTCCGGTATATAAGTGTCACCTTGATCATACTCCGGTGGCAATTAAGGTCTTGCGTCCCGATGCTGCTCAAGGAAGATCACAGTTTCAACAAGAGGTAACGATATTACTTCTGCAAATGATATGCATTCCCCAAGAAACATATCAATTATCTATAATAATTTTAATGATATAGTAATGATTATCGACCGTGTTCTTTGACCATTTCTAATCAAAATCCTTTTCATAATGCAGGTTGAAGTCCTAAGTTGCATGAGACATCCAAATATGGTCCTACTTCTTGGAGCCTGCCCTGAATACGGCTGTCTAGTATATGAGTACATGGCCAACGGTAGCTTGGACGATCGTCTTTTCAGGAGAGATAACACTCGCCCCCTCACATGGCAACTTCGGTTTAGAATTGCTGCAGAGATAGCCACAGGCCTACACTTTATCCACCAGACAAAGCCAGAGCCTTTGGTCCATCGAGACCTTAAACCGGGAAACATTCTTCTCGACCAGAACTATGTGAGCAAAATTGGTTGATGCGCTCAAAAAATGCGCATTCATAGAAATACCTTAAATCGATGATCACGAACCAATTCTTCAATATACCGAATCAAACCGCTCCAAAAATATAACTGTGTATCAAAGAAAACGGGTGAGATGACTCCGCCCAAAGGCGAAGCCACTCCGACGCTCAAGTCAGTATAGTGTTTGAGAGAAAAATATAAGACTGGGGTAAATAATTGAGCGTGAAAGCGTACCTTAATTAGGGTTAGGAACCTTTTATTTATAGGTGTGGAGTCTTAGATGGTATAGAATTTTGTAATATATGGCAACTAGATTTGTGCATATCAATACAATATCTTGTAATATCTCTAAAATATAATTAATGATATGATAGGATTTTTACCATATCATCACTAGCACCCCCCGAAAAAAAGTGACGAAGAGTGAAATGATGGAGGAACATTAAATGAATGAATTATATTTTAGAGTATGTAAGATAGTATTCTCGTTGCATGTAATAGTGTCCTTTGAGCGTTTGTTGTGGAGTGTGCTTTTTGAGGGGAGCCAAATTAAGCGGCCAATATAGTCATCAGTTACTGAATTGGTAGTCGAATAAATGTTCTTTCCAGCTAAGTCGATAGAAAGTCAAAAGAGCCAAGAGTGGCTGTACTGCTCAATAAGAAGTCGGGTCAAGATGTCGAGACCAACATAAGATCAAACATATATAAGAAGTTCGAGATATATCGATTGTCGTGAGAAGATAATATGCGTCCGAGTAGACCATGATTAAGAGTCTGAACAAAAATACAGTTTGATATGATGTTCTGAGATGTTTGAAGGTCATACTCAAATAAGAGTCGTTGATAAATATCTGCTGAAAGTCGAGCTCGGATGAAGAGCGATAAAGAATATCATGCTAATAACCAAGCTAAAATGATAAGCTATAGATAAGATCCTGCTGAAAACCGAGCTCAATGAAGAGATATATAAGATCCTCCTGAAAATAAGCTCAAATAAAGAGCTATAGATAATAGTCTGCTGAAAATCGAGCTCAAATAAAGAGCAATAGATAATAGTCTGTTGAAAGCCGAGCTCAAATAAAGAACTATAGATAATAGTCCGCTGAAAGTTGAGCTCAAATAAAGAGGAATAGATAATAGTCTGCTGTCGAGCTCAAATAAAGAGCAATAGATAATAGTCTGCTGAGAGCCGAGCTCAAATAAAGAACAATAGATTAAGAATCAAATTACTGTTATCGAGCGTGAGGTCGAGCTTATATGTTTTCCAAGCCGAGTTGGATTTACTGAGTGCCGAGCAAGGTCGGGCTTACTGAGATGCCGATCAAGGTCGGGCTTACTGAGGTGCCGAGCAAGGTCAGGCTTACTGAGGTGGCTTACTGAGGTGCCGAGCTAGGTCGGGCTTACTGAGGTGCCGAGCAAGGTCGGGCTTACTGAGGTGCCGAGCAAGGTCGGGATTATGTAATTTCCAAGCAGAGTTGGACTTACTAAGGTGCCGAGCAAGGTCGGGCTTACTGAGGTGCCGAGCTAGGTCGGGCTTACTGAGGTGCCGAGCTAGGTCAAGCTTACTGAGGTGCTGAGCAAGGTCGGACTTATGTATTTGCCAAGCAAAGTTGGACTTACTGAGGTGCCGAGCAAGGTCGGGCTTACTGAGGTGCCGAGCAAGGTCGGGCTTACTGAAGTGCCGAACTTGGGTGCCTGCTAGTGAAAATAACATGTGTCGAGCCTAGGCACGGTGCATCGAGCATGCTGTAGGACACTGATGTGATAATGTAAGGGTTGAGCACATGTGTCTCCGACTATTCACATAAAACTGTAAAACACCCACTGAAATCTATCTCAAGTATGTGAAGTTCAACATAAAATATCATTAAGATGTCATGCTATGCTTGGGACGGATAAATGCTTTATGAAACAATGCGAAGTCTGAGCTCATGTGGCCTCGAATAGCTAATTCAGGATAACAGATAAGAACTACCTTGTGACATCTCGAGTGGAAGAAATATTAAAAATCACCAAATATAATCGTGAAGTCATGCTAGACCTTAAAAATATTTTCTCCCAAAATTTAGTAAATAAGGAAGGAATTATCTAAGCTCAACCAAACAACCACTGTAGGATTTCAACATGTTTTAATATAGAGGTTAGATCCATCACTCAGAATAATCCAACATCACTCATGATCCCGTGCTGTTTGGATAAATAAAGTAATACAACTATGAAATTTGTCTAAAGATTTAGTTAGATCTATACGGTGAGGATTTGAGCTGAGGCAATTCCTTTTAAATATTTCCACAAAATATAATTATGATAAGGATTCAGAGTATGCATTAGTGTAAAAAATGCTATAGAACTAAAGAACAACCGTCTCTAATTTAAATAATCTGGTAGACGAAAAAACTGAAGCAACCAAGACAGTGACCCCTAGCCAAGAAATATTCTTAACTTGTGGTTCAAGCATAGCTATAAGCAACTATCCGGAATTGATCCCGTTTGTCATAAGTTGTGACATCAAATATGAACTCATGATAACATATCATAAGAATTGGCAAGAAAATTGTCTGAAACATAGGCAGTCTCAAATTTTAATAAGTGAGAAATCTAGTTTGGTAAATAAATGTTTAAACAGAAACTATGTTTAAATAACCCACTCTGAGCGTGCAATGACCAAAGTTCATGAAATCGTATGGACTAAGAAAATTTATGGAGGAAGAGTAGCACCTTTGAAGTATCGAAACTCCCAAAAGCCAATTTTAAAACAAATAAACAAGTGACCAAACCAGAGATTCAAAACCTAATGAGCTACTTCACCCTTTACGCCGCTTCAAGGTTTTGATGATTGTTTTCCACCGACATGGGCTTCATTGGCAAAAATAAATGGTAGAGAGATGAAGGTTATCATGCAAAACATAATGACACCCAATAAAATAGAAACACAAGCCTTGGAGCAATTCAACGTAAATAATTCATTACTCTCTAATCAATAGTGCTCCTTCAAACTCCTCTGGGAAACTAGAATGACCTCTAAAAGAAAATTATCAGCATATGAAATTTCGTATGAAATATCCATTGAGGTTGGAATGTTGAGTTCAATGTCCATACGACAAGTTTCATCATGAAAATTATATGGCATTTTTCATATTGTAGTGTTGATAATAGTTTTCAAAAAGAAGATAAATCGTTAAGAATTGAATTCATGGGGTTGAGGCTAACGAGTTGTTGATAAGATATTCATTGCAAACTCATGCCGATCTCATACTTTTAGTAGTGATATAAATAAATCTTTAAAAATTAAACTTTGACTAACTTATATTAAAAGAAAAGTAACCAAGGAACTTATCTCCAGCGAGTTGTCAATCAATTTGCAATTTTGATCACTTTAAAACAATTGCCCATTTTCTGTTGCTTGAGGGGATGTACCGACACCAACCACGTAGGCCGCATATGATAAATTCAATGGACTTCATAAAAATATAACTATATTGGTAAGCTAGAAGCCGCCTGGGTCCCGATATGCTTGCATATTGTATTGCATCCTGGAAAATCTTTGTTCTTCAATTGTGAAGGCATATTCATCGAAGAGTTGTTAACCGCCTAGCCACAATCTCTCTGATTTTACGGGAGAAAGTGATAGGGTCTGGAGGTGGAGAGATGTCAGCCTCGGTTTGGGCTGCGGCGAGTTAGCGTATTCTTCTCGTGGAAGATAACAAACCGTAATAGAGGTAACATCAACGGCTCTAGGACAATCCATCGGGAAATTTTCCAACCCCATAGACATGTGGCTGAGGTGGCGAGGCGTGAATCCATATTGGTGCTCAACATAGCAGCTTACAGTGAACCGTGCTTATGGGTCGATGGCTCGAACAACGGTTCTCGGCCGGAGTGCAATAGTAAAGATGGTAAATTTGTTTAGGAAAGAGACGTGCACTTGGTGGCGGGGAGACGTATTTAGAACACAATCGCAAGATTCTAGATAAAATGGGGCACGTTTTCGAGGCAATTGTTTTGTTTCCTTCACTGAATATGCTGTGGATGATGGGTTGGGAAAATTTTATTTTTTTTCTTCTTAATTCAACCGGTAGAAGACAAATCGCGTGGATAAATTTCGTTCCCACATACGGCGCCATTGATGCGCTCAAAAAATGCGCATTCATAGAAATACCTTGAATCGATGATCACGAACCAATTATTCAATATACCGAATCAAACCGCTCCAAAAATATAACTGTGTGTCAAAGAAAACGGGTGAGATGACTCCGCCCAAAGGCGAAGCCACTCCGACGCTCAAGTCAGTATAGTGTTTGAGAGAAAAATATAAGACTGGCGTAAATAATTGAGCGTGAAAGCGTCCTTAATTAGGGTTAGGAACCCTTTATTTATAGGTGTGGAGAGCCAGAGCCTTTGGTCCATCGAGACCTTAAACCGGGAAACATTCTTCTCGACCAGAACTATGTGAGCAAAATTGGTGATGTTGGATTGGCAAGACTCGTGCCTCCTAATGTAGCAGATGGTGTAACACAATACCGAATGACATCAATAGCTGGAACTTTCTGCTATATTGATTCTGAATATCAGCAAACTGGCATGCTTGGAGTGAAATCGGACATTTATTCGTAGGGGTCGTGCTTCTACAAATACTAACAGCAAAACCAGCAATGGGCTTAACTCACCATATTGCACGGGCGATTGAGAAGGGGACATTGGTGGAGATGTTGGATTCTTCAGTTCCAGATTGTCCTGTAGAAGAGGCCTTAACAATTGCAAAACTTGGAATCCAATGTGCAGAACTAAGGCGGAAAGACAGACCAGACCTTGGCAAGATCGTTTTACCAGAGCTTAATAGATTGAGAGAATTTGCTGAAGAAAACATGACTCATTTTCTGGTGGCTACAAGTGCAGCTCCACCGAGTCACAAACTTGCTGCTACTACTAAGGTCAGTTACTTGGACCATTTACAACTTTTAGTTAATTCCTCCCAACTGACTATGCATGGTTTAGAGGAAATACTATCCAGTATCTGCCAAAAACTGTTCTTGGGTATATGGAATTAATTGCTCAATAGAGGTCCAAGAACATATAAAAAAGAAAAACACTTTATGTTCAATTCTACCAAAAAATATATATTATTCTTCTCAATCAAATTAGGGGACGTCTAAATTTAGTAAACTTGGTTTATTTTCTAAATTACAATTAAAAAATGTACAAAAATTCTGCAGCAAATCAAGAGTGACCCTCAACCGCACTTCAAAGGTAGCAATCCAAAACAGAGTTCAAGTTATGCATCTCTACCAGGAGCTAACTGAAGGTATATGTACATATGATATAAAACTAATCTTTAAAACCAGCAAGTATCCTTTCTGTAAAGATAATTAATGGCATCTAACTCGCTTTCCATTTTTCACGTTTTCCCACAGAGGCTACCACCAAAAGTTTTCTAGAAGGAAAATTGACAAAAATAGTCAAATTGCCTCGTATTTTTTCTTTTAGTGATTATTTATAACATAACTATATTAGACAAAATCGAGCTCGAGCTTAAATGATGTGAAGCTTATTTTATGAAATATAGGTATAGCTAGAGATACTGATCATGTTTGTTCCTGGACAAGCAGAAGGCCTTTCTACTGCCTATGTTTATAGTTGGAATGTAATTAAATGTGTTGATTCATGCTTGTGCAGTCAAACTCTGATCATAAATAGTTAGTATGAGGCTCTCATATTATGTCATTGACTCATTCATACATACAACAAAAAAAGAGAGTATGCTAATGCCTAAGAAAATGGATATTAGATTTCAATTAATTTGACCCCAAGTGAATTTATAAGTATAGCTTGGTGTGAAAAGTTAGAAACTACTTTTTCCTTTATAGGCCACATTAATCTAGCTCTTTGAGTGGCACAAGGAAGAGGACTGAAATTGTTGTTAAAACTAATTAATTTATTCAACATCTCTGTTGCGCCGGATGTGAAATAGAACGATTCTCTCGACTTTATTTAACCACTTGAATTTGAAGAAGTAAATTTACCGCTCAAAAAATGTGTCCCAAACATGCTGATGAATTCATAATAATAGAGTACTAAAGTGTCTTGCCATAAAGCAACTAATCCGTCCGCTTTGGTCCTTTTGTTTACCATATTGACATATGACACATGGTGGCATGCACTACATCAGCTAGTTGCCCTACATCGTGGGTAACTTAAAAAGAGATCCATGAAAGTGTTAGAGTAGGTGCTCAGCAAGTCAACTTGTGGCTTGAGATTTTATTCAGTCTAATGTAAAACAATATTTATTTTAATAATATTTTACAATTTTATCTAATAATGTTATTATGTTTTGTCTGTATGCTCATACAAGTTGCATAGATAAAGTTCTTGAATATATAATATGTTGTTGGATAAATGAAATGATAAAAGAGAAGAGTAGTAAAGCAAGTGGGAGTTGTCCCACATTGAGAGATTAGCCTAGGTGAGTCTCCCTCATTAGCTCCTAGTTTGAGCTATGGGTTTGGGCCCCAAGGGATACCAGAAGTTTTTAGACGGGGGAAGTCGCTAGTAGGCTAAGTCTCGGTGAATTAAACACACACGCGCGCCCGCCCGGCTCGGCTCGGCGCGGTGCGGTGAGGTGAGGTGTGGTGTGGTGCGGTCTTTGACCAATATTAATCTTTTTGGACCAAGTTTACTTGGAAATTAAATTTTATTGGGAGTACTCGCGCCAAGATGATGCATATGGACAGGAGTATGCGCGCGTCTTTCCTGCGCGGGTGCGTGCTGGTCTCTGGTTCTGTGGCCAATGAACAGAGTAATGTGCGCGGGTGCGCAGCTTCCCGCGCGAGTGCGCGCGCATTGTTGTGCCTAGAGGACAGAGAGCTGTGCACGGTCACGCAGCTTCTCGCGCGGATGCGCGCGATGTTCTGACCAACTGTTGGGCGAGAAGAGTAGGTCGCGCGCGGCCGCGCGACACGATGTTTCAGAAATTGTGTGCGTCCCTTGACATTCAAAGTGTCAGTTCTTGACTGATTATGCACCAACCAATGTGTTTGTTGACTAAAGTTGTGTCTCTTCTACGCATCCGGTCCGGAAAGACGCATTTCTTCTATGCAACCGGTGGTCATTTATAAATAATCCTCTACTACATCATTGTTGGGGTTGGAAAAATTTGGGGATCTAATATTGTTGCATTTTTCTCTCTTCTACACTTGAAAGTTGTTGCATAACTTTGTTCGTTGCAATCTAGAGTTTGTTGTACTACTACTCTAGATAGGAGTCGTTGTATCTTAGGGACGATTGCTGTTAACGTAAAGCACTTGTATACGGGCAATATCGTCTTGCGGATAAAGGATTTATCCTTGCCTCGACTGAAAGAATCGTTGCTGCTTCCTTGTCCCAGAATAATCGAGAAGGACACCACCAGGTACAACAACAATCGCAAGACGATATTTCGTGTTCTACATCTCTGAATTCTGAAAATGTCAAGCACATCATTCACTTCTATGGCCACTGCTCCCGCTCATGGTGAAAAGCTATCAAAATTCACCGGCGCAGACTTCAAACGTTGGCAACAGAAAATGTTGTTCTATCTCACTACCCTGAGTCTATCTCGGTTTCTGAATGAGGATCCACCTACAGTTGCAGAAGACGATACCGACACACAACGAAGAAACGCTGTGGAAGCGTGGAACCACAGTGATTTCTTATGCATAAATTATATTTTGAATGGACTTGATGACACACTGTATGGTGTCTATTGTTCAGTAAAGACTGCAAAGGAACTGTGGGATTCCTTGGAGAAAAAATACAAGACGGAGGATGCGGGCATCAAGAAGTTTGTCGTTGGTAAGTTTCTGGACTTCAAAATGACTGACTCCAAAACCGTGATTAGCCAAGTGCAGGAATTTCAGATCATCCTGCATGACTTACTTTCTGAGGGAATGTTGTTGAATGAGCCCTTCCAAGTAGCAGCACTAATCGAGAAGTTGCTGCCTATGTGGAAGGACTTCAAAAACTATCTTAAACATAAGCGCAAGGAGGTGAAACTCGAAGATCTAATAGTGAGACTTAGAATCGAGGAAGACAACCGAAACTCTGAGGCCAAGACATATAAAAGGGCGATGGAATCTGAAGCTAAAGCAAATCTAGCGGAATCAAGCACTAGTCACAAGAGAAAGCGACCGAACGATGACAAGAAACAAGGAAAAGCCAAGAAGTTCAAAGGGAATTGCTTCAATTGTGGCAAGCCGAATCACATGTCAAAAGATTGTCGTCTTCCAAAAAGAGACAATAATAAGCAGAAACAAAGGCAAGCGAATGTCGTCGAAGAACGATATGTACCAATTGATATGTCTCAACTTGATTTATCTGCTGTTGTATTTGAAGACAACTTGGTGGACAATCCAAGAGAGTGGTGGATAGACACCGGATCTATTAGCCACATTTGTGCCGAAAAGGAGATGTTTTCATCCTACTCTCCCATCAGTGAAAAGAAACTATTTATGGGAAACTCTACAACTTCTGATGTCGTAGGAGTTGGAGAAGTGGTGTTGAAGATGACTTCAGGAAAAGAAGTAACGCTCAAGAATGTACTGCATGTGCCGGACATTCGGAAGAACTTGGTTTCCGGTTCCTTGTTGAGTAAGGCCGGGTTTAGGCTTGTGTTCGAATCGGCCAAATTTGTGTTAACCAAGAGTGGTGTTTTTATAGGCAAAGGGTACCAAGATAATGGTCTCTTTAAGATGAATGTAATGAATGTTATCCGCCAAGAGGCGAAGAATAAAGTTATAAATTCTACGTACTTGATTGAAAGTTCAAATTTATGGCGTGAAAGATTGGGACATGTTAACTTTAACACGTTGCAAAGACTTGCAAACCAAAATGTAATACCTACATTTAAAAAGGATCCACAACACAAGTGTGAGATCTGTGTTGAAGCAAAAATGGCAAAAGTCCCTTTCCATTCGGTAACGAGAAGTACTACGCCGCTTGAGTTAATCCATACTGACATATGTGATTTAAAATATGTACAAACTCGAGGTGGGAAAAAGTATTTCATAACATTCATTGATGATTGCACAAGGTTTTGCTATGTCTATTTATTGAAAAGCAAAGATGAAGCAATAGAAACATTCAAAGCTTATAAGAATGAAGTAGAGAATCAACTCAGTTCAAAGATCAAAATGATAAGAAGTGATCGAGGTGGAGAGTATGTTGCTCCGTTTGAAGAATTTTGCACAATCTCTGGCATAATTCATCAAACTACAGCTCCATACTCACCTCAATCAAACGGAGTAGCAGAACGCAAGAATCGTACTCTTAAGGAGATGATGAATGCGTTGTTGATAAACTCAGGCTTACCCCAAAACTTGTGGGGGGAAGCGATTCTCTCAGCGAACTACATTCTCAATAAAATACCACTCAAAGGAAACAATGATACTCCATATGAGAAATGGAAAAAGCGTAAACCATCTTACAAATACCTCAAAGTGTGGGGGTGCTTGGCTAAAGTAGAAATACCAAAGCCAAAACAAGTTAAGATTGGGCCGAAAACAATTGATTGCGTCTTCATTGGATTTGCAAATAATAGTAGTGCATATCGCTTCTTAGTGCACAAATCTGAAATTCCTGATATCAATGAGGGAACGATAGTTGAATCAAGGAACGCAGTATTCTTTGAAAATATATTTCCTTGTAAAGAAAGGATAGAATCCCGTCTAAACAAAAGACCTTATGAAACTTCGGTTGCACCTGTTCAAGGCAATGAAGATATAAGGCGCAGTAAGAGAGCAAGGGTTGAAAAGTCATTTGGTCCCGATTTTCTAACATACCTGTTAGATAATGAACCAAGAACTATTCAAGAGGCTCTATCAAATCCAGAAGCTCCTTTCTGGAAAGAAGCAATCAAAAGTGAATAGATTCCATCATGTACAACCATACATGGGAGTTAGTTGATCTTCCTCCGGGTTGTAAACCTTTAGGATGCAAATGGATCCTTAAAAAGAAATACAAAGAAGATGGATCTATAGATAAATATAAAGCTCGATTGGTTGCAAAAAGGTTTAGACAACAAGAGGGATATGATTTCTTTGACACATACTCTCCAGTTACGAGAATCACATCCATTCGTGTTCTCATAGCCATTGCATCGCTGCATGACCTTGAGATTCATCAAATGGATGTTAAAACAGCCTTTCTAAATGGAGTATTGGAAGAAGAAATCTATATGGAACAACCCGAGGGGTTTGTTGTACCCGGATAAGAGAAGACGGTATAAACTTGTCAAGTCCCTATACAGACTCAAACAAGCACCTAAACAGTGGCATGAAAAATTTGATACCACAATGATATCAAATGGTTTCAAAATCAATGAGTGTGACAAGTGCGTCTACATTAAAGGTAATGAAAATGTATATGTAATTGTTTGCCTTTATGTAGATGACATGTTAATCGTGGGAAATGATCCTGAGTTGATCATGAATACTAAGAAAATGTTGAAAAAACATTTTGATATGAAAGACTTGGGGTTATGTGATATAATATTAGGGATTAAAATCTCTAGGAATTCTGAAGGAATTATATTATCACAAACTCATTATGAAGAAAAGATTCTTGAAAGGTTCAAGGCACTCGACAATCCTTCGGCAAGAACAACTTTAGATTTGGGTGTTCATTTAGCAAAGAATCGAGGAGAACCTATTGATCAACTAGAATATGCAAGGATAATCGGTAGTCTAATGTACTTGACTAATTGTACCCGACCAGATCTTGCATATTCCGTAAACAAGTTAAGTAGGTTTACAAGCAATCCAAATAAGGATCATTGGAAAGCCTTGACGAGAGTGCTTGGATATTTAAAATACACCATGAACTTTGGATTGGTATATACAAAATATCCAGCAGTATTGGAAGGATACTGTGATGCAAATTGGATATCTGACACAAAAGACTCCAAGTCCACAAGTGGATATGTGTTCACGATTGGTGGAGGAGCGGTGTCATGGAAATTTTCTAGGCAAACATGTATAGCTCGATCCACGATGGAATCCGAGTTTATTGCTTTGGACAAAGCAGGAGAAGAAGCCGAGTGGCTAAGAAACTCCCTAGAAGATATTCCTTGTTGGAATAAACCAGTGTCTTCTATTGTTATTCATTGTGATAGTCAATCAACAATAGAAAGAGCACAAAGCAGTATGTACAATGGTAAGTCTCGACATATTCGTCGAAGACATAATACCATAAGAAAATTGATCTCAAATGGGGTTATTTCTGTTGAATATGTGAAATCAAAGGAAAACCTAGCGGATCCGTTTACTAAAGGTATTAATCGAGATCAATTGTACAAGCTAATAAGGGGAATGGGCTTGAAAGCCACAAAATAAAAATGTTTATAGCGGTAACCCAACCTTGTGAATTGGAGATCCCAAAACCTTGGTTCAATGGGAAAACTAAGTTATAAACATTGGTTGAACACTTGGAAACAATGAAGGCTCATTCCTAAAAAGTCCAAGTAAAATGTACCTGCAACATGTGGTGAGGTTAAATTTTTTTTTAATGATTCCTATACCTAATAGGTAGAGTATGGCAGGATACTCTTGATAGGAGATCACCTACATAAGTGTGAAGTAATGGCCGCTTCAAGAACACTTATGAATCTAAGATATGGTCCAGGGCCGAAACGGACACAACATGAGAACAAAATATGTTAGAGCTATTGTTGTGTAAGTGCTGTTGACTTGGTTTACATAAACGGTTGAATGGTTCAAGACATCACGTCACCAAGCAACTAGTAAATCCGATAGTATTTTACTACGGAAGGTTCCAAGCCAAAAGCTACATTTCCCGATGCAATAATAGTTCAAAAGAACTTTCAAGTGGATCTGCATACATGCATAAGTTTCATTCATGTGGGGGATTGTTGGATAAATGAAATGATAAAAGAGAAGAGTAGTAAAGCAAGTGGGAGTTGTCCCACATTGAAAGATTAGCCTAGGTGAGTCTCCCTCATTAGCTCCTAGTTTGAGCTATGGGTTTGGGCCCCAAGGGGTACCAGAAGTTTTTAGACGGCGGAAGACGCTAGTAGGCTAAGTCTCGGTGAATTAAACACACACGCGCGCCCGCCCGGCTCGGCGCGGTGCGGTGAGGTGAGGTGCGGTGCGGTCTTTGACCAATATTAATCTTTTTGGACCAAGTTTACTTGGAAATTAAATTTTATTGGGAGTACTCGCGCCAAGATGATGCATATGGACAAGAGTATGTGCCGTTTCCTGCGCGGGTGCGCGCTGGTCTCTGGTTCGGTGGCCAACGAACAGAGTAATGCGCGCGGCAGCGCAGCTTCCCACGCGAGTGCGCGCGCATTGTTGTGCCTAGAGGACAGACCGCGCGCAGCTTCTCGCGCGGATGCACGCGATGTTCTAACCAACTGTTGGGCGAGGACATAAGGTCGCGCGCGGTCGCGCGTAGTGTCGCGCGGCTGCGCGCGCGGCGATGTTTCGGAAATTGTGTGTGTCCCTTGGCATTCAAAGTGTCAGTTCTTGACTGATTATGCACCAACCAATGTGTTTGTTGACTAAAGTTGTGTCTCTTCTACGCATCCGGTCCGGAAAGACGCATTTCTTCTATGCAACCGGTGGTCATTTATAAATAATCCTCTACTACATCATTGTTGGGGTTGGAAAAATTTGGAGATCTCATATTGTTGCATTTTTCTCTCTTCTACACTTGAAAGTTGTTGCATAACTTTGTTCGTTGCAATCTAGAGTTTGTTGTGCTACTACTCTAGATAGGAGTCATTGTATCTTAGGGACGATTGCTGTTAACGTAAAACACTTGTATACGGGCAATATCGTCTTGCGGATAAAGGATTTATCCTTGCCTCGACTGAAAGAATCGTTGCTGCTTCCTTGTCCCAGAATTTCGAGAAGGACACCACCAGGTACAACAACATATGTAACGTCCCGAAAATTTGAAGGTCCACGTGAACCACATGCATGCAAGTTATTAAAGTTTTTTGTTATTTTATTAAATTATTTTAAAGCATTAAATGTATGTTTATTTCATTAATTGTGTTTTAATTTATTGTTTATTTAAAGTTCATGCAATCTAAGTTTTTATTTAATTTATGAGTTTAATTATTTTTATGCATTTTATGCTTAATTATTGCATGATAGGATTTATTTCATGATATTTTTAAAGTTTCATACATTAAGATTTTTAAGTTGCATTTTGCGCTCGAACGAGGAATGGAGACCGGTGATTTATCAGAAAAATTAGTTTATGAATGTAGTAATTTTTTTAATCAATATAGAGTGTTTTTAAGCGTATTTTTCAAATTGGGTTTTTATTTAGTATTTTACCAGCAAGATTTTATTTTTATCCGGTACGCAAATTTTATCAAATTGAGGGACTTTTTGAGGATTCAACTAATATTTTCAAAAACTTTCCAACACAAAATATTTTCCGGGGATGTATTTGGACTTAATAGACCTACTTTTAGCTTGATTGACTCCATATCTATTTTCTGCCATTTTATTTTATACTTGGGCCCATTAACCAATTATTTAAGCTTAAACCTAGCAATTAATTAACCTTAAACCTGAAACAAATCATGTCATCAGCCGACACCTTCCCCTCCACTCAAAATTATCTCATTTTCAGTAGCCATAACAAGCAAAGCTTCGGCCATGTGCATTTCTTGCAAAATAAATTCCTCCGGCGTCCCCCGACTCTCGTTCTTCGACGTTCTTACGTGGAATTCATCGAGGCACGCTTATATCTTCTATTTTCTCTTCATTCACGCCAATACTATGCTGGAAATTATGTGTGTGTTCGAAATTTTAAGGATCCTTCTTGTGGTTGTGTTTTTGTTACAATCTTGTCATGAAACTTGCATGGTTTTGAAGTTTGCTCACATTTTCAGTATTTTAGTGCAAGGGCTGTAAATTTTGTGATGCAAGGGGGCTGTGCTGGTCGGGGATATTGATGTCTAGGTGCTGGAGTGTCGAGTTTGTCAAGCTCGATCGGGAAATGCTCGAGTCTAGCGGGGTTATACGTTTGAGGGTTCGATCAGTGTTAGGAAATGTTCGGCCATGCATAGGCTTGAACCAAGCTATGTTTCAGACCTTGTAAAGTCTAGTAAGATGTTAGGATTGAGTCACGGGTGTTTGGTTGAGGGAGAAGCTCGATCCTTGGGAGTTTAGCTTGACCGAGAGAAGACATGCTAGTTTTGATCGTTTGCTGCATTTGGCTTGTGCAACAACATTATGACTCGGTTAGGCTTGGTTTAGGAGGTTCATTAAGGTCTAAATGGTGAGCCTTAAAGGTTGGACACGTGATGGTAGAAGGTGCACCGAATATATAAGGGGTTGGAGACAAGTGTTGGAATATAAGTATACAAGGGAGGGGTGGGCGAGAGTTTAATGAGGGGTAGTGTGCCGGCCGAAATATTATGGATTTAGAAGGCATAATTTAAGTATTAAATGGTTTAGAATGAGTTGTTAAGTTATGGCTCAAGTTGGAGGAAATTTGGTTGAGTTTCGAGTCGATTCGGGATAAAACCGAGACTCGGGTCCAAGTTTTAAAACGAACCGTTTATGTTGTGAAATGAGCTCGAGTTTACGTCTAGAAATGCTTTTAAATATGTTTTGGGATGTTTAAAGAAATTTTGTAAGCTTCGGGTCAATTTTAGAGGTCCAAGAGAAAAACGATAATTTTTGGGTTTTCAGGGGCAAAATGGTCATTTTGCACCCGATGTGAGATTTTGGTACTGACAGCGCCCTGAACACAAATTTATGATATTTTAAATGTTTATGCATCATGTTTACGATTTTTACGTAATTATGATAAATACGGTGCATGCTTGGTTTAAAGAAAAAATTACGTATATGCATGCTTTTTATTTAAGTGATGAATATTTTGACATGTTTTGATAGAATTGATTTAGTTGAGACTAACACCATGACATGTTGATCGAGCAAAACTTGCACTGTCGAATCCTTAATGAAAATATGGTTTTGTATGCTTAAAATTAATCGCAAGTGCACGATGTCAAGTAATAGTATAATGTACGTGAGTACGAGTATCTTCCACTGAAGACTGTATTTGACAATTATTATTTCTAGTTATCAAATCTTTAGCAACGAAAATTTGATCGTTTGTTTAGTACTACTATGCTCAAATAAATATGCAAATAAAATTTATACAGGAATTAGATAATGAGATATAATATCTAGGATGGTTGATTAAAAATGCAATGAGAAATGAATTTGCTGGGAATTTTAGTTCACCTACCCCTCGTTAATTAATTAATTCGTTCGATAGTGATTGTATGCTTCCGACAGGATTTCCTATTCAATTAAACACACTCTTTCGAGCTATGCCAAAATAATTCTACTCAGTGAAGTAATTAAATGTCTTTAATTATTTATCAAGAGTGAATCGCATGTCGATCTATGAAATCCCCTAATTTTCGCCCTACCCAACTATGACTAACGGCGCGTATCCAATTTCATGTATCTTTTTAAATTGTAGATCTACGGACTATGCTACTCGTTCCTATCACAAGCTATTCTCTCCAATTCACTCGCAATATAAAACGTTGTTAAAGTTAGCTACGCTCTAACAACACAATAAAAACAGTAGCACATTCAAGAACAAAGCAACAATCGAAATATAAATTAATTAAATCAACGTTTGGGGTAGGATCACCTTAAATCCCAACAAATATTTTGGTTTAGCTACTAGAATTCATGGTAGAAATAAACACAACAATGTTTAAATGATAAAAACTAGATCAGACATACTATTCGTGACGAAAGTACGAGGAATGACGCCCGGAAAATCTTCGAATCTCCAACTCCAAGCGCAAAATCCTCTCCAAGGCTTGTGGTGGCTGATGAATTATGTCTGAATGCCCTTGATAAGCACGAATTTTATAGCCTTTTAGGGACTTTATTTTGTCGTATTCGTGCTTATCTGGCGTCTTAATTCCGAGTTTTGCGCTTAATTCGTGTTATTGTTGCTATTTGTAGGTTTGACTAAAAGATGATAAAAGCCAAAGAAAAGAAA
The DNA here is from genome assembly GCF_022965805.1 of Primulina eburnea. Classification (NCBI taxonomy): domain Eukaryota; kingdom Viridiplantae; phylum Streptophyta; class Magnoliopsida; order Lamiales; family Gesneriaceae; genus Primulina; species Primulina eburnea. The sequence goes on from NC_133111.1 coordinate 14,082,049, forward strand.
GAAAAGTCAAACGTCGCAATGCAAGGTCAGAAATACCCGGAAAAATAGGAAAATAGCACAAGGAGAGCAACCAGACCGCTACACGGACCCTGTGTAAGGGTCCGTGCCTTAGAAGCCAAAAGAATACTTTTAGCGAGCCAAGACGGACCTTAACCCGCACTCCTACACGGGGTCCGTGTCCAACAACATCCGAGAGAAGAAAATTTCATACGAAGACGGACCCCAAGACAAAGCCCTACACGAGGTCCGTGTCCAGCATCTCCCGGAATGAATTTTTATTCGAATGTACACGGACTCTATACCTGAGGCTTACACGGGGTCTGTGTACGTGATATCAGATCCAAAACTTTGCGCAGATTCGATGGAGATTTAAAGGAATAAAAAGGAAAAAATAAAAGATTTTGAGGACTTTTTGATCGGATTTTTTTTTTCAGCCGACATTGGAGAAGAGAAAAAAGGGAGAACTTCCGCATCTTTGAAGTTGGAGACGGCTTGGGAGAAACGAGAGGAAATCGCGCACTTCACACGCAAGATCCACGCACCATTGTTGAGATGTTCTCCTCTCTTATTTTCTTATTTTCGTTCATGAATTCGAAAATTAGATTTCATTCTAGTTTAGAATTTATGGCTTTTTAGGGACTTTATTTTGTCGTATTCGTGCTTATCTGGCGTCTTAATTCCGAGTTTTGCGCTTAATTCGTGTTATTGTTGCTATTTGTAGGTTTGACTAAAAGATGATAAAAGCCAAAGAAAAGAAAGAAAAGTCAAACGTCGCAATGCAAGGTCAGAAATACCCGGAAAAATAGGAAAATAGCACAAGGAGAGCAACCAGACCGCTACACAGACCCCGTGTATGGGTCCGTGCCTTAGAAGCCAAAAGAATACTTTTAGCGAGCCAAGACGGACCTTAACCCGGACTCCTACACGGGGTCCGTGTCCAACAACATCCGAGAGAAGAAAATTTCATACGAAGACGGACCCCATGACAGAGCCCTACCCGAGGTCCGTGTCCAGCATCTCCCGGAATGAATTTTTATTCGAATGTACACGGACTCTATACCTGAGGCTTACACGGGGTCTGTGTACGTGATATCAGATCCAAAACTTTGCGCAGATTTGATGGAGATTTAAAGGAATAAAAAGGAAAAAATAAAAGATTTTGAGGACTTTTTGATCGGATTTTTTTTTTCAGCCGACATTGGAGAAGAGAAAAAAGGGAGAACTTCCGCATCTTTGAAGTTGGAGACGGCTTGGGAGAAACGAGAGGAAATCGCGCACTTCACACGCAAGATCCACGCACCATTGCTGAGATGTTCTCCTCTCTTATTTTCTTATTTTCGTTCATGAATTCGAAAATTAGATTTGAGTCTAGTTTTGAATTTATGGCCTTTTAGGGACTTTATTTTGTCGTATTCGTGCTTATCTGGCGTCTTAATTCCGAGTTTTGCGCTTAATTCGTGTTATTGTTGCTATTTGTAGGTTTGACTAAAAGATGATAAAAGCCAAAGAAAAGAAATAAAAGTCAAACGTCGCAATGCAAGGTCAGAAATACCCGGAAAAATAGGAAAATAGCACAAGGAGAGCAACCAGACCCCTACACGGACCCCGTGTAAGGGTCCGTGCCTTAGAAGCCAAAAGAATACTTTTAGCAAGCCAAGACGGACCTTAACCCGGACTCCTACACGGGGTCCGTGTCCAACAACATCCGAGAGAAGAAATTTTCATACGAAGACGGACCCTAAGACAGAGCCCTACACTAGGTCCGTGTCCAGCATCTCCCGGAATGAATTTTTATTCGAATGTACACGGGCTCTATACCTGAGGCTTACACGGGGTCTGTGTACGTGATATCAGATCCAAAACTTTGCGCAGATTCGTTGGAGATTTAAAGGAATAAAAAGGAAAAAATAAAAGATTTTGAGGACTTTTTGATCGGATTTTTTTTTCAGCCGACATTGGAGAAGAGAAAAAAGGGAGAACTTCCGCATCTTTGAAGTTGGAGACGGCTTGGGAGAAACGAGAGGAAATCGCGCACTTCACACGCAAGATCCGCGCACCATTGCTTAGATGTTCTCCTCTCTTATTTTCTTATTTTCGTTCATGAATTCGAAAATTAGATTTGATTCTAGTTTTGAATTTATGGAGTAGTTTTCTTGTGATCGGGACCACGATAGGGACAAACTTTTGATGTTGTTCATTCACTAAATTATTTGATTTACGAATTAATTTATGTTATTGATTAATGTTTGCGTAATTGTCATGCTTTTACTTTGGCCAATTATTTGCATGTTTGTTGTTTGATCTTGACTCGAAAGAGAATAGATTGAAATTAGCTTCAAAAATATTAATCAACACACGGTTAAACCGACTAGAAATAGTATTCGGTTTCAATGTGCAATTTTAGGCGACAACTGTGATTCCATTATTGAATAATGCGTTTTTGTTTAATTAAATTCAATTAGAAATAATTGGACTATTAAATGAAAATAGGATTATAAATTCTAGAAATAGATTTATAATTAATCTAAGAAATTTCATCGTGGCATCGAATAATCTGTGGTTAATTAATTCCAATGATTGATAATAATCAAAGTTTGGACCATTGTGTGTTCCCGGTCATTTTGTTGAATTTGAAAATATCCCAAGTTTAATCCGGTTCTGAAAATTCGATCTTAGTTATTAATTTAACATATTCTAATTTAATTTTACTTGTTTATATTATCATCAATCACTTTGTCTTTTTGTCTAGATTAAATCGAATAATTTAGATCTTAGTATTTAAATAATAGTCTCTGTGGGATCGATACTTGGACTCGTAGTCCATTTACTATAACTTGACCTATTCCGCTTGCTAGAATTTTTCCCAACCGGAATCGTCGGTCAAGTTTTTGGCACCGTTGCCGGGTACTATTTGTTTAATATTAGGATAAATTATTTATTTGAGACTAGGCATTTATTCTTAGTTCTTATTTTTATTTTTTAAAAGCATTTTTTTTATTATTTTTTATTTCAGATTTTTGCTTTCTTTGGAGCTTGAATTGCGCACTTGAATTTTGATTGCAGGAGTCTAGCTCGTGTTATATGAGCCGTGCTCAAGGCATCGAAAGTCTAGTCCCACTTGATCTAGAGATTGAAAGCACTCTTCGCCGCATCCGTAGAGCTCGAAAGAACAACAACTTGGCTCTTGAATTCGAATCTGAAGAGGAATCTGAATTAGAGCTTAAACTAGAATTTAAAGACATGGCCGGAGAGGAAGATGAGCGTACTTTAATGGAACTTCATAGACCAGTGTTTGGAGGTTATGGCTCTAGTATCGTCCGCCCTAAAATTCAAGCAAACACATTCGAACTGAAGCCGGCCATCATCCAAATGATTAGACTCCAAGTCAAATTTGGAGGATCGCCTTCTGAAGATCCCAATGCACATCTGGAGAACTTTCTGTCAATCTGTGATACAATCAAGTGCAATGGGGTGAGTACTAATGCCATTCGAATCCGATTATTTCCATTTTCCCTACAAGGAGAGGCTATGGAGTGGCTTCGAGACCTTCCAGCTGGTTCTATCATTACATGGGATGGATTAGTCGAGGTATTCATGCACAGGTATTTCCCCCCAACTAAGATTACTCAATTGCGAAATGAAATGACATCATTCAGACAGAGAGATGGAGAATCTTTGAATTTAGTGTGGGCAAGGTTTAAGAAGATGTTGAGAATGTGCCCAAGACATGGTTTTTCGATAGGCCAGCAGGTTGAGACGTTCTATTATGGGGTGGATCCACCTGTGAGATCTATGCTTGATGCAGCGGCCAATGGTAGCTTATACAGGAAAACGCCAACCGCAGCGCTCGAAATCATATCTAATATGGCAGAGAGCAATGTAGGCTGACAAGACAATCGAAGGGAGAAGAAAGTCGGATTCGTTGAAATGGATGCCTTAACAGCGATCACAGCAAAGCTTGATGGATTGACACATCAGATGGCACAGTTACAAGCAAATAAATCACTATCATTCAAACCAGCGCATCAAATTCAGGGAAGCACTGAGATAGTTGGTGGATCATCATCTGGTGACACGCCATTCATGCCAGATATGTCTTGTGAGGGAATACAGTGTTTTGGAGGGGACTCAGTGAATTATGTGGGAAACCAGGGTCGAAAACAATATAATCCATACAGTTTCTCATATAATCCCGGCTGGAGGAATCATCCGAATTTTGGGTCGAGGCAATCAGAAAATTATTTTGAGCAACCACATTTTAATCCTCCACAGCATCCTACACAACAAAAGCCTCCTCAGCAACCACCTAAACCTACGCAAGGTGCAGGACCTTCTATGCCACCCGGATTCAAGCCACAGGATAGCAAGTCAAATCTTGAGGTAATGCTAGCCAAGTACATAGCCGGGAATGAGATGAGATGGCAAAATCACGATGCCATGACGCAAAGAGTGGAGACTCAACTAGGTCAGTTGGCAACAAAAATGGCTACACGAGCTCCGGGTTCACTACCTAGTGACATGGAAAAGAATTCTAAGGGTGTCAATGCAGTCACAGTGACATCTCCCCTGAAGCAAGAAATAGTTGATGTCGAAGAAAATATGAAAGAAAAGGGGTCATCCAAGCAAGAGCCCGAGGACGCAAAGAAAGTAGGTAAGCTTCTAAACTCGAACCCCACTGTTGATATTAATTCACTCCCATTTACCTAAAGAGAAAAGCAATTGCAACTTGATACCCAATTTTCAAAATTCCTTGAGATTTTCAAAAAGCTGCACATAAATATCCCGTTTGCAGAGGCTTTAGCGCAAATGCCCTCCTATGCAAAATTTCTTAAGGATATTTTATCAAACAAGAGGAAACTAGTAGATTTTGAGACAGTGAAGCTTTCGGAGGAATGTTCTGCAATTTTACAAAATAAGTTGCCTCCAAAAGCTAAGGACCAGGTAGCTTCTCTATTCCTTGTACCATAGGAACTTCATTTTTTGGTAAAGCTTTATGTGACTTAGGTTCAAGCATTAATTTAATGCCTTATTCATGTTTTGAGAAGCTAGGAATTGGTGAAGTTAAACATACTACAATTTCCTTACAATTGGCTGAGAGATCTATTAAATACCCTAGGGGAGTAGTAGAGGATGTGTTAGTGAAGGTCGACAAGTTTATTTTCCCAGTGGACTTTGTTGTATTAGATATGGAAGAGGATCGTGAGATTCCTCTTATTATAGGAAGACCGTTTTTAGCCACTGGGAAGGCTCTGATAGATGTACACAAGGGTGAGTTGGTGTTGAGGTTGAATGATGAGAGTGTAGTGTTTAATGTTTTTTCGTCCATCAAATACCCCAATGATACATCTGATTGTCTTAGAATTGATGCTACTAATGAATTTGTTGAGTATGGTTTTCAGGAATTACTTGGTGAGGATCCTTTGGCGGTCTGTTTGACCCATTCATGTACGCAAGAATTGGGCAATCAAGAGCTGGACGAATGTATTCATTATCTGGAAGCAGACAGACCGATTTCAAAAACGGTAAACTCGATGATGGGGAAGCTTGGGCATATCCCACGACCTTTAAAATCATCTATTGAAGAAGCCCCAATCCTAGAGATGAAACCTCTTTGCACTTAAAATATCTATTTTTACTTGATAATGATAAGTTTCCAGTAATCGTGTCCTCTACTTTGACAGGTACGGAAGAAGAAAAGTTGTTGCGAGTTCTGAGAGATAATATCAAAGCCATAGGTTGGAGTATTGCAGACATAAAAGGGATCAGTTCATCCATGTGCATGCACAAAATTCTGATGGAGGCCGATCACAAGACATCTACCCAATTTCTGATAGTAGGTGGGTAAGTCCACTACAAGTAGTTCCGAAAAATGGTGGGATCACGGTCGTAAAAAATGAAAACAATGAGTTGATTCCTACGAGAATTGTTACAGGGTAGCGTGTTTGCATCGATTATAGAAAACTTAATGACGCCACTCGTAAAGACCATTTTCCCCTCCCGTTTATCGATCAAATGTTGGAAAGGTTAGCTGGGCATTCTTTTTACTGTTTCCTGGATGGTTGTTCGGCTTATATGCAAATTCCCATTGACCCTGAAGATCAGGAGAAAACCACATTTACTTGTCCTTATGGGACATTTGCATATAAACGAATGCCATTCGGTTTATGTAATGCACCAGCAACTTTCGAACGATGCATGATCGCAATTTTTCATGACATGATTGAGGATTTCATCGAAATATTCATGGATGATTTTTCTGTTTTGGCTCTTCGTTTGATACTTGTTTGATTAACCTGTCTAAGGTCTTGGAGAGATATGAGGAGTAAAATTTGGTTTTGAGTTGGGAAAAATGTCATTTCATGGTGAGAGAGGGGATTGTGTTGGGGCACAAAATTTCTGAAACTAGGATTGAAGTCGATAAGGCTAAAATTGAATTAATAGAAAAACTCCCAGCCCCGACAAACATTAGAGAAGTGCGTAGTTTTCTAGGACATACAGGGTTCTATCGACGCTTTATAAAAGACTTTTCCTGCACAGCTAAGCCACTGACTAATTTGCTGATAAAAGATGTGTGTTTTGATTTTTCTGATGAGTGTGTGCAGGCATTTCAGGTTTTGAAAGAGAAATTGATCACAACACCTGTGATGATAGCACCTGACTGGGGGTCGCCATTTGAGGTTATGTGTGATGCAAGTGACACAGCTCTAGGGGCAATGTTGGGGCAAAAGAGGGAAAAATGCATCCATGTCATCTACTATGCCAGTATGACACTGTCAGCTGCCCAACTGAACTATGCCACTACAGAGAAGGAGCTTCTTGCTGCGGTTTTTGCTCGGAATAAATTTAGATCTTATTTAATTGGGAGCAAAGTTGTAGTATACATCGATTATTCAGCCTTGAAATATTTGATGGCTAAATAGGATGCAAAACCAAGGCTAATTCGTTGGATTCTTCTGTTGGAGGGATTTGACTTGGAAATGATCGATAGGAAGGGAACAGAGAACCAAGTTGCTGACCATTTCTCGCGTCTGGAGAATCCAAGTTCAGGTAAGGATATTATTCGCGATGATTTCCCGGACGAACAACTTTTTGACATCAACAGTTTACCCTGGTATGCCGATTTCGTTAATTATCTATCCATTAAGTTCATTCCTCCCCATTTTACTTATCAGAAAAAGAAAAAAAATTTCTTAGATTTAAAATATTATTTGTGGGAAGATCCTTATTTGTTTAGAATATGTGCAGATGGCATAGTCCGTAGATGCATTCCCCAAGAAGAGGTAAGTGAAATTTTGTTTCATTGTCATTCTGGTCCGGCTGGAGGCCATTTTGGGTCAACTAGAACTGCGTCAAAAGTCCTCCAGTCTTGTTTTTATTGGCCTACTCTGTTTAAGGACGCGCATGAATATGTTACAAAATGTTCAAATTGTCAGCGCACAGGTAATATCTCTAGGAGACATGAATTGCCTCTCAATAATATTTTGGTGTGTGAGTTATTTGACGTCTGGGGTATAGATTTCATGGGTCCGTTCCCAGTTTCTTTTGGGAACAAGTATATTTTGGTGGCTGTAGATTATGTGTCTAAATGGGTGGAGGCACTTGCATGCAAAACGAATGATTCTAGGGTTGTCGTTCAATTTCTCATGAAAAATATTTTCTCACGTTTTGGCACACCTAGAACCATTATTAGCGATGGTGGTACTCACTTTTGTAATCGTCAGTTTGACAGTCTGTTAGCTAAGTATGAGGTCCGACATAAGGTGGCAACACCTTATCATCCTCAGACTAGTGGCCAAGTCGAAGTATCGAATAGGGAACTTAAACGCATTCTTGAGAAGATTGTCGGTGCTTCAAGGAAAGAATGGTCTAGAAAACTGGACGATGCACTTTGGGCTTACCGTACTGCTTTTAAAACCCCAATTGGCATGTCTCCTTTTAAATTGTTGTATGGGAAGTCGTGTCACCTACCTGTTGAACTTGAACATAAGGCTTATTGGGCTACTAAATTTTTAAATTTTGATGCTAAAGCCACAGGTGACGAGAGAGTACTGCAACTGAACGAATTGAATGAGTTTAGGTTGGATGCGTATGAGAATGCCAAGCTTTACAAGGAGAAAACCAAACGCTGGCATGATCAGACATCGTTCATCGAGAATTCGTGGTGGGACAACTGGTATTGTTATTCAATTCGCGACTGAAGTTGATGCCAGGTAATTTGCGTTCACGGTGGTCAGGACCATACACCATCACGCAAGTTTTCCCTTATGGAACATTGGAGATCAATAGTGAAGCAACTGGAGCATTCAAGGTGAATGGGCATAGGCTGAAGTTTGATCGAGCAAAACTTGCACAGTGAATAGTCCCAAAATTTATTTTATAAATGAATGCTCAATTTAAATATCGCAAGTGCATGATAGTCAAGTTATAATAAACGTAAGTGAATACGAGTATCGTTCCACAAGGACTGCGTTACACTATTTTCATTTTCAAGTAAAATTTCTTTAGCAACGATAAAATGAGTTGATGATTAATCTAATGTAAATTAAACAACTAAAATAAATAAAATGCAAAGAAAACGTATTCAAGAAAGCAATGATTAATTTGGATTAAATCAAATGAGAAATGAATTTGTTGGGAATTAGCAGTTCACCTACCACTCGTGTTTAAATAATTACACTCGACTTTTACTCGTGAATTCGACGGAATTCCCTAGAATAATTAATATACTCTGTCGAGCTATATTAATACTAATCATAAACATGCAGTACTCAAGTGTCCTCAAATATTTAACAGTTCAAGATTGCATTACATTCTATGGAATCCACTAGCTTTCATTCGGGTGAACTATCACTATCGACACGTACCCAATTCCGTATATCTACTAAAATTGCAAATCCGTGGTTTATACTATTTGCTTCTATTGTTGATTATTTTATCGAAATCATCAACCACATGAAATAATCAAAGGAAGTTAGCTAGGCTTCGATTGAAACAAGAACGAACAATAGCATAAACAACTCACTAATAAAAACGTCGAGAAATAATGTTAAACACCGAGTACGGTGTAGGATCCCCTCAAATCCCAACAAATCTAGAGTTTAGCTACTGAAATTCATCATAAAAACTAACAATCAATGTAAGAAATAAAATACTGAATAATGAAAATACTAAAGATGACGATGGATGACGGCCACGACGCGTGGAAATCTCGAGGTCTTCGAAATCTCCTCCTTCTAGCCTCCCCTCCAAGAAAAAGTGATGAAAAAATTATCAAAAGTCTGACAAAAATGGCTGATCTCGTGTCTTAGGTTTTGGTGTAGGATAGAGTCCATAAAAAGTTGGAAACAAATCTTCCCGAATCTCGCTTCTCGCTAGGGCGGTATATTTTGACCGCTCTAGCAAGAGGTCCTCGAATAAACTTCCTCGAGCACGTCCCTGGTTTCGTTGGGGCGGTCACTTTTGACTGCCCTAGCGAGACACTTGCGCAAAATAATCCTCGGTCAGACCACAATGCTCGCTGGGGCGGTCACTTTTGACCGCCCGAGCGAGACCTCTTCGATATTATGCCAAAGTTTCTCCCACTTTTTGGTTCAATTCCTACAAAATAACCACAGAATACACGAGATCAGTCAAATGCTAAATAATGCTAAAAAAATGCAAAATTCAACTAAAACAAACTAATATGATGCATGAATGCGACTCAAAACCAACACTAAAAACACTTAAAAACGAGTCCTATCAACCCTCTCATACTAACCTTTTGCTCGCCGACACTAATTTGAACGTGTGTGTGTCATGATGGGTCTAGTCATTCGTACTTCAAATAGATCAATCATCAAATCATGCGAGTCACTCATTTAACACTTCAATACAAGTCTCACTAGCATGCACCCCCGTGTCCATTTATCACTAACCATAACTTGAGCTTTATTCAATTCTTAAGTGCAGATAAGGGTGTCGAAAAGAAGGAAAATAAGCTCAAGTGGCTAAAAGTCGGGAGTACACCGATCATTTTCATTGTGCAATCGTCAAGACTTTTCGTCTGACTTTCCTCGTCTCCTTACATCTCCAAATTTTAGCCTAGGAATAGAATTTAATTCATTTTATTTCGGCTCCCCCTCACCTTACATCTCCACCATTTTTTCTCTTTTTTTTTAATGCACAATTTTCACACATGTACTCCCTAGGCTAAGAATATATAACCTTGGATTACAGCTGGTTAGGGGTATGATATTTTTATTCAGTGCATTGAAAAGGGGGTATATGTAAAGTTCAATGCAAATCAAATGTTCTCATTCAAGGTCCCAATTAGTGACTTATTTTCACGGGTTTACATGCTAAATCAACTCATAAATTATGCCTTTCAAGTTAACCACACAAAACCTTCAAATTTCACCATTATTCCTACAAAATTCTAGTCCCCACACATGTGTGCTCAAAAAGTTCAAACTTTGTGCCAAAATTCATGCTTTAACAATCAAGAGTACCATTCATGAAGTGACCCAATCAATACTTTTGTATACTATCAATCCAACCTCATCATTGGCTCATAAACTATGTCTTCTCACCATAAACGACACCAAACAAAAGAAATGCAACGAATAACTAAGCAAACATAACAATCTACCCCCCTCATACTAGAGTTGTGCAATGCCCTCATTGCACAAAACGAAACAGACACTAAAAACATAAAAACTCATAAATGTAAATGCAAAGACAGAATATGAAAAATAAAAAGAAAGAGGAAACAGTAAACTCCCCTGATCATAAATCGTCCTCCTCCTCATTCTCAGGCGGTGGAACTCCCTCTTCAGCTGCTGGGGGCATTGGATAATGGTACTGAAACTGGAAGGGTGGCGGGTATGCGGGTGTAGGTGGCCGTCCGGAAGTGTCGATGCCCAAATGAGTCGAGATCCCCTGTACCAAGTATTCGATGGTCTGAATGTGAGCCTGATTAACGGCCTGGTACTGCGTCTGATAAATGGCCCAAGCGCCCAATTCGTCGACGCGATCTCGCATGGCATGGCGGCGTGGCTGCGGAGGTGGTGGTGCCTTTCCTAAGGCCGGAGGAGGTTGAGCTGCTCTCCCATACTCGAAAAATACCTCCTCGGGCAGCTCAGCCTGTCGCTTCTTCCTCTTGGATTTATAAAGAGCCTCATCAATGGCTCTCATCGGCGGTAACCACTCATCATCATCTGCGAATGTCACTCCCGCTCGGGCACATAGCTCAGTCACTATTGTCGGGAAGTAAAAAGCCAAATTGCTACTATTAATACACATGTTAAGCTGTCCGAAAATGAGCTTTCCCACATCAATCACCATCCCAGTACAGATGGCATAAAGAACAACCGCCCGCTCACGCTGCACATCACTCGTATGGCCGACCGGCATCAATCTCTTAGACAAGAATGCGTACCACAATGCCTCCTCCACTTTCAAAATTTTTTCAAGAAAGACCGTATAAGTCCCCGGTTGTTTCCACGTGGTGCCCGGATAACAGAGTGTGCGAATGATCAAATCATAATCTGGGTTAAGCACCCACGCCTGAAACACCGAATCGTCCACCGACGGTAAACCCAACATTGCATTGATCGTCTCGGAATCATACGGGACTAGATGTCCCCTCACTAATGCCTTATACTCATTCCCCTCTGGAGCATTGGCATAAAATTCACGCACAACCGGAACCACTGCTGCATTCGGTTGTGCTACAAAGGTATTCCACCCTCTTCTTTCTATTTGGGACTCCGAAAATTGACCGATAAGAAACGAGCTAAATCCACGCTCAGGGATTGGTTTCCTATGTAGTCTAGCATGCTCAAATCTCTCCCTAGATTTTTCATTCACAAACATAGATGGAGTGGAACGAGAACTAGAAGCACCATGAGTTACCTTAGATCTTTTGGGTGCCATTGTGGAAAATTGGAGAAGAGCACAAGTAGCCCGTAGTAGGAGGATGTTTTCCGGAACTTGGTGTCGGTCGGGAACGGAAGAGGCGGCCGGAAATCTTGGGTTCGCCGGAGAGTTGAGTTCTTGACCGGAAAAATCGCGTCTTGAAACTTGGTGAAGGTGAGGGTACACGATTGTACCTGAAATTTTGTGAGAAGAGATGAATTGAGTGAGATTGAGAGATTGGGAGCGAAAAAAATCGGGAAGGGGGCGAGGGTTTCGAAGTGGAGAAGAAAAGAGAAGAGGAAAGTTTTTATAATCTGCGCGACTCGCTAGGGCGGTCAAAACTGACCGCCCGAGCGAGAAGTTTTCGAAAAAAAGTGTTTGAAAAATACGAGTTCTCGCTGGGGCGGTAACCGTTGACCGCCCTAGCGAGGAGTTCTAGACTTAAAACCTTTAAAAAAAACGTATCTCTCGCGGGGGCGGTCAATTATGACCGCCCTAGCGAGGAGTTTTCGGCGACTATATATTTGAAAAATGCGAGTGCCCGCTGGGGCGGTCAGTTTTGACCGCCCTAGCGAGACAGTCTCGTTTTTAAAATGAATGCAATGCCATGCAACTACCTAAATGCAAATGATGCGATTGAAAAAAAAGAAAATATAATTAAAATCAATATAAGGAGTCGAAGTAGTTCTCAATTTATAGTCTAGAGCTCGACTTTTCACCCATGTCCTCAATGACTGTCATGGAGCCGAGTGACTCCAATTTGTGGCTCAATTGTGCCACCGATATAGTGCTTCAATCTTTGAGCGTTCACAGTAAATGTCCCTTCCTTTCCATCATGCAACACCACTGCACCCGATGGGAACACCTTGGCTATAGTGAATGGTCCTGACCATCTTGAATTTAGCTTGCCCGGAAAGAGTCGTAAGCGAGAATTGTATAACAACATCGCTTCACCCACTTTGAATTCCCTTCTTATAATGTGTTTATCATGGGCTCGTTTGGTGCGTTCCTTGTAAGATAGTGCAAGATCATAAGCTTTTCCTCGAAACTCATCTAATTGATTCAACTGCAGCAATCGTTTTTCACCTGCAAGAGCAAAATCAAAGTTTAGTGCTTTGGTCGCCCAATATGCTCTATGCTCTAATTCTACTGGTAGATGACATGCTTTACCAAAAAGCAACCTATATGGTGTAGTGCCTATAGGTGTTTTAAAAGCAGTACGATAAGCCCACAAAGCATCATCTAACCGAATGGACCAGTCCTTTCTATTCACATTAACCGTCTTTTCTAGAATCCTCTTAATTTCTCGATTGGATACTTCAACTTGTCCACTAGTTTGGGGATGGTATGGAGTGGAAACCTTGTGGGTGACACCATATTTGCCCAACAGTTTTATCAAAAATTTTGTTGCAAAAATGGGTGCCACCATCACTTATGATTGCACGTGGTGCACCAAATCGATTAAAAATATGTTTCTTCAAAAATTTTAACACCACTTGTGCATCATTAGTGGCACAAGCCTCTGCCTCCACCCATTTAGATACATACTCCACTGCCACCAAAATATATTTTTTCGTGAAAGAACTAGGAAACGGTCCCATAAAGTCTATCCCCCACACATCAAAAACCTCACACTCAATGATATTATTTAAAGGCATTTCGTGACGGTTAGAGATGTTACCTGTCCGCTGGCATTTATCACAATGTAGCACATAATAACGAGCATCTTTAAAGAGAGTTGGCCAATAAAAGCCACTTTCAAGTACCTTGGATGCCGTCCTTATTGGTCCGAAATGACCACCTACCTCACGGTCATGGCAATGGTTGAGAATTCGATCAAACTCCTCCTCCGCAACACACCGTCTTATCATGTAATCTGCACAAATTTTAAACAAAAACGGTTCCTCCCAAAAATAGTATTTCACGTCAGAAAAGAATTTCTTTCGTTGGTGAAACGATAGGTTTGGTGGAGGTGTGCCTGTGACAAGAAAGTTAGCGAAATTTGCATACCATGGACACTGTTTCATCTCAAGCAATTGTTCATCAGGAAACCAGTCATCTATATCATCGTCACTGCCCTTAATTCTAACATGCTCAAGCCTAGACAGATGATCAGCAACTACATTTTCCACACCCTTTTTATCTCGAATCTCGAGATCAAATTCTTGCAATAATAAAATCCACCTAATTAACCTAGGTTTCGCATCTTTCTTAGCAAGCAAGTATTTGAGGGCAGAATGATCTGTATACACAGTTACTTTAGACAGAACAAGGTATGAATGAAATTTATCGAAAGCAAATACTATAGCAAGTAATTCCTTTTCAGTAGTAGCGTAATTCAATTGAGCATCATTTAAAGTCTTACTTGCATAGTAGATGGTATGAAATACCTTGTTCTTCCTTTGACCCAACACTGCACCAACAGCTGTATCACTAGCATCGCACATCACCTCAAACGGTAACTCCCAATCAGGGGCAGTCAGAACAGGTGCTGTCACCAAGCATTCCTTGAGTATCTCGAATGCATGCAAACAAGCAGAATCAAAATTAAATTCAACATCTTTCATCAACAAAGAGGATAAAGGTTTAGCAATTTTAGAAAAATCTTTAATAAAGCGCCTATAAAAACCAGCATGCCCTAGGAAACTTCTAACTCCTTTTATTGATGAAGGTGGTGGTAGGTTTTTGATTACTTCCACCTTGGCCTTGTCAACATCAATTCCATTCTTTGATACCTTGTGTCCTAACACAATCCCCTCTTGAACCATAAAATGACACTTCTCCCAATTTAACACTAAACTGCTCTCTTCACATCTAATTAACACCAAGCTCAAATTCTCTAAACATTCATTAAATGAGGAGCCAAAAATAGAGAAGTCATCCATAAAAATTTCAAGGAAATTTTCAGTCATGTCATGAAAGATAGCGGTCATGCATCTTTGAAATGTTGCAGGTGCATTGCATAAACCAAAGGGCATACGCCTAAACGCAAAAGTACCATAAGGGCAAGTGAAAGTAGTTTTCTCTTGGTCCACAGGTGCAATTGTGATTTGATTGTATCCCGAATATCCATCTAAAAAGCAATAAAATTCATGACCTGCTAATCGTTCAATCATTTGATCGATAAATGGCAAGGGAAAGTGATCTTTACGGGTTGCATCATTCAATTTCCTATAATCTATGCACACACGCCAACCCGTAACAATTCTAGTGGGAATCAACTCATTTTTTTCATTAGTAATAACAGTAATCCCACCCTTTTTAGGCACACAATGTACAGGACTTACCCACGCACTATCAGAGATAGGATAGATAATACCTGAATCCAGAAGTTTAATTGTTTCAGCTTTTACTACCTCTTGCATCTTTGGATTGAGTCTCCTCTGTGGTTGTGCTAGAGGTGAGTATTTATCTTCCATCATTTTGTGCATGCAGATCGAAGGACTTATCCCTTTTATGTCTGAAACCTTCCAAGCGAATGCTCCTTTATGCTCCTTAAGGACTCCCAAGAGCTTACTCTCCATATCATCTGTCAAAGAAGAGGAAATAATAACAGGTAATTTATTATTTTCTCCTAAATATATGTACTTGAGATGTGGAGGTAGTGGTTTGAGCTCCAAAGTAGGTGGCTCCTCTAGGCTTGACTTTTGAGGCATTAAATCTTTTCTGTCTCCCAATTCCTCTAGTCTAAGCCTCACTTGCTTTCTCCAAGGTGGAATGGCATTCAAGTGAGCTACCATCTCCATCTTTTCCTCGTCTAGCTCGTCCTCCTGCTTTTCAGTAGTGAGAGTGGCCTCCAATGGTTCTTTCAATCCATCCTGCATAAAATCACAAACGAGAGAATCCACGACATCAATACGAAAACAACTATCATTGTGCATTGTGTGCTTGAGAGTATTAAAGACATCTAAAATAATTTCTTCTTCTCCAACTCTCAGTCTCAATTTCCCCTCTTCAACATCAATCAGCGCTTTCCCTGTAGCCAGAAACGGTCTCCCTAGGATTAAAGACATCTTTAAATCTTCTTCCATGTCAAGTATCACAAAATCTGCAGGAAAAATGAACTTATCCACTTTCACCAAATCATCTTCGATAATCCCACGTGGATACTTGACAGATCTGTCAGCCAGCTGCAACGACATCCTGGTTGGCTTGGGTTCACCTAATCCCAGTCTCCTAAACACAGAAAAAGGCATCAGATTAATACTCGCACCAAGATCACATAGAGCTTTATGAAAATTAATGTCACCAATAATGCAAGGTATAGAGAAACTCCCTGGATCTTTTTGCTTAGGAGGCATCTTGTTTTGAACTAAAGCGGAGCAATTTTCGGTCAAATTCACCGTCATATGATCTTCTAGCTTCCGCTTATTTGCTAAGATATCTTTCAAGAATTTTGCATAACTTGGCATATTCAATAAAGCATCAGCAAAAGGAATGTTAATATGCAATTTTTTAAATATCTCAAGAAATTTACCAAATTGTGCATCTAATTTAGCTTTCTTCATTGCTGCAGGAAAAGGTGGAGGGATAACAATTTTATTCTGTGCAATAGGTGTAGATGTAGAGTTAGAAGACTTACCTCCTCGATTTTCCACCTTATCCTCACCGTGCTTGGTCTTTTCCTCATTAGACTCGAGTGCTTTTCCACTACGCAATTCCACCGCCTTCACATGTTCTCTTGGGTTAGTTTCCGTGTTGCTTGGCAAAGCTCCTTGCTCCCTATTAGCAATCAACTTAGCCAATTGTCCAATTTGATTCTCTAACCCCTTTATGGATGCATTTTGGTTCTGAAATCTCGTCTCTGTTGCAGAAATAAATTGAGTCATCATTTGCTCTAAATTGGACTTCTCCTCCCGAGACGGTTCTGGCTTGAATCCTTGGTGCATCCCATATGGTGGACCTCTTTGTTGGCGATTTTGGTTGTTTTGACCTCCCCATGAAAATTTTGGGTGATTCCTCCATCCCGGATTATATGTGTTCGAGTAAGGGTCATTTCTAGGACGGTTCTGGAATCCCACTTGTTTTACCGGTGCTCCCTCAGGCACATAGAATGGATTGCCATCTTGGCAATCCTGCACATCATGCTCACCCCCACACTTATCACAGAAAATTTCTTGCAGACGCATAGCCGACCCACTCATGCTCATCCCATCAATCTTTCTATTCAAAGCCTCTAACTGTGCTGAAACCGCCGACAAATCATTAACTTGATTAACTCCAGCACCTCGTCTCTGCCTATCAGACTGAGGATGATAGCTACTAGCAGCCATCTCCTCCAATAACTCATATCCTTCCTCCGCCGTCTTTCTCAGTAAGTTACCACAGGCAGCAGCATCTATCATAGTACGGTTAGGAGTAAGCAGACCGTAGTAGAAAGTTTGAACAACTAACCCAAGAGGCAGCTCATGGTGTGGACATCTCCTCAACAAGGCCTTGTAGCGCTCCCATGCCTCGTAAAGTGACTCTTGCTCATATTGAGCAAAAGTAGTAATGTCGGCTCTAAGCTTCATAGTCTTCGACGGAGGAAAGTACCTGATTAGGAATGCCTTTGCCATATCCTCCCATGTAGTAATAGACCCTACAGGCAAACAGTTTAACCACGACTTAGCTTTATCTCTCAGTGAAAATGGAAATAAACGCAAACGAACAGCATCATCAGACACGCCATTAAACTTAAAAGTATCACAAATTTCAAGAAAGTCAGCTATATGAGAATTAGGGTCGTCAAGTGCACTTCCCCCAAATTGGACAGTGTTCTGAATCATCTGAATGATAGCTGGCTTGATCTCAAACTGATTAACTCAGATGACTGGTCTTACGATGCTTGGACGTGCTCCATCAAGAGACGGCTGTGCATAATCCAACATCGGTATACGCCTTGGCTCCTCTCTGTGTTGCTCGTCTTCTATTTTTTCCTTCGCTCTTTGCTGCTGTAGTCGACGTCTAGCTGTGCGTTCAATCTCGGGGTCAAAAGGCTCAAGCTTAAACTCGAGTGATCTTCGCATGTACCACAAGAAAAATCCGCAACACAATGAGAGTATCAAATAACAATAAAATAAATAATACTAAAGAATTTAAATGAAAAATAAAAAATTGTGAATCAACAGTCCCCGGCAACGGCGCCAAAAACTTGATCGAGCAAAACTTGCACAGTGAATAGTCCCAAAATTTATTTTATAAATGAAAGTTCGATTTAAATATCGCAAGTGCACGATAGTCAAGTTATAATAAACGTAAGTGAATACGAGTATCGTTCCACAAGGACTGCGTTACACTATTTTTATTTTCAAGTAAAATTTCTTTAGCAACGATAAAATGAGTTGATGATTAATCTAATGTAAATTAAACAACTAAAATAATTAAAATGCAAAGAAAACGTATTCAAGAAAGCAATGATTAATTTGGATTAAATCAAATGAGAAATGAATGTGTTGGGAATTAGCAGTTCACCTACCACTCGTGTTTAAATAATTACACTCGACTTTTACTCGTGCATTCGACGGAATTCCCTAGACTAATTAATATACTCTGTCGAGCTATATTAATACTTATCATAAACATGCAGTACTCAAGTGTCCTCAAATATTTAACAGTTCAAGATTGCATTACATTCTATGGAATCCACTAGCTTTCATTCGGGTGAACTATCACTATCGACACGTACCCAATTCCGTATATCTACTAAAATTGCAAATCCGTGGTTTATACTATTTGCTTCTATTGTTGATTATTCTATCGAAATCATCAACAACATGAAATAATCAAAGGAAGTTAGCTAGGCTTCGATTGAAACAAGAATGAATAATAGCATAAACAAATCACTAATAAAAACGTCGAGAAATAATGTTAAACACCGAGTACGGGGTAGGATCCCCTCAAATCCCAACAAATCTAGAGTTTAGCTACTGAAATTCATGATAAAAACCAACAATCAATGTAAGAAATAAAATACTGAATAATGAAAATACTAAAGATGACGATGAATGACGGCCACGACGCGTGGAAATCTCGAGGTCTTCGAAATCTCCTCCTTCCAGCCTCCCCTCCAAGAAAAAGTGATGAAAAAATTATCAAAAGTCTGACAAAAACGGCTGATCTCGTGTCTTAGGTTTTGGTGTAGGATAGAGTCCATAAAAAGTTGGAAACAAATCTTCCCGAATCTCGCTTCTAGCTAGGGCGGTATATTTTGACTGCCCTAGCGAGAGGTCCTCGAATAAACTTCCTCGAGCACGTCCCTGGTTTCACTGGGGCGGTCACTTTTGACCGCCCTAGCGAGACACTTGCGCAAAATAATCCTCGGCCAGACCACAATGCTCGCTGGGGCGGTCACTTTTGACCGCCCTAGCGAGACCTCTTCGATATTATACCAAAGTTTCTCCCACTTTTTGGTTCAATTCCTACAAAATAACCACAGAATACACGAGATCAGTCAAATGCTAAATAATGCTAAAAAAATGCAAAATTCAAATAAAACAAACTAATATAATGCATGAATGCGACTCAAAACCAACACTAAAAACACGTAAAAACGAGTCCTATCAAAGGTCTATCGTGGTGGTACCATGCCCGATTAGCCGACCACTGTGGATCTGCAGGATCCAAACTAAATAAAGGAAGCACAGTCAGACTATCGACTATAAATTTAGCGCTTGATGGGAGGCAACCCAGTGTTTATTTTTATTTTTTCTTTCATCTTTTATTTCAGTTTTCTTTCTTTTTGTTCCATGCATATCTCGTGAGCTAATCTCAGTCAATGGTCGTGCAGGTAATTTATTCACTGGCGGTGGGATTTCTCAAGTGTGGGGAGTCTATCAGGACGAGCGGTTTCAGAACGTTAAATAGACCAGGGAAGTTTCTGTACAATTCTTGCATCTTGTGTGCTTTCTTGAGTTTCAATTTTGATGTATAGATTTATATGATTGTACATCCCTGGCTTCGCATATGTATTTTGTTCGGAATGTTGAGTGCATTGATTTTTTTTTAAAAAAATAATAATAATAATAATATTGGATTTTCGAGCTGGCACAGACCTACATTCGGATCCATACACGGGGTCCGTGCCTCATTTCTTCCCAAATTTTAGATTTTTCGAGCCGACACGGACCCGCACCCGGATCTCTACACGGGTTCCGTGTCTATTCATTCCCAGATTTTCGAAATTCCGAGCCGACCTGGACCTGTGCATGGACCACTACACGAGGTCCGTGTCAACGCTTTCAGAATTACCCAGTTTCGCACAAGAGCACGGACCTCTACACGGACCCCTACACGGGGTCCGTGCCTTCTATTTTTTTGACAGAACCAAACTAAAATCGCGAGTGCCTTTTCTGAAAACCTAAACCCCTAAAATCAAAACTCCTTCCACCGCCGCCTCCAGCCGAAAACCGTCGACCCACGCCGCTTCCTGCCACCCCTCGCCTTCAAAAACCTCCCAGCATCACCACCTTCCACCACCGCTCTTACCGCCATCTACTGAGAAACCGTGGATCCACTCCACCACCATAAATTTGTATCTACACAGCCCCTGCTCCACCAGCTGCACCGCCACACTCCGGTAAGCGTGGCTTCCCCTTCCATCCCATAGGAATATAGCATGTTCGTCCGATTATCGTTTGAGTATTAGTTTCAGTTGTTGGGTGCTATTCTTTGATTTGTGGGCTGTTTGGAATTTGATTGTGTCAAGGATCTCCTTGTTATTAATTGAGTCCATCTTCGAGATAGTATGTTGTTGAGCATGATGATGTTGGATTAATTGGCTTTGTGTGTTGTATTTCGGTTGATTGGGTGGGTATCAGACTTTGCTTGTACAAGAGTTTAATTATTACCATTTTGCGGAAATCAGTGGTTGGGTTGTTCGGTTTGATTGATTGGATTGTGGTGATTGATTTTTTTGAGTGTTCGGATATATTTGTTTGAATCAAAATGCCTCCTCGAAAACAGAGCAACAAGCGTGCACGAAGCGGTGCTTCCTCGTCCTCCGAGTCCGCCAGGTTGCCATTTGATGCTATAAGGTTCACCTGCCGAGAGATTTTCAATTGGTACTCGGCGCTTCATGGGAACTCCGCCATTGTGGAATGTTCTATCCATCCGCGGATTGAGCACGAGGTGCCACTCCGGGCAGAGTTTGATAAATTTGGATGGGGACCTATTCTGGACATTGCCGGACCGTATTACCCCGATCTAGTATGGCAATTCTATGCCAATGTTGAGGAAAAAGAGACGACCGGGCTGCCACATTTGTGCACTTACGTCAAAGGAGTGCCTATTGAGTTGACCATCACATACTTGGCCGTGATTTTGAATGTCCCTAATGAAGGGCCGCCTGTGTCCTTCAATCAGGTGGATATCTTCCTTTCGGAACCTTGAACCTCGGTGCCACCTCCAGTATCACACCTCTTACTGGCTCCCGCTCCAGTGTCCTCCCGACGTCCCTCTCGCTGCTGGATCGTCTCATCTGCTACTTTGCGAGGGCGAATATCATTACAAGAAAAGCTAGGAACAATGAGGTTCGCCATATGGATCTCTATATCATCGACAAGATGTTGAATGGTTTGGGGACATTCCTGTTATTCTGGTGGCGTCGATCATCCTTTCCCAAATGCGCTCAGTCGCCCACATCGACCCCACGAAGAATAGGACACCCTATGCCCCCTACCCTATCATCATCTCCAGGATCTTGGCAGCCCATAGTGTCGATCTCACTGGCGAGACTTCTCTCCTTCCCACATCTACGCAGATGCTCACCACCCAGGCCATGCAGGGCATGTACTTTATCTTCCGACAGGGTGCATGGTACCGTAATCCAGGGAGTTGACATATCAGTCCCCATCCCCGTGACCCACCTGTGCCTCCACCTACCATCGATGACCGAGCCTGGGAAGACCGTGTGGAGGAAGAAGCGGCTTTGGATGCCCGAGCTGGACCTCAAGCTGGTATGCCCCCTCAACAGCGTGCCCCCAGAGGTATACGACAGGTTTTCTCGTCCATGTTTGATTGCATGGACGACATACTCACTTGATTGGCTCGACTCGAGCACTAGTACCGGACGCAGTCTTCTTCAGACGATATTTATGCTACACCTTGTGTGGGGACCCGGACGCTAATCAAGTTCTTAATCATCATTAGGACTAATTAATCAATGATAAAACAGGGTCTAATTTTTTTTTAAAAAATGCGGAACGTAGTGAAATCAAACTCATATACATATCAGTATAAAATAAAATACAAGTCCTGTATTGCATGCATTCAACTAAACTAAGGTTTAACAACTAATGTCAAGTGTTCCAACCCTATTATACATCATAATCCAAGTCCGGAGCCTCCACTCTAATCACGATCTTTCCTCATCTCCTGGACCCTGATCCTGTCCCACATGTCTTCATGTACACATACAGACAAGACAACAGCCGGATAACTCCGGTGAGAATAAATCTCAGTATAAATCAACGAAACATGCAATCATATAAACAAATATACAGCATGTAATCAGGTAACAGATATATGTATCAAAATCTGAAACATAAACAATCATAGACTGTCGACAATGCTCATAACTCTATCATTCAGACTAGACTCAATCCTAGTCTAGGGATCCCGGTTTCCAAATGTGGTGTTCCTATATCGAATTCCGTAATAGAAGAAACTCTGATCCTATTAACAGATATATGTATCAAAATCTGAAACATAAACAATCATGGACTGTCGACAATGCTCATAACTCTATCATTCAGACTAGACTCAATCCTAGTCTAGGGATCCCGGTTTCCAAATGTGGTGTTCCTATATCGAATTCCGTAATAGAAGAAACTCTGATCCTATTACTCGATATAACCAAATATGGTGTTCCTATATCGAATTCCGTAATAGAAGAATTCCAATCCTATTTACTCGATATAACCAACATACGGTGTCATGACCTAACCGTCATGGACTGTAGCTCTATCGCTAATATCCCATCTTGAGACATCGTGCAACGTGCCCGTGGCGATCCCGCCACTATCAGGCACTTCAGTCTACAAGATTTCTATACTATCCTGTGACATCGTGCAATGTGCCCGTGGCGATCCCACCACTATCAGGCACTTCTGTCACAAGATTATTTGTCTAATACCTGTTATCTATAATTCAAGAGAACAAGTACATCATTCAAATCAATGCAAATATCAATGCAATAAATTAATTTATGTGATTTAGGGAAACTCAAGTCTAAACCGACTCAAGTCGATCTCCCAATACCACATTGACTTATACCTTTCTTTCGTCGGTTTCTGGCTCAGTCGAAGTCCTGAATTCACAGTCTGTCTGGCAATGAAAATATCAATAATCTCATGTCAATATACCTTTCAAATCAATAACAATCTGATCAATCCGGATTTAATTCAAAATCAACGGCATAACGGTACAATTTCAATATCCCCGTCAATACAATATCCTCATATCACAGTTACAATCCATAACCCATATCCAATACAATCCGTAATCCAATCACAATTCAAATCTGTCTGGTATAAATCAATATACCCTAAAAATTCATAATAATTCCATAATCAATCCGTTTCTTAATCTGACTTCGATTCTATGATGTCTAATATATCAAGAACAACATATATGAGTTCCATTCAATTCTGACAATATCATAATTTCAAAGGATGACAAAACGTAGTAAAACTTACGTCCAGTTGTAGCTCGTGTCAAGAGGAGTACGGTACCGTGTCCGGATTTAATTTCTGATATACGGTTGTAACAAAATCACAAATCTAAGATCACAAGAATTTGAGGAAATCTTCTCTGGAATCTCAGTTGTTGCTCTTCGTGAATTGCAATTTACAAGGTTATATATATCACATGCATGTCCAAGGGCAAGACAAGTGTCCTCAAACCCAATAATTGCACTTTAGTCCCTCAACTTTTCACTATTTGCAATTTGGTCCTCAAAACTCTTTTTAATTCTATTTCAATCCTAATTAATTACAAACATCGTGTAATTTAATTCATCATTCCAAAATTCGTAATTTAAATGATCTCGGATTAAAGCGATATAATCTCGGGCCTTACACCTTGGGACATATCTGCACTTGATGGTTTGGAGGACTTTGAGCTAGGATCAGAGGATCAGTAGTCAGCTTCTTTTTATTCTAGGATTTTTGGAGGACTTTATCGTTTTTCTAGTTTTGCGCATTTCATTCGTATGTTGTTATTTCTGTTATGCGACATGTTCTTTATTTTTATTATCTTTTGGGTTTTATTTGAGTGCTTGAGTGCTTTTCCTATTCCTTTTTACGTTTTTTTTTGTGTATTCGATGTTATTCTTTTCAGGAATTGATGCATTCTACCCCATTGTTACCACCATTCGATATTTTCCAGGGAAGTGTGTTTGCTTTAAATGTCTTGTTAATTCATGTTATACCGCTTTACACTGAGGGCAGTGTCGATTTCAAAGTGTGGGGGTGGGCCAGTCTTGTTACACATCGTTGCACCACACTTGACCCTTTTTCACGTAGGATGAGACTATATCTGGAGAAAGAATTTTTGTTTTACTTGATAAACGGATTAATTTGTTAGTTTTTAGATCACCCGGGAAATCGATTCATGACTAGTATTGAATGAGAGGAGTCGTAATTTCAAGGAGAGAGTTAGACGTACACCAGTTTTGTATTGACATTTCATTCCATGCATGAGGTCAGTCTTTTGCTCATTGAAAGTGAATTGGTGCAAGGTGAACTTAAAAAAAAATAATACACACACACACACACACACACACACACACACACATATATATATATATATATATATATATATATATATATATATATATAGATAGAAACAACCTAGAACTCGTCTTATTAGCCCTCGAAGCGAAAATACGAACGATGATAAATTAGGGATGATTTAGGCGATCTTTGGACCGTTTAAGCCTTTCAAGCCTACCCGATGTATCACTTATTGTCTCTAGTAACCCTTCTTGAGTGGTGTGTGTCAATGACACACAATCAGACCCCATTCGTATTTTATTCAATGTCCCACATCAACTACCAAAATTTTAGCTCATACACTTTTATCCAACCCGAACTTTGAGAGAAATAAACCCTTCGAGCGCTTTGAAATGTTCCAACACTCACAAGTGTAGAAAAGAAATATTTGAAGGAGTTGCTGAATTACCTTTGAATGAAAAGAGGTGGATTTATGTTTGAAAAAAAATGGTGTAAAGTGTATGGTATTGAAGACACCCGAAAATATTGTGGGTGAAAGTTGAAGGTCAATGAGAAAAGAAGGAGATAATAGAGCCCTAAAGATGATAAAAGTACAGTGATTGGTGACGAGTTAAGAGTAGAATGAATGCGCTGCAGGAATATGTTTATTCTCTCTCACTTTTGATTCCCATGCCTTCTATTGTATCCGTGAGCCTTGGCCTTACGTTATAAGCTTAAAAAGACCTATTAACCAAGTCATTATTGTTCAATATTTAGTAGAGAGGGGTATGAAAGTCAAGCATATGGGGAATTTCGAAAAAAAAAATTGAATGATGAATATAATCGATCTTGAAACCAAGTAGCTACTGATGAGTGTGAATTCTGATATGCACATTACACACATCTCATTTTTTTGATCTCTACTGGGTAATGTTTGAATCTTGATTTGCGATGAAAATGAATCTTATGATATTCGAAGCATGATCTTTTGACCGAGAGTGATAGAATTTGACAAATTGAGAAGTTTTGATTGTATTACTTGAGTTTTGAATCTAAGATATGTCTCATCTTTATTTCATGTTTGATTTGTTCGAGGATGAACAAAGGTTAAGTGTGGGGGAGTTGATAAGCACGAATTTTGTAGCGTTTTAGGGACTTTATTTTGTCGTATTCGTGCTTATCTGGCGTCTTTATTCCGAGTTTTGCGCTTACTACGTGTTATTGTTGCTATTTGTAGGTTTGACTAAAAGAAGATAAAAGCCAAAGAAAAGAAAGAAAAGTCAAACGTCGCAATGCAAGGTCAGAAATACCCGGAAAAATAGGAAAATAGCACAAGGAGAGCAACCAGACCCCTACACGGACCCGTGTAAGGGTCCGTGCCTTAGAAGCCAAAAGAATACTTTTAGCGAGCCAAGGACGGACCTTAACCCGGACCCCTACACGGGGTCCGTGTCCAACAACATCCGAGAGAATAAATTTTTGTACGAAGACGGACCCCAAGACAGAGCCCTACACGGGGTCCGTGTCCAGAATCTCCCGGAATGAATTTTTATTCGAATGTACACGGACCCTATACCTGAGGCTTACACGAGGTCCGTGTACGTGATATTTGATCCAAAACTTGGCGCAAATTCGATGGAGATTTGAAAGAATAAAAAGGAAAAAATAAAAGATTTGAGGACTTTTTGATCGGGATTTTTTTTTCAGCCGACATTGGAGAAGAGAAAAAAGGGAAAACTTTCGGATCTTTGAAGACGGAGACGGCTTGGGAGAAACGAGAGGAAATCGCGCACTTCACACACAAGATCCGTGCACAATCGCTGAGATTTTCTCCTCTCTTATTTTTTTATTTTCGTTCATGAATTCGAAAATTAGATTTGAATCTAGTTTTGAATTTATGGAGTAGTTTTCTTGTGATCGGGACCACGATAGGGACAAACTTTTGATGTTGTTCATTCACTGGATTTTTTGATTTAGGAATTAATTTATGTTATTGATTAATGTTTGCATAATTTTCGTGCTTTTAATTTGGCCAATTATTTGCATGTTTGTTGTTTGATCTTGACTCGAAAGACAATAGATTGAAATTAGCTTCAAAAATATTAATTAACACACGGTTAAACCGACTAGAAATAGTATTCGGTTTCAATGTGCGATTTTAGGCGACAGCTGTGATTCCATCGTTGAATAATGCGTTTTTTTAATTAAATTCAATTAGAAATAATTGGACTATTAAATGAAAATAGGATTATAAAATCTAGAAATAGATTTATAGTAAATCCAGGGAATTTCATCGTGGCATCGAATAATCTGTGGTTAATTAATTCCGATGAGTGATAATAGTCAAAGTTTGGACCGTTGTGTGTTCCCGGTCATTTTGAATTTGAAAATATCCCAAGTTTAAACCTGTTGTGAAAATTCGATCTTAGTTATTAATTTAACATATTTTAATTTAATTTTACTAGTTTAAATTATCATCAATCACTTTGTCTTTTTGCCTAAATTAAATCGAATAATTTAGATCTTAATATTTAAATAATAGTCTCTGTTGGATCGATACTTGGACTTGTCGTCCATTTACTATAACTTGACCTAGTCCGCTTGCTAAAATTTTTTTCCCAACCGAAATCATCGGTCAGCCCCCCAAAATCGTCCCTTAACCCTTCCATATCATCCATATCCAGAAAATAAGGTAAGTAAGCGGACCAGAAATCTTCCCTAAAATAGGTGGCGCTCAGAGGGTAGAATATTACTGCTCGAGCACCACATCTTCTATAATTCTGCTTGTGGAGTGCGGCCATCACACTCGGACGGTAGATTATTACCGCCCGAGCGCAAAGTATTCTGTATGTTTATTCTTCGGAAGGCACATCTCTCGCCCGGGCGGTAGAATATTATCGCCCGAGCGCCACACTTTCTGGAAATTGGCTGCGTGAATCACTTCTCGCGCCGAGCGGTAAATTTCTGCCGCTCGGGCGCCAGTCTTTCTGCCCATTCTTGCACATTTTGCTCCGATTACAGTTTTTCGGTTAGTTTTCCTGCAAATTCACCCCGCCTAAGTGAGACATAATCACATGCATATGCTTACTCTAAAACAAACAAAAATGTAAATGAAATGTACGCATGCACAATGCAAACACACACAAAACTAATGTAGTAAAACACATAAAAACCATACCTATCAAGTCCCTTGTCCTCAAACAAAATAGGTTACAGACCACATCCAAGACATGGAACAAACACAAAGTGAAAGTATTAAAACAAATAAACTGATGGCAAAACAACAAACTGACATTTCATGCCTCTGCGGGTTTCTGAACTACATCCAATTAGTCAACTCACATTATCTATTAACATCCCCTTTTTAAAGCATCTTATAGCATTTTGATGTGGCCAAAAAATGTGGTCGTGTGTGTGTGTTGTGGGTTTCACCAGCTCGTGCTTCAGATAGTCTCATTTGCGAATCATACAAGTCGCCAAATCAACAACTCAACACAAGTTTCTCTATTCTGAGTTCTGTTTCTATTCGTGACCAACCGGTAAACACAAAGCGGCAGAATTTCATATTGTCTAACAAGAATTGGGGGGTCAATATCCATAAATATTTCAAACGGTTCAAAAAGATGGGAAGTACACTAATCATTTTCATTATGCACTTGTCAGCAAAAAAATGGGGAGTGCACTGATCATTTTCATTATGCACTTGTCAGCATTTTTAGCTGACATTTCTCAACTCCTTACATCTCCATCTTTTTAGCATCGGGATCGGATTTCATCTCTTTTTGGCTCCCCCACACCTTACATCCCTTTTTTTTAGTGCATAATTTTTTTTTTTATGTATACTCCCTGGGCTTTTAATATAAGGTATGTTCAATTATGTGGCCTAGGGGCGAATTTTGAGGTTCGATGCCCGATTGGATGAAGATTATTCCGGGTGGATTGGAGTTTTCTACTCGAGTGTATGCCACTGGTCAGTCACGACCGTAAACAAAATTTCATTCAAGTTCTACTCGCATCTCATGTTTTTCTAGTTTCCCCACAGATGTTTAAACTCAACGGAATCCCCTCTCGACAATTGGGTTTCTATTAATCTTAGCGTGTTCATATCTCGTCCTAGCCACCTCACTTACAAAACGTGTTCTATCAAAAGACGAAGATGACGAAGAGCTGGGAGTACCTTTAAATTTCTTGGGTGCCATGGTGGTGATGATGGAGATGGTGGATGACCGAAGAGAGATGAGTCTCTTTCCCTTATCTTGTAGTTAATTCGATTTTTATGACAGTTATTTTTATTTATTTATTATTTTAGTTATTTTTACTGTTTTTCTCAAAATAAATAAATAAATAAATAATTTTGGGCAGAGAGCTCGCGTGAACGCTTAAGTCGGGATGAAAATGCCACAGAGCTCGGCGCTGCAGTTAAAAACGCGAACCCCTTATCCCCTTTCTCATTCTGCAATTTCTCAAATCCCTAACAACCCCTCTCGCCCCTTTTCGGTTTTCTTGTGCAGAAATTCGATCCCCAACCAGATTTCCGGAAACGTTGCACACTCTTCATTGGGAATCAAGACTCATCTCTCTCCGGTCATCCACCATCTCCATCAACACCACCATGGCACCCAAGAAATTTAAAGGTACTACCAGCTCTTCGTCATCTTCGTCTTTTGATAGAACACGTTTTGTAAGTGAGGTGGCTAAACAGTCGCAACCGAGAGTTGTAGAGTAGGACATTTTCACCTTCTTTGAATTTGCTTTCGACGATCCGCTTGTCATGAGCCCTCTTTGTCTTCTCCTTGTATGATAATGAGACGTCTGCTTATTCGTTTTCTCAAAACATGCTAGAATTTTTTTTTTTTTTTCACTCAATTTTCGGCCATACACATAAACCTCATGAAAATATTTTTATAAAATATTTTACACTTTAAAATAAAACATCATCCAACTAGCATTTTAAAAATCAAGTGAAATAGCCATAAAAATGAAATCGTCGCGTGTTTTACCAAACCTAAAAAGCAATAAATGTTGAAAAGTGTAGCAATAAATGTTTTACTAAACCTCTCAAAATCTCTCAAAAAGCATAAAACAAAATGTCGTAAAAAAATCTTTAACTTAAAATCGTAAACTTAAATGCGGAAATAAAAGCGTTGGTCCTCGGGTTATGTGCACCGACAATCCAGCAAGTCACTCGTCAAGACCTCCAATATCATAGTTATTTATATAACCTGCATCATACACACCTAGTGAGTCTAAAGACTCAACACGTCATATTCTTGATAACGAGTTATACGTAATACAGTTAACATATAACAGTGAAAAATACTTATATATAAAATATCATTTTCATGAAGATGCATAAACATAAATATTTTCGTAAATATTTTCATGATGCATAAAACTTTAAACAATAACATTTTCGTAAACCTAATCATATCATCCTCAACATATTCATATTCATATTATCATCAACATATACGTATTCCTCTTTACTTTCGTTGAATTCAGATCGTTAATTGTGACTTTCGTGTTCGTCTACGTCTACGTGTTGGGCGATGGATCCATACATGTAACCACATTACTGGGCGGCGGGGACACCAGCGACACTCTCACCCGTCAACTGGGCCTTGGCCTTATGTATTAACATATCATCGTATACATCTACATATCCGTATCCAAGGAAACACGATCGTCGGGCTCCCACTGGGACCATAACCCTCACGAAATATCCAACATATCGTCGTATTAATCACAATTACTTCACTTCCTTCAACGTTTCATATTCTCATCACTTTACAAAATTAAACATGCGTATAACGTTTTTCTTTTAAACCAAGCATGCAACATGTCTTTTAAATGTTCATAATTAAACCAGAAAATCCATAAACATTTTAAAAATAACATTTTAACATATAAATATCCATGACCATTTAAAATGACATTTTAACATCGTACACGTTTAAAGTAAACATTTAAAAAGAACGTTTTAGCATTTTATCATAAATCAATATACAAATTATCTTAAAAATTTATAAACATTTAAAATTGACATATTAACATATAAACATCCATAATCATTGAAAATAATCATATTAGCATATAAAACATCATTACGGGCACTGCCATGACGTTTACTAATTTCTAGGTGTAAAATGACCGTTTTACCCATAGCCGTAAAATTTCACGTTTTTGACATTTTCTAAATTTCATTGACTTCAACATGTCCCAAATAATTATGTGAGCCTACAAGAATTTTCTCATATTTTTATTTAGCTTAATTCGATGACTTTTAATTTAATCTTTAAATGTGACGTATTCATGCGTTTTAATCACGAATTAAACCAAACTTTCATATAAAATTCTCAAATTAAAAACTTAGACTTATAATAATTATTTAAGCTGAAATACAATTTTTCATAATTTTATAAAGCATAAAACTAGGCGTTTCAATTAACTCGTTAATTAGCGTTTCGTGCGGCGATTAAATCCCGATTAAATCCAAAACTCGTTATTTTGATCCCAAATTTTTAACATAGCCTTTTTATTATTTATTCTACCCTTCCATGTCATGAGCCACCCCCTTGGACAAATGGAATCAATTTTGGTTTAATTAATCTCGTTTTTGACCCTTCGACGAACACACCGAGCCATCTCCTAATTTACCCGAGCCACGCCCGAGCTGCCTTGAACCAACACCTAGCCAACCCATCTATGGAACCTACTGTGCAAGCCCAACCCTTGAAACAAGCCCTGGCCCACCCAAAACACCTCTGGAACGTGAGCCAATTTTCTGCATGTTTTGAGTGTGTCTTCCTAGCACCTCTAGAACTCCTAAATGGACTAGGACTCAACTAGTTGTGAACCACTTGACCCCTCATGAAACCTAACCCTCCCTGGACCACGTCTAAACCAAGCCCAGACTAACCCAACCCCTAGAACCCAACAGCAAATCCACTGAACCTTGACAGCAACCTCACGCTCAACTTGCTGCCAATTGCTTCTCCCTCACGTTTTCTGTGGTTGGCTCGAGCCCCATCGAGCCACCCTGCACCAACTCATGACCAGACCCTCTAAGCACCCTCTTGGACCTTTAGAACCCATAGGACTCGAGCCCTTGCTGCAAACCGAAACCATACTTCCCAGCAACACAAACTGGCCGAGAATCCCTTGCATGGTAGAACTCTACTTATCTGTTGCTAGGACCTAACCAAGCGACCCAGGCCCTGACCCAACCCCTCTAGCACCCTTCTAGGACCCTAAGGACCTAACCTAGCCCAGCCCAAGCCCCCTGGCCGCGCCCCTCCTCCCTGCTCAAACTTCTGAAACCTGCGCATGATTTCCTTCAAGCTCTCGGGTAGTGTCCTGAATAGCAAGGACTCCTCCCAGCCCTTGGTTTTTGAGTCCTAGCATGGCTAGGACTCTTCTCTTGGCCCCTCACGGACCATAGCTAAGCCCTGGCCCCAACCGAACCAAAGCCCAGCCCCCATGCCCACATAACCGATCCCCTCAAGCACCATGACAGTAACTTGTACCAGCTTATATCTTTTATCATGTGCAGTGTTTTGGTGGAGTTTTAAGACTCTAAACTCATGTAAAACATGTCCCTTATCATCCTAATACATGGCAGCCCCTTATATACTTGTAAATCATGATTTTTGGAACAAAACCAAGCTTTAAAAATCCACTTTTGATGCATGTACGAAAATATATCAAGGTGTTCTTATTTTTCATGCAATTCATAAATAAATACATAATATGGTGTGATGATGAGTAAAAAGAGAATATAGCGTGCCTTTGCATTTTATACGCACGAAAAACGTTGACGACAAAGAACGGATCGAAACCTTGGCTTGAAGTCCCTTGAACCCTTCGAAAATCCTTCAAAAGTTGTGTGTGTGTAGTGCCGTGTGTGATGGTGTGTGGTTGGAAGAGTTTTCCGAAATTAATATAGGGTGGCCGATTGTTTGAGTAACAAGTGTAGGGTTTTGTGATCAATTAATACTTTATATACTAATTTATTTATTAAGTAGGCTTTAGGCCTATTAAGCCACAAAATTAAGCCCATTAGTCTAATTAGATTTTAATAAAAAATTATCAAATTTTTTGTTTAAATAAATTTGTGAATTTATTAGCCGGGAGCCAAAAAGTTCGCATATTTTCCTTGAAAAACCAACACCGATAAAATTCACGTCCCGGCGTATAAAATCACTTCAAAACCTTTTATTTTCAAAAATACTAAAAAGCCTCAACCATAATTTAAATAATTAAAAATAATTATTTAATAAAAACATTTTACATTTTTTTTCAGCCATCGGTCCCCGTTACTGGAATATTCCTTAAAAATACATTTTTAATGCATCATGACAATTAAATCATATTTAACAAATAATCATGCATATCACATAATCAAGTAAGCAATTAATATCAATTAATTAACCATTTTTCAGAATTCCTAGATTTGCATGCCGTTGGGTTACGTCTTCTTAATTTTGGACATTACAATTCTCCCCCCCTTAAATGAAATTTCGTCCTCGAAATTCGATTACCTTAATATCCCAATTCGATTCCAATAGCAACCTTAACCGTTCGTGCAATCATAAGCAATATGAAAATGTTAAATGACTAGGTTACCCATAATGAGTGTAGTGTCTGCCTCCTCCTTGGCTTCTTCAGTATTCATAACATATGCTCTTCCCCCAGTAGGTGCCTTCTTCTTCGGGCAATTAGCAGCCTTATGCCCTTCCTCCTTGCATACGAAGCATCTAAAAGATCCCCACATGCACTGGCCAAAATGAAAGCGATTGCAATCTTTACATGGTTGTCTATCAATAGGCTTTGGTGCTCCAGGTTGTTGTGGCTTAGGTGGTGCTTGCTCCTTGGCTTGCCCTTGAGGCCCCTGAGGTCTAGGAGGACCCGTATATGGCTTCTTGTTTGACTGATTATTATTCTGATGTTGTTGCCTCTTACGTTGTAACTCAAAGTCAATGTCCTTCAAGGATTGCTCAGCCTGATATGCATAGGTAACTGCTGTAGCATAATCCACCGGACGCATCATCATAACCTTATCCCGAATGGTAGGTCGTAGGCCATCCTTGAAGTGTCTAAGTTTTTCTTCCGCATCCCTGGCAATAAGGGGTACAAAATGACAACCCCTATCAAACTTCTTCACAAACTCAGCAACAGTCGAGTCTCCCTGGAGGAGGCTCATAAACTCTCTCTTCAGCCGTCCTCTAACATCAGCAGTAAAGTACTTCTCGTAGAATATCGTCTTGAATTGAGCCCAAGTAAGAGTAGCAAGGTCAACACCGTGCTCGGCTCCTTCCCACCATAAGGAAGCGTCATCTCTAAGTAGATAAGTGGTACACCTCACACGGTCAGCATCTCCCATGCCCAGATAGCGAAAGTGTACTTCGAGTGACCGAATCCAACCTTCAGCAATGAAAGGATCGGTAGTGCCAGAAAATTCCTTCGGCCCTAGCCTCCGGAACTGATCATATATGTCATGTTGTGGCCTAGGTGCCTGCTGCATCTGTTGCAACTGTTGCTGCAACTGTTGCTGCTGTAACTGATGCTGTTGTATCTGTTGCTCGAAGAGACGAGCCATTCCTTCTAGTGCTCGAGTAGCAACATCCCCCGGAGGAGGTGGTGGGGGTGCATTCCCTTGATGGTTCACACTGTTCTCTGCTCGGTTCTCATTACTACGTCTAGGAGGCATTTTACCTGAACGTTTTCCAAATTCTAACGTAACCAACATGCATTTAAATCTAGGTTTTCTTAATCATATGACATATCCTTATTCATTTTAGCAATTTAAGCATGCAAAGCATATATACTCAAAAAAGCTAGTAAACATATAGCATAAACATATTATTCATGTCATCATGCAGGTAACATCATATCAATTCATATAAAGCTTGTAAAACTTACAACTTGAGGCTTGACGACTGATCTTTCCGGCGCTGATGGTGGCACAACCCTTTACAGGAATCACTGCTCTGATACCAACTGAGACGTCTGCTTATTCGTTTTCTCAAAACGTGCTAGATTTTTTTTTTTTCACTCAATTTTCGGCCATACACATAAACCTCATGAAAATATTTTTATAAAATATTTTACCCTTTAAAAAAAAACATCATCCAACTAGCATTTTAAAAATCAAGTGAAATAGCCATAAAAATGAAATCGTCGCATGTTTTACCAAACCTAAAAAGCAATAAATGTTGAAAAGTGTAGTCCATACTAAACCTCTCAAAATCTCTCAAAAAGCATAAAACAAAATGTCGTAAAAAAATCTTTAACTTAAAATCGTAAACTTAAATGCGGAAATAGAAGCGTTGGTTCTCGGGTTATGTGCACCGACAGTTCAGCAAGTCACTCGTCAAGACCTCCAATATCATAGTTATTTATATCACCTGCATCATACACACCTAGTGAGTCTAAAGACTCAACACGTCATATTCTTGATAACGAGTAATACGTAATACAGTTAACATATAACAGTGAAAAATACTTATATTTAAAATATCATTTTCATGAAGATGCATAAACATAAATATTTTCGTAAATATTTTCATGATGCATAAAACTTTAAACAATAACATTTTCGTAAACTTAATCATATCATCCTCAACATATTCATATTCATATTATCATCAACATATACGTATTCCTCTTTACTTTCGTTGAATTCAGATCGTTAATTGTGACTTTCGTGTTCGTCTACGTCTACGTCTACGTGTTGGGCGATGGATCCATACTTGTAACCACAGTACTGGGCGGCGAGGACACCAGCGACACTCTCACCCGTCAACTGGGCCTTGGCCTTACGTATTAACATATCATCGTATACATCTACATATCCGTATCCAAGGAAACACGATCGTCAGGCTCCCACTGGGACCATAACCCTCACGAAATTTCGTGCGGCGATTAAATCCCGATTAAATCCAAAACTCGTTATTTTGATCCCAAATTTTTAACATAGCCTTTTTATTATTTATTCTACCCTTCCATGTCATGAGCCACCCCCTTGGACAAATGGAATCAATTTTGGTTTAATTAATCTCGTTTTTGACCCTTCGACGAACACACCGAGCCATCTCCTAATTTACCCGAGCCACGCCCGAGCCGCCTTGAACCAACACCTAGCCAACCCATCTATGGAACCTACTGCGCAAGCCCAACCCTTGAAACAAGCCCTGGCCCGCCCAAAACACCTCTGGAACGTGAGCCAATTTTCTGCATGTTTTGAGTGTGTCTTCCTAGCACCTCTAGAACTCCTAATTGGACTAGGACTCAACTAGCTGTGAACCACTCGACCCCTCATGAAACCTAACCCTCCCTGGACCACGTCTAAACCAAGCCAGACCAACCCAACCCCTAGAACCCAACAGCAAAGCCACTGAACCTTGACAGCAACCTCACGCTCAACTTGCTGCCAATTGCTTCTCCCTCACGTTTTCTGTGGTTGGCTCGAGCCCCATCGAGCCACCCTGCACCAACTCATGACCAGACCCTCTAAGCACCCTCTTGGACCCTTAGAACCCATAGGAGTCGAGCCCTTGCTGCAAACCGAAGCCATACTTCCCAGCAACACAAACTGGCCGAGAATCCCTTGCATGGTAGAACTCTACTTATCTGTTGCTAGGACCTAACCAAGCGACCCAGACCCTGACCCAACCCCTCTAGCACCATTCTAGGACCCTAAGGACCTAACCTAGCCAAGCCCAAGCCCCCTGGCCGCGCCCCTCCTCCCTGCTCAAACTTCTGAAACCTGCGCATGATTTCCTTCAAGCACTCGGGTAGTGTCCTGAATAGCAAGGACTCCTCCCAGCCCCTGGTTTTCGAGTCCTAGCATGGCTAGGACTCTTCTCTTGGCCCCTCACGAACCATAGCTAAGCCCTGGCCCCAACCGAACCAAAGCCCAGCCCCCATGCCCACATAACTGATCCCCTCAAGCACCATGACAGTAACTTGTACCAGCTTATATCTTTTATCATGTGCAGTGTTTTGGTGGAGTTTTAAGACTCTAAACTCATGTAAAACATGTCCCTTATCATCCTAATACATGGCAGCCCCTTATATACTTGTAAATCATGATTTTTGGAACAAAACCAAGCTTTAAAAATCCACTTTTGATGCATGTACGAAAATATATCAAGGTGTTCTTATTTTTCATGCAATTCATAAATAAATACATAATATGGTGTGATGATGAGTAAAAGGAGAATATAGCGTGCCTTTGCATTTTATACGCACGAAAAACGTTGACGACAAAGAACGGATCGAAACCTTGGCTTGAAGTCCCTTGAACCCTTCGAAATCCTTCAAAAGTTGTGTGTGTGTAGTGCCGTGTGTGATGGTGTGTGGTTGGAAGAGTTTTCCGAAATTAATATAGGGTGGCCGATTGTTTGAGTAACAAGTGTAGGGTTTTGTGCTCAATTAATACTTTATATACTAATTTATTTACTAAGTAGGCTTTAGGCCTATTAAGCCACAAAATTAAGCCCATTAGTCTAATTAGATTTTAATAAAATATTATCAAAGTTTTTGTTTAAATAAATTTGTGAATTTATTAGCCGGGTTGCCAAAAAGTTCGCATTTTTTCCTTGAAAAACCAACACCGATAAAATTCACTCCCGGCGTATAAAATCACTTCAAAACCTTTTATTTTCAAAAATACTAAAAAGCCTCAACCATAATTTAAATAATTAAAAATAATTATTTAATAAAAACATTTTACATTTTTTTTTTCAGCCATCGGTCCTCGTTCCTCGATCGTCACTGGAATATTCCTTAAAAATACATTTTTAATGCATCATGACTATTAAATCATATTTAACAAATAATCATGCATGTCACATAATCAAATAAGCAATTAATATCAATTAATTAACCATTTTTCAGAATTCCTAGATTTGCATGCCGTTGGGTTACGTCGTCTTAATTTTGGACCTTACAGATAATGCGAGATCGTATGTCAGATTCCGGAATTATTCCAACTGATTCACTTGCAACAGGCGTCGTTCACCTGCATCAGTAAATTAAAGTTTAATGCTTTTGTCCCAGTATGCTCGATGCTCTAACTCTACAGGCAAATGACAAGCTTTACCAAACAATAGTCTATATTGTGTAGTGCATATCGGTATTTTAAACGCAGTCATATATGCCCAAAGATTATCGTCCAACCTCACAGACCAATCTTTTCGACTAACACCTACCACTTTTTCCAAAATCCGCATGATCTCACGGTTAGACACTTCCACTTGACCACTTGTTTGGGGGTGATATGGGGTAGAGATCTTATGTGTGACATCGTATTTGCTCAAAAGTTTCTCGAAGAGTTTGTTGGGAAAATGGGTGCCACCATCACTAATGATTGCTCGTGGTGTCCCAAACCTGTTTAAAAAATTTTTCTTTAGAAATTTCAGGACCACTTGAGCAACATTAGTGTCATATGCTTCTACTTCTACCCACTTAGACACATAGTCAACCTCCAACAAAATATACTTTTTCGTGAACGAGCTGGGAAACGGTCCCATGAAGTATATCCCCCACACATCAAAAATCCTCGAACTCAAGAATATTATTCAATGGCATTTCATGACGGTTAGAGATGTTACCTGTCCGTTGGCATTTATCACAGGCTAGCACATAAAAACGAGCATCTTTAAAGAGGGTTGGCCAATAAAAGCCACATTCAAGTACCTTAGATGCCATCTTTGTTGGTCCAATATGACCACCTACCTCACGGTCATGGCAATGGTTGAGAATTTGACCAAACTCTTCCTCTACAACACACCTTCTGATAATAGAATCTGAACTTATTTTAAACAAGAAGGGTTCCTTCCAAAAATAATATTTCACGTCCGAAAAGAATTTCTTTCTTTGGTGATATGTTAAATTGTGGGGGGGGGGGGGGGGGGGGGTGAGCCCGTGACAAGAAATTAGAAAATTTTGCATACCAAGGACAATTTTTCACCTCAAACAGTTGTTTATCAGGGAACCAATCATTAATAGCGTCCTCACACAGTCATTACTATTAAGCTAAAGTCTAGACAAATGATCCGCCACCAAATTCTCTGCACCTTTCTTATCTTTTATTTCTAAGTCAAATTCTTGCAACAATAAAATCCACCTAAGAAGGCGTGGAATTGCATCTTTTTTAGCAAGTAAATATTTCAATGCCGAGTGATCTGTGTTAACAATGACTTTGGACAAAACAAGGTATGAATGAAATTTTTCAAGCGCAAACACTACTGAAAGTAATTCTTTTTCAGTTGTTGCATAATTCAATTGAGTCTCATCTAGGGTCTTACTTGCATAGTAAATTGTATGAAATACCTTGTTTTGTCGCTGGCCAAGCACCGCCCCCACCATAGTATCACTGACATCGCACATAATCTCGAAGGGTAGATCCCAATCTGGTGCCACCAAGACAGGAGCCGTCACCAAACGCTCCCTTAAATCCTCGTATGCATGCAGAAAATCAGAATTAAAATCAAAAGCATATCTTTCATAAGTAAAGACGATAGAGGTTTTGCATCTTTAGAAAAATCTTTGATAAAACGCCGATAGAAATCGACGTGGCCTAGAAAACTTCTAACTCCCTTTATTGAAGCTGGTGGCAGTAGGTTCTTGATGACTTCTACTTTAGCTTTGTCTACCTCAATCCCTTGTTCCGAAAGCTTTTGCCCTAGGACAATTCCCTCTTGTACCAAGAAGTGGCATTTCTCCCAATTAAGCACTAGGTTCATCTCCTTGAACCTTCTTAACACAGAGCTCAGATTCTGCAAACACTCATCAAACGTTGCACCAAAGATATAAAAATCATCCATAAATATTTCAAGAAAAGTTTCAATCATATCATGAAATATAGCAGTCATGCAGCGTTGAAATGTAGCAGGGGCATTACAAAGACCAAAAGGAATAGGGCGAAAAGCAAATGTTCCATAAGGACACATGAAAGTGGTTTTCTCTTGGTCCTCAGGTGCAATAGTGATTTGATTATACCCAAAATACCCGTCTAGAAAACAGTAAAAAACTCACGTCCCACTAGTCTCTCCAACATCTGATCAATAAAGAGAAAGGGAAAGTGGTCCTTACGGGTGGCATCATTCAACTTCATATAGTCAATACATACTCTCCACCCCATAACAGTCCTTGTGGGAATAAGTTCATTCTTTTCATTAGTGATCACCGTAATCCCACCATTTTTAGGCACACATTGAACATGACTTACCCATGCACTAGTAGGATAGATAATATCTGCATCGAGAAGCTTTATATTTTCAGCCTTCACTACCTCTTGCATCTTTGGATTGAGTCATCTTTGAGGTTGCACAGGGTTGAGTACTTTTCTTCCATCAAGATTTTGTGCATGCAGATCGATGGACTTATTCCCTTAATGTCTGCCACCTTCCAGGCAAATGCCTTTTTGTGCTCTTTGAGAACTTGCAACAATTTTCCTCCATAGCATCTGTCAAAGCAGTAGAAATAATGACAGGCAAAGTGTTATTCTTACCAGGTATACGTACTTTAGGTGCGAAGGTAAGGGTTTCAGCTCAAGCGTCGGTGGTTCCTCGATGCTTGACTTTGGAGGGGTCAAATCTCCGTGCTCTCCTAAATCCTCCAGTCTCATCCTCATTGGCTTTCTCCATGGACGGTTGGCATTAAAGTAAGCAGCTATTTCATCTTTTTCTTCGTCCAAGTCGTCATCCTCCAATTCAGTTGTAAGGGTGGCTTCCAAT
This sequence comes from Primulina eburnea, assembly GCF_022965805.1. Classification (NCBI taxonomy): domain Eukaryota; kingdom Viridiplantae; phylum Streptophyta; class Magnoliopsida; order Lamiales; family Gesneriaceae; genus Primulina; species Primulina eburnea. The sequence goes on from NC_133111.1 coordinate 14,122,379, forward strand.
GGGTCGTTCATGGCCTCCTGCACAAAATTACACATAAATGAATCCACATCATCAATCCAAATTAGAAAAATTTGCATACCAAAGACAATTTTTCACCTCAAACAGTTGTTCATCAGGGAACCAATCATTAATGACATCATCTACACAGTCATTACTAATAAGCTAAAGTCTAGACAAATGGTCTGCCACCACATTCTCAACACCTTTCTTATCTTTTATTTCTAAGTCAAATTCTTGCAACAATAAAATCCACCTAAGTAGGCGTAGCTTTGCATCATTTTTAGCAAGTAAATATTTCAATGTAGAGTGATCTGTGTAAACAATGACTTTGGACAAAACAAGGTATGAATGAAATTTGTCAAGCGCAAATATTACTGCAAGTAATTCCTTTTGAGTTGTTGCATAATTCAATTGAGCATCATCTAGGGTCTTACTTGCATAGTAAATTGTATGTAATACCTTGTTTTTTCGTTGGCCAAGCACCGTCCCCACCACAGTATCACTAGCATCGCACATGATCTCGAAGGGTAGATCTCAATCTGGTGCCACCAAGACAGGAGCCGTCACCAAGCGCACCCTTAAATCCTTGTATGCCTGCAGAAAATCAGAATTAAAATCAAAAGACATATCTTTCATAAGTAAAGAAGATTTAGAAAAATCTTTGATAAAACGCCGATAGATATCGGCGTGGCCTAGAAAACTTCTAACTCCCTTTATTGAAGCTGGTGGCAGTAGGTTCTTGATGACTTCTACTTTAGCTTTGTCTATCTCAATCCCTTGTTCCGAAATCTTTTGCCCTAGGACAATTCCCTCTTGTATCATGAAGTGGCATTTCTCCCAATTAAGGACTAGGTTTGTCTCCTCGCACCTTCTCAACGAAGAGCTCAGATTCTGCAAACACTCATCAAACATTGCACCAAAGAGAGAAAAATCATCCATCAATATTTCAAGAAAAGTTTCAATCATATCATGAGATAGCAGTCATGCAGCGTTGAAATGTAGCAGGGGCATTACAAAGACCAAAATGAATAGGGCGAAAAGCAAATGTTCAATAAGGACATATGAAAGTGGTTTTCTCTTGGTCCTCAGGTGCAAAAGTGATTTGATTATACCCCAAATACCCGTCTAGAAAACAGTAAAACTCACGTCCCACTAGTCTCTCCAATATCTTATCAATAAAGAGAAAGGGAAAGTGGTCCTTATGGGTGGCATCATTCAACTTCCTATAGTCAATACATACTCTCCACCCCATAATAGTCCGTGTGGGAATAAGTTCATTCTTTTCATTAATGATCACAATAATCCCATCTTTTTTAGGCACACATTGAACAGGACTTACCCATGCACTATCTGAAATAGGATAGATAATACCTGCATCGAGAAGCTTAATAGTTTCAGCCTTCACTACCTCTTGCATATTTGGATTGAGTCGTCTTTGAGGTTGCAAGAGGGTTGAGTATATTTCTTCCATCAAGATTTGTGCATGCAGATCGATGGACTTATTCCCTTGATGTCTGCCACCTTCCAGGCGAATGCCTTTTTGTGCTCTTTGAGAACTTGCAACAATTTTCCTCCATATTATCTGTCAAAGCAGCAGAAATAATGACAAGCATAGTGTTATTCTTACCTAGGTATATGTACTTTAGGTGCGAAGGTAAGGGTTTCAGCTCAAGCGTCGATGGTTCCTCGATACTTGACTTTAGAGGGGTCAAATCTTTGCGCTATCCTAAATCCTCCAGTCTCATCCTCATTGGATTTCTCCATGGATGGTTGGCATTAAATTATGCCACTATTTCATCTTTTTCTTCGTCCAAGTCGTCATCCTCCAATTCAGTTGTGAGGGTGGCTTCCAATGGGTCTTTCATGGCCTCCTGCACAAAATTACACACAAATGAATCTACAACATCAATTCTAAAACAGTCATAGATGTGCAGAGTGTGTTTAAGATCATTAAAGACGCCAAAAGTAATTTATTTTTCGCCCACTCTTAGTCTCAACTTCCCTTCTTGAACATCAATCAGGGCCTTTCCAGTCGCAATGAATGGTCTCCCCAGAATCAAGGGCATCTCCCGTCTTCCTTCATATCAAGTACTAATAAATCTGTAGGAAATATGAATTTGTCAACCATTACCAGGACGTCCTCTATGACTCCTCGTGGGTATTTAACAGATCTGTGTGCTAGTTGTAAAGACATCCTTGTTGGCCTAGGTTCTCTTAATCCGAGTTTCTTGAATACATAGAACGGCATAAGATTAATACTCGCTCAAAGATCACACAAAGTTTTATGAAAAACAATATCACCAATCATGCAAGGGATAGAAAAACTCCACGGGTCTATTAGTTTCCGTGGTATCTTGTTTTATACCAATGCAGAGCAGTTCTCAGTCAAGTTTATCGTCATGTGATCTTCCAACTTCCTCTTGTTAGCTAAGATGTCTTTCAAAAATGTAGCATAGCCCGGCATTTGCATTAGAGCATCAGCAAAGGGAATATGGATATGCAATTTTTTGAATACCTATAAGAACTTACCGAATTGCGCATCCAATTTCACTTTTTTTAATGCTGCAGGGAAAGATGGGGGAATTGCAATTGTAGATTGTGCAATGGGTGCGGGTGTAGATTTAGAAAACTTACCTGTATATGTGTCAACCGCTTCCTCTCGTTGATCTTCTATTTCAAGCACTTTTCCGCTCCTCAACACTATGGCTTTCACTTGCTAATTTGGGTTGGTTTCCGTGTTGCTTGGCAAGGTGACCGGTTCTCTGCTAGTGATCATTTTAGCCAACTGACCTATCTGATTCTCCAAACCCTTTATTGATGCATCCTGGTTTTTTATTCTAGTCTCAGTGGCTGAAATGAACTTAGACATCATCTGCTCTAAATTGACTTTTCTTCTCTAGGAGGAACAGATCTGTACATCGGTTCTTTCCCATAGGTTGTCCTCTTTGCGGTCGATTCTGATTGTTTTGACCACATCATGAGAAGTTGGGATGTTGCCTCCATCCAAGGTTGTATGTGTTTGAAGATGGATCATTCCTTGGACGGTTTTGGACTCCTACTTGATTCACCGGTGCTTCGTATTGCACATAGAAGGGATTATCATCTTGACAGTCCTTCACAAAGTGTTCACCTCCACATGTATCACAGAATATCTCTTGAAGACGCATTGCCGTGCCCCCCATATTTAAGCTGTCCAATTTCCTGTTCAAGACATCAAGTTGCACAGTAATAGTAGAAAATTCAGTTACCTGGTGTACTCCTGCATTTTTCCTCTAATTGTTCCTCTCAGATTGAGGGTGATAGCTGCTAGCAGCTATTTCCTCCAGTAACTCATACCCTTCCTTGGTCGTTTTCCTCAACAGATTCCCATAGGCCGCAACATCTATTATGGTACGGTTAGAGTAAATTAACCCATAGAAAAAGTTTAAACAACTAACCCAAGAGGTAACTCTCGGTGTGGGCATCTTCTCAATAAGTCTTTGTAGCGCTCCCAAGCCTCGTCTAGACTAGACGAGATCTGCAAAGAAATGTGCTTGAAAATCTTCGAATCTTCAACTCCAAGCACTTTCTCCGCTCTTTCGACTTTTTGGCTGATGAATAATGATGCATAATCCCTGAATCAGTCCCAAATCATCCTTTTCTCGGAATTTAGGAAAAAATTCGGTATCAAATCTTTCCAAAAATTAAAACGGGCCAGGGCGGACGTAAGTTTCCGCCCGGGCGGATGGCTTGCGCAAATCCTGCATTTTGATTTTTCTTTGACGCGCCCAGGCGGACATAAGTTTCCGCCCGGGCGGATGAATCTCGCATTTCTTCAGTTTAGGCACGAATTTCTTGCATTTTCACCAACTAAACACATGAGCAACAAGAAAACATAAATTATGCTAAAATAACACAAAATGCATGCAATCTAAATGATAAATGCAACACAATGAGACATAACATGATATGAAAAACAAGTAAAATCCCCCTATATCAAGCGCCACACCTTCTGTAATTCTGCTTGTGGAGTGTGGCCGTCGCGCTCGGGGGGTAGAATATTACCGCCCGAGCGCCAGGTATACAGTATGTTTATTCTTCGGAAGGCACATCTCGCGCGCGGGCGGTAGAATATTTCAGCCCGAGCGCCACACTTTTTGGACATTAGCTGCGCGAATCACTTCTCGCGCCCGAGCGGTAAATTTCTGCCGATCGGGCGACAGTCTTCTGCCCATTCTAGCACATTATGCTCTGATTCCAGTTTTTCCGTCATTTTTCCTACAAATTCACCACGCCCAAGTGAGACATGATCACATGCATATGCTTACTCTAAAACGAACAAAAATGTAAATGAAATGTACGCATGCACAATACAAACACACACAAAACTAATGCAGTAAAACATGTAAAAACCATACATATCACATGTAAGGTCGAGACTCAAAGGGCGGGTAATGTTGTTGCTGATGATCCTCGCCGCCGGGTACCACGATTAAACGTAGATAGATTCATCGACTGGCATGATGATACGAAAGTCACAACAAATGACCAGAATTCAAATTAAGGAATTTAACGCGTATATGCTGATACGATGATACATGCTATGATTTTTACCATGTTTTGACATGACACGTTTACATATACGAGTTTTACTGCAGACATGAAATGTATGTTGATTATGCTATTTTTCACTGTTGTGTGCTACATATATGTACTTGTTATTTCTGGTACAGGTGTTTTGAGTCTTTAGACTCATTAGGTGTGTGTGATGCAGGTGAGCATATCGATGAGGAGGCTGGATGTGATGATGACTTAACAGGTGGAGCTGGTGGCGCACGTTAACCCGAGGGCCTTGTATTATTCCGCAATAATATGATTTCATGGTAACGTGTTTAAAAATCTTTAATTGTGTAAGGCCCGAGAATTTGATTATCATAATCAGATATATTTTTTTGATAATTAAGGTGATTGTAGACGCATTGTATCGGACCGGAAGAGGCGAGGAAATAGATGCAAAGTTTGAGCGAGATGAGCTCTCGCGCATATGCGCCACTCAGCCCGGCGCATACGCAATAAATGTCCAGAACCTTTGGCGCACATGCGCGAGCAGATACGCGCACATGCGCGAGGGGTCCAGAAGACCTCGCGCATATGCGCGAGATGAGGCGCACATATGCGCGAGGTGTTGAAATAGACATTGCCGAGACCAGTAGGTCTCGCGCATATGCGCGGGTGGTATCGCGCATATGCGCGAGACATGTAGTCCAAAAAAATATTACACTTTTCCCTTGCCATGCATAGATGATATATGTGTCTTCATTTCCTTCTTAGTCTAGCCTAAGAACCGAGAGAAAGGGAAAGCAAGCTTCAGAAAATTCTCTCAAGTTTCATTCCATCTTTGAATTGTGAGTACTCAAGATTTTACCATCCAAATTTCAATTCAAGTGCATATTTGTGCTCCTTGCATCAAAGGCTACAAGAGGGTGTAAGTATTGTTAACTTTCAACATATTTTTGGAGTTGAGATATTGGGGACATCAGATTTTGATGGCTATTATATGTTCTTGTGCTTATAGTGAACGTTTATTCGTAGTCGGATCGAAGAAATACTATCGTATGCAATTGTTATGAATTTCCAGCATATATATGTATGAGCTTATGAAAAATTTCAGAGTTTGAAGTGTATATGATAGTGGTTATGAGTTATTGATATGGAGTATTGATATTTGAGTTGATTTGGTATTACAAGATCACGTCGTTATGCCGTCGAAATGTACCGAGAATGAATATTACTACGTACATGTATTGGTTGAGTTGAATGTTGATCTTTTATCTATTGAACATTGCCATTTCAGATTCATCGTGCCTCACTTCGACTTCGAGACCTCGACATCGATAAAGGTTTAATAAGAAAGGTATAATTCATGTTTGATTTGGGAAGACACAACTTAAATGAGATTCAATTTGAGTTTCCCAACAAAATCACATACTAGATTGTTGTTTATATTTTGAATGCTTATGCTTTGTTTATAGATTCATATTTAAGTCTTTAAGATAGGTGAGTCATTTGGTAGATTCTCCAAATCACTAGACATTCGGTAGTGTCGACGCTTCGGATCAGAATCACTCCGATTGTAGATATTCAATACAGTCAGGACCGAAGTCTAGGAATAAGATGTAATGCCACCCCGAATGGGAGAGTAGGTGGAGACCTGTTACATCTTATTCACACCGGGATCCCTAGATTTAGATATGAGTCGAGTCAAGATATGAGTTGAATTATATGAATTACGTTTCATAGACTATGGAACATATTATTATTGATTATGTGCATGATTGTTTTATCTGTCTTCACTAATGTGTCATAATTACCGATTCATGTATTATGATTTTGTATTCAATCGCATGACATGCATGTATACATGTTTTATATTTGGATTTGTTCTCACCGGAGTTTCCGGCTGTTGTTATGTCTGTATGTGTGCATAACGACAGATGGGACAGGATCTGGGTCGAGACAGAGATAAAAGATCGAGATAGCGTGGACATCACGGGCGTAGCAGAGGACTAGGAATGTTTACTTTCGATATGTAGTATGTTGTAAACTCTAGTTATATTATGGGAATGGAACAAGACTTGTATCTATTTATGTTAAAATAAATAAATATGTTGTTTGCGTATGATTTATATACATCTGATTTAATGTTAAAAGAAATTTTTTTTTATGACCCACATTTTCGAACAAAGATCCAATTAATCCCAAAAAGAATTGAGTTAGAGCCCGGGTCCCCACAAATTGATTGATGAATTTATTTTGTTGATGGTTTTTGGGCATATTTTGATATGCTGGACATTTTACATTTTAAAAATGGTAATTGTTTAGGTTGATTGCTCTTTTCATAATTTTAACTGTAGTTATTTTATTCAGCGGTGAGATGGTTTTACAAAATGTATGTTTCGAATGTTATGGTTTTATATTGGCATGGATTCGGCCATAACATTTTAAAAAATGTCCAGTAGAAATTTTAAATGATCGAGACGTTTCATAATAGGTACCATGATCTGCTTTGCAACGTAAGATCATGAAACTCATTAATAAGTATACCATATATTCTAAATAGGTTTATATTCAAATAAGTCGCCAAAAATAAGGATAAAGGCCGCTTGAGCTTGAAACTAGCATTTATATAAACCTCATGTTTCATTGACAAAGGCATGAAGATATTCATTCATACAGATGAGTGATCATATGATTTTGCACTGGACAACCCTCCCTCGGACTGTCCAAGTGGTTCTCACTTATCGAGTGGAGTAGTCTGCGGTTATGGTTGTGCACCATTAGTCCCTTGACCCGAGACAATGTAAGGGCTATATGTACTAGCATGCACTTTGATCCGTTTACCGACTCCATTGAGGATCATCGAGTTCCGAGGTTGGTAATAGTTTCGAAATACGTAGGATCAAATGTATTGTAGTCGGAGATTCACCGTTTACCTATGGGTAAAGATATCCTATAAGCTCTGATTTGTTAATAGTGTAAGGAATCTCAGGCCAGAGTAAGACATGCGCAGTTTAGAAAGTTGTTTTCTCAGAAGCACATACCATGACAATATTACTCAATGATAAATCACATCGTTATCGAATTCAAATGCAACTCTCGATATACCAGTTGTGACACCCTGACCCGAAACAATAAAAATACGCAGCGGAAATAAATTTTTCTTTAAAATATGGAAGGAGTTTCAAAATACATTTCTTTAAACATCTTTACAAAATAGTAATACATGATCATTTAAAATGACATAACAAAATACAAAACATCATTCTTATGATCATGCCAAAATCTTCCTTCCAACGGTGTATGCATATGACCCCCAGTCCACAGTCAACGTCCCGGGCCACCACACTGATCTGCATCACATGAAATAACTGAAATGAGAATAAATCTCAGCAAGTGGAACTCTTACATAGGAATGACAATATACTCTGAAAACATAGCTTTGAAATCATAAATACCATCAACTCTGAAACATGAATACTGTAGCAATAACTGTAGCAATAACATAGCAATAGATAACAATACGATGGTATTTCTCTTTTCTCTGGTTGGATTGATATCAATAGTATCTCTGACTGTGGTTGCAAATATCCCATCGATATAAATCGATAACTGTGAGGGATAAAAGCCTATGGTTGTTGATCAACTAATTGCATGCAATGCTCTGACTATGATTAATCAATCCAATAAAACATTTGAACTCTAAATAGCATTTAAAGCCGTCGTTTCACAATCTCTTATTTTCTCTTGTATTCCCTTTTAACAATAGTGAGACATCAATGCCTCCAATAGATAATCAATGGGATCAATACATAACAATGAATCAATTGAAGGGAATATCACTTTGAAACCTTTAAAACACAATACATATAATATCATGTGAGCAAAGGAATGAAATTCCACTTACAACCCAATAGAACACCTCAAATAAGCTCTTGGTTCACCACCTACAACAATAATCCATAAATAACACCAACATCAACTCTATATCCACAAATACAAGTCAAATAATCCATTAAACCAACCAATACATCAACCTATAGCATCTCATTACCAAAAACCATGATAGAACTCAACCAAAAACTTACCTAAGCTTCCTAGCACCAAGGAGAACCTCGATCTCAAGACGAAAATCGAACTAGATCCAAGAATCAAAGGTAGGAAATGGATGAAATGGAAGAAAACCCTTGCTCCTTAGAGAGAAAAACGAGATTGAAGGGGAAAGAAGAAGAGAAATGAAGTCAAATCATCCAAAAAGTTACTTTAAATCTCGACCATACCTCCAAAAAGCAAGACCGCGGGTGCGGCACTCCAAGGACCGCGGGTGCGCCATGCCTTCGACCAAACCAACATTTCCTGGACCACTAAGACCGCGGGTGCGCTCCGTTAAGGACCGCGGGTGCGCTCCTGCATCGGTCCTGCCACCGCGTACTCTGCGCACAGCTACTTCAAAGATTGCCTCAAAAACGCCTCTTCCCGTCCGAATTAGAAAACGTGGTAAACTACAAAGTTGTAGATCTATGTCTTATCTTGATTCCCTCAAAATTTCAGATCATTTGGAGGTCTGAGTAAAACGTTATGCTAAATCTCCCAACCTGTGTCACTGGAGGAACGTCGAAACACACAACACACTTCGGGACACTTTTGTCTTACCTTCCACAATGATTGAACAAAACTCAAAATAAGGAAGTTATAGCCTTATGTCTTATCTAACCACTCCAATTTGCCTCACCTCATTTGGATCAATATACCATTTATCATGAATTTAATCGTAACGCCGCTACAATAACACTGCACATCATCTATAACCAACCATACTATAAATCATAACTCGAAACTCTTAACATCCAAACTATACTTAACTTACCCAAATAGCCAATAATCATACAAAATCTTAAACCATACCGTACACCGGGTTCGGCTATTACAATCTCCCCTCCTTAGAGGAATTTCGTCCGCGAAATTGACGTCACTACACGAACAACTCAGGATACCTCTCTCTCAGTAACTTGCCGAACTCGTCGACAACTCTCGAGGAAGAACTATCCTCACCCTCTACTGCTTTCCTCTTAGGTGGCATCCTCTACTCTACAATGTGCTCACAAAAGACATATCAATAGATAACAATGGATAGATGCAAGAAAACATACCCGGACAGTTGAAAGTAGACGAAGTCATATGCATTGGTCCGAAGAACACCGCTCTGATACCACTAAATGTGACACCCTGACCCGAAACAATAAAAATACGCAGCGGAAATAAATTTTTCTTTAAAATATGGAAGGAGTTTCAAAATACATTTCTTTAAACATCTTTACAAAATAGTAATACATGATCATTTAAAATGACATAACAAAAAACAAAACATCATTCCTATGATCATGCCAAAATCTTCCTTCCAACGGTGTATGCATATGACCCCCAGTCCACAGTCAACGTCCCGGGCCACCACACTGATCTGCATCACATGAAATAACTGAAATGAGAATAAATCTCAGCAAGTGGAACTCTTACATAGCAATGACAATATACTCTGAAAACATAGCTTTGAAATCATAAATACCATCAACTCTGAAACATGAATACTGTAGCAATAACTGTAGCAATAACATAGCAATAGATAACAATACTATGGTATTTCTCTTTTCTCTGGTTGGATTGATATCGATAGTATCTCTGACTGTGGTTGCAAATATCCCATCGATATAAATCGATAACTGTGAGGGATAAAAGCCTATGGTTGTTGATCAACTAATTGCATGCAATGCTCTGACTATGATTAATCAATCCAATAAAACATTTGAACTCTGAATAGCATTTAAAGCCGTCGTTTCACAATCTCTTATTTTCTCTTGTATTCCCTTTTAACAATAGTGAGACATCAATGCCTCCAATAGATAATCAATGGGATCAATACATAACAATGAATCAATTGAAGGGAATATCACTTTGAAACCTTTAAAACACAATACATATAATATCATGTGAGCAAAGGAATGAAATTCCACTTACAACCCAATAGAACACCTCAAATAAGCTCTTGGTTCACCACCTACAACAATAATCCATAAATAACACCAACATCAACTCTATATCCACAAATACAAGTCAAATAATCCATTAAACCAACCAATACATCAACCTATAGCATCTCATTACCAAAAACCATGATAGAACTCAACCAAAAACTTACCTAAGCTTCCTAGCAAAAAGGAGAACCTCGATCTCAAGACGAAAATCGAACTAGATCCAAGAATCAAAGGTAGGAAATGGATGAAATGGAAGAAAACCCTTGCTCCTTAGAGAGAAAAACGAGATTGAAGGGGAAAGAAGAAGAGAAATGAAGTCAAATCATCCAAAAAGTTACTTTAAATCTCGACCATGCCTCCAAAAAGCAAGACCGCGGGTGCGACACTCCAAGGACCGCGGGTGCGCCATGCCTTCGACCAAACCAACATTTCCTGGACCACTAAGACCGCGGGTGCGCTCCGTTAAGGACCGCGGGTGCGCTCCTGCATCGGTCCTGCCACCGCGTACTCTGCGCACAGCTACTTCAAAGATTGCCTCAAAAACACCTCTTCCCGTCCGAATTAGAAAAAGTGGTAAACTAAAAAGTTGTAGATCTATGTCTTATCTTAATTCCCTCAAAATTTCAGATCATTTGGAGGTCTGAGTAAAAAGTTATGCTAAATCTCCCAACCTGTGTCACTGGAGGAACGTCGAAACACACAACACAATTCGGGACACTTTTGGCTTACCTTCCACAATGATTTGAAGAAAACTCAAAATAAGGAAGTTATAGCCTTATGTCTTATCTAACCACTACAATTGGCCTCACCTCATTTGGATCAATATACCATTTATCATGAATTTAATTGTAACGCCGCTACAATAACACTGCACATCATCTATAACCAACCATACTATAAATCATAACTCGAAACTCTTAACATCCAAACTATACTTAACTTACCCAAATAGCCAATAATCATACAAAATCTTAAATCATACCGTACACCGGGCTCGGCTATTACACCAGTGGTTGCAGATTCGATCGGGATATATGTGCTGAAGATTCCAAAAATACAAGCGCGCCCGGGCGAACGACTCTCGCACAAATTCTTTTTCTCACATCTTGGAGGCGCCCGGGCGGAAATAAATGTGCGCCGGAGCGGAGGTCTCTCGAATTTCTCCCTTTGATCTTCAGTTTTGCACGAATCTCCTGCATTTTCACCAACTAAACACATGAGCAACACGAAGATATAAATTACTCTAAAATAACACAAAATGCATTCCGTCTAAATGATAAATGCAACACAACGAGACATAACATGCAAGGTATGAAAAACAAGTAAAATCCACCTATATCAAGACCATATTGTACGCTAACCATGACTTAAGGTTTTTGCAGGCACTATCAGTGATACCTAGGGGATCTTGGGGCGATGCTATAAGATGCTCTTACCATAATTCGATATGTTCAATCAGAAATGAGTTCTGAAATTCTTGATCAAGGAGTTGATGAAAAGAATTAGGCTAATTAGGGTGAGCTCGAACAAGAATAAATGTTACTCTGAATCACATGGAGATGTGAACCCATGACTAGCTGTAAATTGAGGGTCACATAAGCATCAGATTCTGTGTTCCCATTGAGAAAGTAAAAATTTAAGGAGTTGAATTTGACAGCTGCCCAATATGGTAAACGAAAATTTTGATCTTCGAAATTTTCGATTTTCATTATGTGAACAATACTTATATCATTGATACATCGGCGCTCTCGGATCGTCGATCGGGGTTATAATGAATTCGAAATCATTTATTTACTTAATTGAAAATTTACCGAATAAATGATGGTACTAGTAGTGGTGACTACAAACGCGTACAAATTTTCATAAAATACTCTAGAAGGGTCTAAAATTAAATTAATTAATGAGTTAATTACATAAATTAAATAATGGTTATTTAATTTAGTTAATATATATGTGCATGTATTACAGCGTAAATATGTTAATATACATACATATATATTTATATACACACACACACACATATATATGTATATATATATATGTATATATATATGTATACACACACACGCACATATATGTATATATACACACACACACATATATATATATGTATACATATATATATGTATATATATATGTATACACACACACACATATATGTATACATATATATATATATATATATATATATGTACACACACACACATATTTATATGTATACATGTATACACACACACGCACATATATGTATATATACACACACACACACATATATATGTATACATATATATATGTATATATATATGTTATATATACATGTATATATATATATATATGTGTGGATATATATATATATACACACACACACACACACACACACACACACACTCTGTAAGGCCTGAAAGTTATCATTACACCCGAGATTAACTAATTGACGAACTGACGTGATTATGGAAGGAAAAGCCCGAGGGAGACATGAGAAAGCATATGATTGTGTGGAGGGCAGAAGACCTCGCGCATATGCGCGAGACGAGGCGCGCATATGCACGAGCAGCCAATTCCGAGGCAGAAGACCTCGTGCATATGCGCAAGATTAATCGTGCATACGCGCGAGCTGGTGAAATTCAAAGTGCCGAGACAGAGAGTCTCACGCCTATGCGTCGGTGTTGGACGTTCATATGCGCGAGAAGTGTTGAAGAAAAAAATAAAAGAAAGGACACATGTCTATACATGTATATCAACACACAAACCTTCATTCCACTTCAGAATTGCAGCAAGAAGACCGAGAAACCTCCGTGGAAAATTCTCAAGCTTTTTCTTAGATTTTAGAATTGTGATTTTGCAAAATCCAGCCGTCCGATTTTCAATCCGAGTTTAGTTTCGTGCTTCTCTCGTCAAGAGATTCAAAGGGATGTACGTTTTGTTAATTTCCTACATGGTTTGAAAATTAAGTATTGGAGAAATCATAATTTGATTGAGGTTATATGTTCTTGTGATTATTGTAATCATATAATCGAAACCGGATCGAAGAACGGACACCGTATGTAATTGTTATTTTTATGCCTATAGTTGAATGGGTTTGTCCAGAACTTAGAGTTGTGGCTTACATTTTTTGATGACTATGAGTTGTTGAGATTGGCCTCTTGTTGTTTGCATTACCGGGATCTCGAAATTGTGTCGTTATGTCGTCGAAACGTACATTGATTGAGATTTCTTCCTTGAGTTGTATGTTGATAGTGTCTATCGCAACATGTCATTCCAGATTTGGTATTGAAGGCTTCGAACTCGAGAATTTAACTTCAAATCGGTTGAAGAATGAGCCAAAGCAAAATCCCGAGAAAAGAAAGGTATAAATAAATGCTAAACCGGGATAGATAACTCGAGTAAGATATAACATGATTTTCCCAAAACCAAATACTTAATTGTTATTGTTTTGATATATTCGAACTCTTTTAACTTATGTACTTCTTCTATTGAGTTATAGAAAAGTATGGAATAAGAGATAGATATCATGAAAGAGTGTTTGGCAGAGGTGCCAAGTCACTGGACGTTTGGTTTATATCGATGTGCTTAGGAGAAGATCGACTTCTATTGTATATACTCGATATAGTGTACCGAAGTCCGGGAATAAGAACGTACCACCATCTAGAAGGGAAGAGTAGGTGGGAAACTTGTTATGTTCTTATTCAAACCAGGATCCCTAGATAAGAGTTGAGTCAAAGACTAAGAATGAAAGAGTTTGATTTTATATTTTGTATTGATTTATGTTTTCCTAGATTCTGGATTACGATACATGTTGTTTGACACATGTTTTATGTTTTTATATATGCTTGTATGAAAGGCATGTATACATTGTTTATACTGAGAAATATATTTCTCGCCGGAGTTATCCGGTTGTTGTTGTGTTTGTATGTGTTCATGACAATAGGTGGGACATGATCAGGGTCGAGAAGATGATGAAAGATCGAGATTAGAGTGGTGATCCGTGCTTAGATGTAGAACTGGTTCAACAATGATATGTGATTGATAAACACTAGTTTGTTATTATTTTATTTTGAACAAGTTTTGTACCTTGGATCATGTTGTAGATATTGAACTTGATCTTGTAAATTGAATAAAATGGAACATTACTTGTTGTAGTATTTTGTACACTTGTTTATGAAGTGTTTAAAAAAATATCGACCTAGCTTATTTAATTGATCCATTTAATCCAATGATGATTTAAGAAAATGATTTAACGTCCGGGTCCACACACACACACAGATATATATATATATATATATATATATATATATATATATATATATAGATATATATATATATATATATTTATTTTAAATGGTGATATAAAATTTGTGTATATTTGGTATTAATATATTATGCATTATCAAAAGTTGGTAAATGCATTATATATATTAATAATATGAGAATTTTAATATAATGAAAGTATAGAATCCTAATGGGACAAATATTAAGAATCATTGTGCGAGAAGGAATCCTGACGGGATTAGGAATCACATTCTGTAAATATACCTTGGGTCATAATATATAACGAAATTTTTGCACACAAAATCCTTCTACCCTTCTTGAATCCCTAGGCCATCATCCAAGTTTTGGAAAATATTTTCGGGAATTAGCTTCTTCCACCGCTGCACCTCTGCTGTTGTTTTGACTCCAAATTCAATAATTCGGACGTGACAGTCTCAATGCATATTTCACTTGCAATTTATAGTGCAATTCAAGCGAGAAATATGGTTTTTGATCGTTGACCTAATTAGACAATCGAAGTCAAAGATCCGTTCATAGAGAATTAAAAAAAGGGATATCTCATTTTAAAAACCGGAATAGTTTGGAGTCAAGAGTAATATACGCGCAGATATGACAATCATAACAGCCTATGAATGATTTTTAACATACGATTCCCAAGGACTGTTTCGAATGTCGAAACATAAAATTTTAAACTTCTAATGCGCCTTGGGTGCGGGAAAACGGTATCCTCGTATGCTTGAATTTTGAATTATATTGAGTTTATTATTTCAAATCGCGTTTGAAATTCCAGGAAAACACTGCCTCTCAAATTAATTTTTGAAAAAAAAATAAAAACTTGGATGCATCTGGAAAAGTTCCGAGCAGCGCTGTCCTGGTTGTTTTAAATAAAAAAAAATTAAGGGGGGATGGCAGGGCGTATGCAGCCCTGTCCGCCCGCGGGCCGCCCGAACTATTTGGGTAGTAGGGGCAAGGCTCAGGCAGGATTCCCGAGAGGGTCTCGGGGAGTCCTGTCTGACGAGGACTCATTTTTCGGAAGTCCCCGGGGCATTTTCAAAATTTTCAAAATTTACGGGTTAAAATTTATATTTTCTGAAAATTGATAAAATTATCCGTGAAAAATAACTTTTGATTAAATCATGGAATTTTCTTACAAAATAAATAATTGAAATTGGATTTTAATTATTTATGGTAAAAAATGTTTTATAAGAAATTTAATTATTTGAAGTAAAAAAAAGTGTTTATTTGATGGATCGGTTCGGCTTTGAAGGTTCTTCAAACACAATATTCTCAGTGAACTTCAATAGCTCGTGTTCTAAGAATGTAATTATCGATGAAATAGATCGAGTTTGGTTTTAAACCAAGAAAAAAATACTCGAAATAATCCTTCGTTAAGAAAGCTAATCAGTTTGAAGCTTTTAACTTGTGTAAACTAATGAACTGATATAAGGGGATTAGTTCTCTTGCATATATCACTTCAGTTATGATGAAAACTAAACCGATAAAGCTTGAACCAGTCAAATCAGTTTTAAAACAATAGTTAAACAGTTAATAACACAAGATATGTTTATTGATGTTCGGAGAATTCAACTTCTCCTACGTAACCCCTTCTACCACCTCGGGTAGGTTCCACTAGAAGACATTGATTTATACAACACCTGGTACAAACCCACTCAGCTTAGGACTTATACCACTGCCTAATTGAACTCCTAGTCTAGACTGAAGACAGCACCTTCTAGCCAACACTTGTTTAACGTCTATGTGTTAAAGACAACATACACAAGTTTATTGTCTTATGCCAGACTCACTCAGCTATTTATTAAACTCTACTCTCTGCATATATGATTGATTGTGTGTTCGTATGTGAGAAATGGACTATGAATACAACATAAAGGTGTTCTCACACACTGATAATTTTTCTTCTATACTAAGCAGTTGGCATGCCCTATTTTTCTTTAGAACTTCACACACTTCTTGTTCATCGGTATTCACTGATCTTTATCTTCTATTTATAGTCACGAAGCTTGATCGTACAGTGAGACTCAATTATTATATCCGTTGCATTTTGAATCTGTTCCTCGAAATATGTCTGTACTTTCCGACAGCCATTATGGATCGTTTTGACTTTAAGCACTGCTGCAACATCTATTATTGTCCTTTGACTGGATAAAAGCATTTCATCAGTGCGCACAGCTGGATTCTATCGAATAAGCTTGTCGTGTTCTGTAAACTGATTGATTCCTAATTGATGTTCTGAACTGGTCAGTTGAGCTGATTTTGAACTGGTTTTGTGAAATCAGTTGGCTCGTTAGCTGGACTGATTTCACTACTTTAGTTGAACTGGCCAGCTGAGCTCTTTATCAGTTGAGCTCTTCATCTGCTGGTCAGTGTTTGAAGGTCTTCTGCTGAACTACCTATCGGCTGGACACTCAGTTGAACTGGTCTTTTGATATTTCAGTTGAACTGATTCAGTTTGGACGATGAGTTGGCGTTTTCAGTTTGCATCGCGATAGTTTCAGTTTTTGCTCGATAACTAATCAGTTTGAATCCTGATCAGTTCCAGTTTCTGCGCACTTAGATAAAATTATTAGAAACAAAATAACAAGTTTTGTTAACATCAAAATCAAGTTTGCGAACATGAAATGTTCCAACATTATTTAACTTGATAATTATGGCAGTTAGTGTTAATTTACGAGATACATGATTGGTAAATAATATTTGATATTTTTGAATAAATATAATACATGATTTTTATGGTAAAAGGATGATCGAGAGCCATGACCAATTTGTCATGTGTGTTATGATATTTTACATGTTGTATTTTTATTAATGGATAATTAAAAGTGGACATGGTTTATGGTCTGTTCCCACCCCGTAAATTTGTATCCTAATGTGTACGGATATTTAATGTAAATATTAGATTTAATGGGAGATCAAGATTTCAAGACGGTGGGCCCTGATCCTCGAAAAGAGTTTTGAAATTCGAAGACATGTAAAATATTAAAAGCTTATATAATATGGCATTTGCATCCCTGCATTTACCTAGGTTCTGGACATGGATACATATATGGCTCGTATGGATCAATTAGCTATTGGTTATCGATCATCATTTATTATTTATGATGTATGTGATATATTAAAAATGATCAGTATGTGCATTATTATTATTTATATAATAGCAAGAGTTGTATGAATCCGACAAGCATATTATTGGAAACTTAATTTCGGTGGTTTGACAAACTAAAAAATTAAATATATTGAACTAACTGATCACAAACTGACAGTTGTCTAACTGAAGATTATTGCGCAACTGAGTCCAGCCAAACTGAATCTACGTAGTCAACTGATTGATCATTTGAAGACTGATCAATTGAGATATTCAGTTGTAAGGTTACCAGCATTGATCATTCATCTGAACACGTCATCAGTTTAAAATGATATTCAACCGATAACAGTACAAAGAAGACTGCAACTAGTAGTGGAACGCCGCATTTCAGAACTTGCAGTGTACATATGTCAGAATTATATTGACGTGGCAATCAACGGATATAAAGATTCAAATATTATTTAATGTTATCGTTGAAGAGAAGCCTATAAATAGACGAGAAGAGCAGTTGAGAACACAACTCTTATCAACATGATTCATTTATTTTCTCAAGCTTACTGTTACACTGCTAAATTCATTACTCTCATTTGAGATTCAGAAAGCTCACACTTACCAGATTTATTCGTAGCATTTGAGGCTATCTTTTGAGCATAGCACATTGTTATTACTGTG